>NC_090317.1:129207633-129570133 GCF_039906515.1 Pseudorca crassidens | reverse complement strand
AATGGATTCCAAACTAGGGACAGCCACATACTATTAATTAATGCACAAAAGAGAAGTGTAGGTTAAAAAAAAGAAGAAAAAGAAAATACCGGTCTCCCGTACTTACACCCAATGGCAGTGCTTCCCTCTGGAGAAGTTGCCTCGTGTCCAGAACTGCATTTGTGATGAGAATTGGTCTCTGATCCTGCAGGCAATGCTGACAGTTAGGTATGACGCTTTCTCAGTTTTCCCATGAGGGGACTGAGGCCTGGGGAGGTTAAGTTGCCCCTGGTCACGCAGCTAGACAGTGGCCAAGCGCCCTCCCCTGCTGCTACCTGGAGGGTCTGTGTCCTGCGGTCTTCGTCAGTCTGCAGTCTGAAACCTGTGCACCTTTTCCTCCAGAGAACACACCTGTTCCCATCCTCTGCTGGCCTTGCCCCACCTCCCAGTTCATTCCCATCTCCATCCCCACCTCCGGCTCTGCACATGGATTCAGACATGTGCTTCTCTGTGGGCTTCCCTTTCCCCTTTTGTCACCCTAACTGATGTTGCAAGGAAACAATTGGCTAGAGACCCTGCACTCATCCATCCTCTGCAAAGGGCTGGTGGATCAAGAGCCTCGGTTGTAATAACAGCGAGATGCCTGGGTGCATCCTCTTTTATGTCCCGCAATACGGTGCCGCTTAGAGGAGTTACTGTGAGAAGGAAGATGCAGTACCTGTGGCAGGCTGGAGCCCTCACACTGTTTAGGATGTTATTAAGTAGACCATTCATCCGCCGGGAGCCCCAAGCCTCCCTGTGCCCCCCTCTGCTTGACGGACGTGTAAAGTATCTCTGACTTTCTACCGGCTGGTTTTCTCTTTCCTTTTACTTTTCACCAGACTGATATTGGGCGGGCTTTTAAGTGGTCTGTAATTCTGTTAGCGATCCTTTTGTGCTTCTAGATGAAACATCCGCCCCCAGCAGCAGCCCCTGAATGGAGATATCGCAGCTGATCAGAATAGAAGGATCCCTAGGGGCCTGACAATGGAGCCAGTCTTCCTAAGCTTGGTCCTGCAACAAACATGTTGACCTCCACTCGCCTGCTGCAAGCCCATTTGAGGGTTGACGTTGAGAGGGTTTCTGCTGCACGTGTGAGGAATATCGTTTCACTGCCCCAGTTGGTACCTATTGCTGTGACACGGCTCAGTTATTAAATAGTAAAAAAAAAAAAAAAAAAGTGATGAAGAATGAAGATGAAAGAATGAAGATGAGATTGGCTAGAAACTCTAGGGCTATTCTTCCATTCCATGACTCTCTTTGCACTCTTGCTAGATAAAGTGTGAGTCACAGGGGTGTTATTTTTGTTTTCAATAATCCCCGGTTCCCAGGTGAGTTGAATCATAAATGGCAGTAGCAGCGCTGGCCAAATAACGTGTCTTCAGGGGTGTCCTGATGATTTCTGCTCTAGTCTTGGTCCTTTTGGGGATGCTGTAATGGAATACCATAGACTGAGTGGCTTATGAACAAAAGAAATTCATGTCTTACTGTTCCGGAGGCTAGAAAACCAAGTCCCTGGCAGATTTGGTGTCTGGTGAGAGCCTGTTGCCCAGTTCATAGATGGCCGTCTACTCTCTGGATCCTTATATGGTGGGAGGGGCAAGGGAGCTCTCTGGGGCCTCTCTTATTTGGGTACTCAACCCATTCTGAGGGCCCCACCCTCATAACCTAATCACCTTCCGAACGTTACACCTCCCAATATACCATGCCGTTGGGGAAAAGGTTTCAACATATGAATTTGGAGGGGTCACAAAATTTCATTCTATAGCAGTCCTTAAGGCTGGGTTGGCATCTTGGTACCATCTTGAAGGAGAATATGATGCATTGGAAGTCACAGACAGACAGGAAATGAAATAGGAAGTCTGCCCCTACTGTCCTTATAGGCAACAAGCAAGAGGGGGAAGCCAGACAGTGGTCAGAAAACAGGACCCTTGTCTTCCTCCTTCAGGTTGGAGCTACATAAACACTGAGATGGTCTGAAAATGTCCTGGGAGGTTGCAGCCGTCTCTCTGGTCTCTGCTGGGGATATGACCAGGCTCTCAGAGGAAGTCAGTTCTTGGATCGTCTGATGTTCTCACATGGTTTGAGAAGGATGGGGAGGTACTGTCTGAGCCTGTGTCTTGATAAGTTGGGGACGAGGCGTGTGGCTCACCTGAGCCTTTGTGTGACAGGTAGGGGTTCTGAAATTTTCCGTACACTTTAATGAGGAGGTACAGAGGAGTTGAGAAGACCAGCGGGTCAACAGAGGCGGGAGAGAGGAAGGGAAGGTGGCCGTGTATAGACTTGGGGACCAGGGACATACACCTGGTACCAAGGGCTCCTGGGCACGTCCCCCCTGAAGGATAGACTGGACAGATGTCACTGAGTTCAGGAACCAGACCACACAGGCCCTTTCCCAGCAGAAAATGAGGATTCAGGGCATCCATGTGGATGGACCCAAAGCTCCCTCTCCCCAGTGCCATGAGGCCATGGTACTTTGCCTACACACGTGGACATCATCTTGCAGAGAAACAGTGGGCTGTGGAAATAGGAAAGATGGAGACCAGGAGACGAAACGGAAGAAACTGTCCTACTCTGAGTTGATGGGTTAAAGTTTATGATCACCTCCCCAGTCTTCAGGAGGTGAGAACGATTTGATTTACTTTTCAACAAGTAAAGAAGACCTGTTCTTTGCACATCTGAATGTAGCATGAGTACCTTCTCAGGTGGAGAAGAAGAGCTAAGTGGGATGCAGGTTCCTAATCTCAGCCTCTGAGATTATGCAAACATGCAAAATAGGAACCAACAAGTAACTTTTTCAGTAAAGCCCACAAAGGAACGTTGGCATTCAGGTCGTGTTTCTGTGAGAGGTTGAAGAGAATTCAAAGTTCCGTCATATTCTGCAGTTCCAGGGGAAGAAGGGTGACCCTCAAGATGCCGACAGGCAGGATTCTTTCTGGGCTGAGAAGTGAGGTGTAAGGCTCCCGTGAGCTCTGTCAGCTCTCTCCAGACATCGCGGGTCCCATGCCGTCTTTATGATAGAAACGCTGCAGCGCTGAGGATCAGAGTGAACACTGAGGATTGCATTATTAAAACCATATTTTTGCTGAAGACTTTTACCAAAATGAAATGTCTAGCTCCTATTGGTCTTAGGAGAGATCTGGCTAGTTTCAAACATCACGATTACAGAACTATGAAAACAGAGTCATTTATGTGTATATATATCAGTGGAGCTTGCACACAGATTTCTTTCCTGGGGTGACCTTTAAAAATGCATACCTTGGATTCAAAAATAATCTTTTGCAAGACATCTCCAAGTATCTAGCTTAAACGGGATGCTTTGCGAAGCGCTTTGCATTCCCTTAACGGTTTAATTGCTAAGGGCCTCTGCCATTGTCCACATCATAGTTAAAACAAAAGCCCTTTGTTTTCTCAAATCCACGCTGGGTAAGTATTCCATTTTAACTACATCCCATTTAGAGGGAGAGTCAGAAAGGCCGGGTGCAATTTTAGTTTTAATAATTTTAGATGAGCACAGGACATGCAAATGCCTTAATATTATTGTTCACTCATCAAAACCTAATTCATTGGAGGAACTCGAGGTCAAGTTCACAAACTCAAGTTACAAAACTGCTCAGCGGCACCCGGAGAGCATTTTCACTAAGTTAGGAACTTGTAAATTGGAAACTTGGAAATTTTGGAAGAATGAGTAAGGCATTCGCTCTTAATGGAACATGGCTCTATGTGGAAAATGAGATTGTTTCAACCATATGCACCCATGAGCTTATACAAGCTGAACGTAACTCAAAAAACCCAATAAATACCACACAGCAGGACAATCTAGCTCTGTAATATTTGGGAATTCTTTTGAAGAATTAGGTCCAAAAAGCATGTGGCAGGTATTTTTTGATGGGAAGGGAGTGAAGAGGGGCTCACTATAATTTTGAACATCAAAATTATATGTGGTCAGTCTGTATTGACACGACAAATTATTGATTTAAATTAACATATAACTTATTGCAATAAATGATTGAAGAAATAAATGGGGGAAAGTCAAATCTCCTGTACAGAAAAATTCCAAGTAATTTATGTAGCTACTCTGCCCTCATTCCAAAAGTAACTCTCCACTCCTTAAATGTGCCTTCCTTGCAAGGAGGTCAGTGTGGAAAGGGAGATAAAAGAGTAACATCACGGTGGAAAAAGCTGACAGCCATGACCTCAGCCAGGTGATCGAGGTCATTGTCCGGAACGGGGGAAACTTCCCCCTTTCCCCTCTCACGTTCTTGTCACTAGTTACCAAATTGTAATAAACTTGTCACAGTAATAAAATTGACACACGACCGTTTAACAGGAGGAAAAGAAACACATTGTGATTTGTGCACACGGAGGTCTTGTAGGCATGGGACCCAAGAAGCGGCCCAAACAGGCAGCTTTTATACTTTTTAGACAAAGAACGATAAGTGTGTGAAGAATTCATAGGACAGAGAAAGACATATAGGCTTTGGGTGCTCAACTGGTGAAGAATCTAAACAGAGTTTGGGCTTGGGGTGACCAGTTAAAAAAGTCACGAGGTTTGTTTCTACAGGCGTCTCGGCCTCGAATTCCCTGTCTCTGGATAAGGGTGTCCTTTTACCTCCAGATGCAGGGAGGATACCTTTCGCATGAGATGTGTTTTCTGCTTCAGGGAGACAGAGAGGAGGGTCAGCAGTCCGTCCTGTTTGCGCCATTTCATAAGTAACTTTAATTCAAAATACTTGGTATGCCAGGGAGGCATGGTTTGGGGTGACCTGCCCTGGACCCCAGCATCATCATCAACAGTGATATCCTGTACCTTTGATATAATGTGATGAAAATGGCAGTTCACCTCTCTGTGCTTCCTCTCCCAAACCTGTAATCTACAACCTTGTCTAATCTCGAGAGAAAAAAAGACAAACCCAAATTACCAGACATTCTCCAAAACACCTGTTCAGTACTTGTCAAAACTGTCAAGATGTGAAAAACAAGAAGAGATGGAGAAACGGTCACAGCTAAAGAGACATGATAACTAAGTCTCACGTGGTGTCTTGGATGATGGGGCATCAGGGCAAAAACAAGGGAAACCTGAATAAAGCATGGACGTTAGTTCAGGATAATGTATCTATGTTGGTTATTAATTGTGATGACTGTCACAGTGGAGATGTTAATAACAGGGGAAATTGAACGTGGGGTGCATGGAAACTTCCTGTACTGTCTTTGCACTGTTTCTATAAATCTAAAACTATTCTAAAATTAAAAAGTGTGTTATAAAGATAATAAATGTAAAAAGTTATATGTTGTCAAAAAATGGTAACAAATAAAGGTTTTCTGCAAAGAGCCGCTCAATTTGATGTCCTCCATTGCATGATGCTCTTGCTGTTTTGTTTTTGGTTTTTTTTTCCTCATAGTAGATCACAAACATCCTGCACCATCTTGCATGGCTGCCGGAGCTTTTAATTATGTAACTGGTGTGCTGTAACTGTTGTCATGGGCAGTTCACGTCTCCTCCACCATATGGGATACTACTTCAGTGTGTTACTTACAAACGCCCTTCTGCCCTTGAGTTTCTTCAGCACTGGACAAATACCTCTGCTTTTGTACTCTGTTTTCTGCCTTAAATCACACACTGTGTGCCTAAACCTCTCTCCCACAGTTTTGTAACGACTGAGAGACACAGTAACTCTCATCTTATTCCCACGGTGCTTTGCCTAATGGGTAATGGCGGGTGCTCTGAAAATATTTGTTCAATGAATGTGCACCATGAATTTGAGGATCTTAAAACCATTACAAAAAAGAATGGCGGTTCCAAACTCTCAGATTTTACTTCTTTCATCTTTATTTTGCCAGGCTATACTTCTGGAGCTCTTTTAGGGCGATGGGTCTTCGTTTCTGTGCGAGGGCTTTCTCTAGCCGTGGCAAGCGGGGACCACTGTACTTTCAGTTTTTTAGGGAGCCTCCACACTGAAGGTTTAACCTGGCAAAATCTTCTTTCTTTCATCTTTATTTTATTTATTTTATTTTTCCAGTTTATGCTTGTGGAGCTCTTAGGGA
Organism: Pseudorca crassidens; assembly: GCF_039906515.1. Lineage (NCBI taxonomy): Eukaryota > Metazoa > Chordata > Mammalia > Artiodactyla > Delphinidae > Pseudorca > Pseudorca crassidens. The sequence goes on along the minus strand of NC_090317.1, from coordinate 129,564,070 downwards.
GATTGGTAACTGTGAACGCATTATTAAAGATTTCCAAGGAGGACAGTTCTACAAGATTCTGCAGGACTCCATTTCAGAATATTAAATCTAAAATGTATCCAGAGAAACCTCTCCTCCTCTCTAGCATATTTTTGAGGGTTTTGATTCATGTGCCCGTAGATGCAGCAGAAGGTAACTAGGAAACCAGGAGGCCTGTTCTTGGTACACCTGAGCCGGCACCTGGGAGCCTCACAGAAATAGCTGGGGGCTACCTTGAGAGAGGCTAATTTCTAGCAACTGGGCTGGTGGGAAAGTAAACTATGACAATCCTGGCATTAAAAATAAAGTTCTCTTTGTTGTGATGGGCTGTTGCTGTCTGTAGCACATTAATTTAGATGTCTTTGAAGGGGAGCAAAACGTGCCACCCCACAATGTCTCTTTGGCATGTGGATTATTTGGAGCTGAAAACAGTCAAGGCAAAAGACTCAGGAAGAAACTTTGACCTACCCCTAACTGCCTAAAGGATGTAGACAGAGGATCTGTTCAGGAAGAGGGCCATCACCCTAGATAACTAGACTGTGAACTAAGTGTGTAGACTTAAATTATGTGCTAACTAGAACACCCTGTCTTGTGGCCTATCCAACATGCATTGTACATCTGCTCTAACCATTAAAGAAAAGGATATGTTGTCCAGAAGTAAAGAATGTCCATTTTGGGCTTCCCTGGTGGCGCATTGGTTGAGAGTCCGCCTGCCGATGCAGGGGACACGGGTTCGTGCCCCGGTCCGGGAAGATCCCACGTGCCGTGGAGCAGCTGGGTCCGTGAGCCATGGCCGCTGAGCCTGCGCGTCTGGAGCCTGTGCTCCTCAATGGGAGAGGCCACAACAGTGAGAGGCCCGGGCAAAAAAAAAAAAAAAGAATGTCCATTTTGAAGACAGGGATAGATGCGTCCCTTCCTGGGAGGCCATTGCTGATCCACCTTTGATGGTTAGACTCCCTCCCCGGGTGCCAAGGCCATACTGCCTCGCTGTGTATGTGCTGATATGTCTTTTTGAAACCTCGAAGGAATGTGCCCGTGGAATGTTTGATGTTCTTTGCTCTGGTGAGATATAAAAATATGCTGAACACCATGCTTCTTCAGAGCAGTTCCTCAGCTAACTGAGAGGCTGGCTCCTGGACGATGTAGTTCTCAGCTTGGCTCAAAACAAAACAAAGCGAGAAAACAAAAACAAAACAAAAAGCTGCTTTTCTTTTCCTATTATAGATTTATTGATTGTTTCTATTGAAAATGGCCATGAGGGTTTTCCGTATTTTTGCTACGATAAACAATGCTGATTTAAACATGCTTCTTCTTCTCTTCTCGTGTGCCTGTGCAAACATTGACAGAAGACTTGTTCCTCTTAGGAGTGGGATTGCTGAGCCACTGGTGTCTGGCTGTTCAGCTTTACAAGTTAGAGAGAAATTGCTCTTCTGAGTAGCTATGCTGGTTTGCACCCAAAGTGACCCCGTGTCATATAAGAATTCCCACTGAAACGCACCTTCCTACCACCCAGAATTTTCAGTCTTCTTAATGTTATCCATCTTGTGGGTAGGAATAGAATCTGTTTGCAGTCTTAATCTGTATTCGTGATTATTTTGGACACCGGTTGATACGTTAATGAGATAGTCTAGTTTCCTTATCTATGAAAACTCTGTTAAATGTTTTGCCCGCTTTTATACTGAATTGTACGTCATTTTCTTTTTGATTTAAGGAGCTCTTTGTATGTCTTGGTTACTTACCTACATTATTGAGTTTGCAAACATCCTCTTTCGGTTTGCGGCTTTCCCCTCTCCCTCGGTTTCTTTATTCTACCGTGAATGATCAGAAGTTCTTAATTTTCATGTGGTTGAATTTTTTAATTCTTTTATTTAGAGTTTATGTTTTTTGTGTCTTAAGAAAATATCTGTCTTACCCAGGAAAAGGTTACAGTGTATTTTCATATAAAAGTTTCTTACAGGTTTCTCTTTTACTTTCATGTCCTTAATCTATCACTAATGAATTTTGCTTCCCTTACATATCTGGGCTTTTTATTTTTTCTATTGGTCACCAGTTATTCCATCACATTAATTGATGAGTCCATCTGTTCGTGGAGGATATGCAATGCTACCTGTGTATTAGATTAAGTGTCCATACATCTACCAGTATGTTTCTGGATGAATTTGTTCATTCTTTAAAAATTTTTATTTTATTTTTTGACCATGCTACGTGGCATGTGGGATCTTAGTTCCCCGACCAGGGATCAAACCCATGCCGCCTGCATTGGAAGCACAGAGTCTTAACCACTAGAGCGCCAGGGAAGTCCTGAATTTGTTCATTTTTGAACCAACAATTTTAATTGACTATAGAATGTATTTAATGTTTTCTTAATGTACTTCGCCATACATTTTGTGCATGTTTCTTTTAACTTTATTACTAGATACCATATATTTTATAAGAAACCATAATTAAAAAAAAATTTTTTTCTGAGTTGTTTCTAATTCATTCAAATGCAGTACAGTTGTGTTTTTATTTGCGTTACGCGGGCCTCTCACTGTCATGGCCTCTCCCGTTGTGGAGCATAGGCTCCAGACGCGCAGGCTCAGCGGCCATGGCTCACGGGCCCAGCCGCTCCGCGGCACGTGGGATCCTCCCGGACCAGGGCACGAACCCGCGTCCCCTGCATCGGCAGGCAGACTCTCAACCACTGCGCCACCAGAGAAGCCCATTCAAATGCAGTACAGTTTTTATATTGATGTTGTGATAGGCCAGCTTCTAAATTCTTATATTTGTTCGCTAATTGGTCTGTGGAATGTTTTGGGTTTTCCACGTAGCAATTGTTTCATCCATCAACCTTGATATCTATTTCTCTATCCCATCTTTATCCTTTTGATTTATATACGCATTTAATTTTGTATTATATAGGATACGGTCTTCAGTGCAATATAGAACAGAAATGGTTCCTGTCTTGCCCTGGCTATGAACTGTAGGTTGGTAGTAGTTTTTTTAGGTAAAGATGTTTATTTCTCTTCCTATTTCCCTAAGTATCTGTATCATGAATAAGTGCTGAATAAAATGTCTAGTAAATTTGCTTTAAGGAGACTTTGACTTTTTTCCTTAAGAATATCACGTTTGTGGCATCTTACCAATAATAAGACAGGTGTGTAATATTGTAAATTCATTCCAGTGCTTGTGAAGTGTAAAAATTAGCCTGTTAATAAGAAGATGCTGTCAGATGGATAGAAAAGCAAATAGATAATGAATCCTTCTCAAGTGTGATATGCCTCATACTTTATCAGGATGTATTATTGATAATTTGATATTGAATTATGAGACAGAATGCTTCCACATCACAGTTCATCATACTGGATTGGCTATTAGTGATAGGATTAAGATCATACCATGCTTAACAATTTGTTTATGTAATATCTTGAATGACATCGATAAATATCATTTGGTAGAATCCCAAAATCTCAAAAAGTTTTTAAAAATAAATTTGCTAAAATATAATGTACGTGCAGTGTTCGTACACATGTCCTGGCTTTGTCTAGAGGCGCCTGTCCCATAACGTTAATGAGTACCCCGAGATATTGTTCCAGAGGGACCCCCTGGACGCTGCAGAGACCTGTACAGTGTCTCTGAACTGAATCAGGTAGCTTTCCACATGTGGAGCCGTGGGATCAATAAGCTTGACCTTCAAGGCTGGGGACCCGACGTAGCCTCTGGTTGAGCCCGCTAGATGCTTTGTCATTTAGCTTAGGGCCACTGGTCTGTATTTGTTCTTCAGCATTTGCAATCCTGCCGCAGTCCTGCGGGGTGCCATGGATATAATCATCTCGGTGTGAGGAGCCTCTAGGGTGACTTTGAGAAAAGAACACACACAGATTCAGGTCGGATGGGCAGGTACCACTTCCCAGGGAGTCCTCTGTTCCATAGCGATGTATCACGTTGAGGTGAAGGGTGCCTTTTGGTATTCAGGGTGCGACTGTGATCTCCAGACAGATTTTGAGTAATTACATTCTGCAGTCCTCTGTCATAGCAGTCAATTACGTATGTCTAAGAACAGAGTTAATGTCCTTGCCAATCCGTGTCATCTTGTTAAGAGGAATGGAAGTTCGGTCTTTAGGTGGGGGCAATACACCCAGGCCTCTCATGCCTTTTGTATCCTGCAAGATGTCAGCGCAGTGTATATTTCCTGGTAAGGGTGCACGTGACCGTTCCCTTGGGACAGAGAAATGTCCATTTATTTTGTGCAAAAAGCAGCTGAAATAGAGATTCCATTAACCCGCTTTTCCCTTTTGCCCACTCAAGGCTTTGTTTCCTACTAATAAAATAATGTATTCAAGAAAAGAAGCTTTGTGTTGAAACGTTGTCCTATGAATTTCCTGAGGTCCTGAATTCAAAATCTTCTAAAGAACAGTGGTGGTAACCAGTCCTCAGCATTTTCCTTTAGATCTCTTTTTCATTACATTTATTTAAATAAACATCTTAATACTGTTCTACCGACTGACAGACCAAGTTATGGATACTGTTACACCAAAGCAGTCTGAGCGAGCATAATGTTGATATTCTGATCATAATCATTTTTCTCTGAGAAACTGTTATATGGTTTTAATGTCTTGGATTCTATTTTAGTTCCAATGTTGCCTTAACATTAAGTTCAAGTACAGTCTTTACAACTCGCTCTAATATAATAAGATGCAGAACACAATATACTTGAGGAATTAAAGCTTGAAGCAATAATTTAAAATATCAATGGTTAATTAAGGTTTGTAGGGTTTATTTATTTATTCTTGCTCATATGTGGATCCTTTAAATTTTTATTTATTTATTTATTTATTTTTACAGTAGGTCCTTGCTGGTTATCTCTTTTAAATATAGCAGTGTGGACACGTCAATCCCAAATTCCCGGTCTATCTGTCACCACCACCCCCGCCACCCTTCTCTAAGTCTGTGAGTGTGTTTCCGTTTTGTAACTAAGTTCAGAAAAACTCAGCTCTCAGTGAGAATGGATGTTTACCTCTCTTCATTCCTTATTTTCAAGATCTTTCTTTATAAAATATTTGCGTTTCATAAATCTGTGTCCTGGAAATCCTAAACTGAAAATAACAGATGGAATCTTTTCCTATAGATTATGGTACAAAAGTTTTCCAGAGTAATTTAAGGCTTGGGGGCTAAAAAGTCATGTGTGGTAATTTCCCCCAAACACTTCCTAAGGAAAAACAACAGAAAAGGCAGAAAACAGGTTTATGTCCTAAGAGCTTGAAACATGAGGAAGTCTGATTTAATTTAATTAGCACCACCCCGTCTACCTGAACTTTGGGACTATTCATATGTGTATTTCCTATCAAAGACCTGTTTCATCAGCACAGACTCTTTTCTAATTCTGTGGGTTAGCAAGTGTTGATAGAAATCCACATGAGAGATTACTCGCAGACTTGAGAGAGACTGAGAAAGGGAGAGAGAGAGAGAGAGAGAGAGAGACAAAGTTTCCTCTTTTCCTCATTTTTTGGCCGGTGTGCAGGGAGCTCAGGACCAAGTTTTTTTTGTGTGTAACTGTAGATTCCATTAAAAAGCTTCACTTTTAAACTCTAAGTCTTCTCCTGTCTTATTTTACTTTCTTGGCTTTTGCCTTCTTAGTTCTTAGTGCTTTGGGATTTCCTTTACCCAGATCATTTATTATTGAGCATCTTCAGATATTTGTATTATAAAATATTAAAGAGTAAAATGAGATCGCTTTACAGTTTTTTAAAACGTAATCTAACCTTCAAGCAGTCAAGCGTTCTAGACCAGCCATCAGCAAACGTTTTCTGTAAAGGATCAGTTAGTGAATATTTTGACTTTGGGCGCTCTGCGGTCCCTGACGCAACTACTCAGCTTGGCCGTTTCAGGGCACAGTTAACCACAGACAGCAGGTAAGGGACCAGGCATGGCTGTGTTCAATGAAACTTGAGGTACAGACACTGACATTGGAATTTCTTATAACTTTCACAGGCTGTGATATTTTCTTCATTTTTTTAGTTCCCCTCCCCCAAAGATTTAAACCCCTTCTTAGCTTGTGGGTTATACAAAAACCGGGGGTGGACGTGAGCTGCCGTGGTGGGCAGACCCCGTTCTGGATCACACCCAGTTACGAACCTAACTGGAAGGCGGTGCTCCTGCATCCTGTACCAGCACCTCAAGCTCTGCAGTCATCTCGACAAGTCAGAGGGATACGTCTGCGTTGTCCCGTGTATTTACCTTGATAGGATATTGTTGTTTGTGTGCAGTGGAGCGTGAGGGTTATTTATACTAGTACTCAAGAACAGGTTTGGGAGAGATAAATGACTAATAAAACAACACAGGCAGACCCTCATGTTGAGTATGAACGGCCAACCTGGTCTTTGGGGACACCAAAGGGACAGCTTGGTGATTTTTTAGGGTGATAACTTTTCTTATAAGACTAAGAAACCAATTAGGTTTGCTTAATGCTACATTCATTCTGCTTTTAGAAAAAAAAAAAAGTATAAGCTTTTGTCATGAATACATTGCTTTTGCATATTTTTCCAGAAATTTTTCAGCAGTCTTGGGATTAAGTTGTTGAGTTCCACCAGACCCCAAATGATCAAGTTCCCTGCCTAACATTTAGTCTGCCATCACCCGAAATCTGCCTTCTTCTCCTAGCACTGTGGTGAAATGCTTCTCAAATATCACCAGAGACTTCCTAATGACCAAAGTCAACTGTATCTTCTCATTCTCCTTATACATGATGGAATAATACAGGTGGGCCCTTGATTGCCCTGAAGAGTTGAGGTCCTGGGTATTGTTACTCCACGTCCTGATTGGAAAGGCTGGTATAACTATTTCACATAACTGCCTCTGACCATCAAATTCATTGCCTAAAGACTGCACATGAGCCTCATTTCTCTATTGAACGGATGTGTATTGATTACCCATTGTGTGCGAGACATTGTGCCTGGCCCTACAGAAACAAATATTTCTCTTGTCCTCTCACACATAAATAATTAACATGGGAAATAGTCTCTTCATTTATTTGTATTTCAGTTTTTAAAAAGTGTTTGGTAAGCTAGTGAATCCAGTTTTAGCGCTATGCTCAAATGGTTTAAATCTCTAGCGGTCCACATCTGCCACATACAGGCGCCACGGTGAACACTTGGATTTAAATGCCAGGGTTTGGGAAACTCTCCAAATTATATGTTCAACACTGCTTTAGGAAAATGCATTTCAAAGTTATATGTTAGCATAAATATCCAAATTGTGAAATGTGTTAACTTCACACACTGTCAATTAACTTATCACTTAAAGTGTGAGTAGGAGCTGAACTAAATGAGAGCTGATTATTTCAGTGTGCATTTTTCAGTGTGACTGTAAGTCTGGCATTTAGACCCAGGTAACAGACAATGAAATACTAAAACAACATGACAACCGCATGCATTTAAACTTTAAAATTAACTCACAGAAAATACCTTCGAATGATGATGGTGTCACCTGTAAATGACTGTCATCCGACTCCACAAATATTGATGAACTTGTCAACTTTGAAATTGCTACTGTTGAGTTTTACTACGTGCGTTCCATGTGTGTTTTGGAAATGGAAGTTCTTCTCTGGAACTTGGGGAAGTTTCATTATGAGAGGGCCCAAAGCAGCCTGCATGGAATAATCTAGGTGATAAGAAAGAGCAGACTTGTCAACAGGGTTCTCTCTCATGTATTTAGCTTGGTGTGTCTTTCAAGGATGCTTGAGAACCTGTCTCTTGACAGAGCCCGCACACGTAGCCCAAGACAGTTATCTCCAGCGGGGACACACTCCAGCACTCGGAATGAACTTGTGGTTCCATGAAAATAGCCATCTCCTTATCATGAATATCAGAACTGTTGCCCAGAGAGTCTATCCTGAGGGATGACTTAGCCACCAATTCCGTAGTCTGCAGAGCCTGGGCCGTGATCAGTATGGCATCTAAGTCAGAACAAACAAGATGCTCTTTTCACAGGCAGCAAAGCTGTGTGCAGAAGGCAGCCTTCCTCTCCGTTGACTTTGTCTGCATGCAGAAGGTAGCCTTCCTCTCCGTTGACTTTGTCTGCATGCAGAAGGTAGCCTTCCTCTCCGTTGACTTTGCACGTGTTTTGAGGCTGTGAAGGGTTCTGTTTGGTTGGCTTGTGCACGTGGGATGGAACATTTGGTGGAGCCTGCGCTTCGCTGATAGGTTTATTCCAAAGCTGACAGCTGTCACTCAGGCATTGCTGAGAGGTACTTTTTTTGGCTCTAGAGGTGGGAAGGTGTCACTTGGGTAGTTCTACAGAAAGTAGACCATTGCTATGTATTAATGTTTTTCTAGGAAAAACGACTCAGGGAGAAGGGAAGTGTCACAGAATGCTTTCTTTTAAATTTGACCCAAGGGCTTGGAAGTTTTGAATACAGCTCTTAGGTGGGCCTTGCATTTCATCCGTTTGTGTGTATGGACACGCTGTGAACTTATAGAGCCCTAAAGAGCTTCGGACTCACATGTCTTCCCTTTGAGCCTCACAAGTATTACGGATCTTGGACAGACTTGAGAATAGACCAAACATTACAATCTAAGGTGGACGAAACCAGCCCCGAGGATGTACATGGGTCAGCTGGTAGCCAGCATGGGGGTCTGGTCCCAGTCAGCCACCTGACCTCGACTCACAGAGGAAAGAGGCAACTCCATGGGCCTGGAAAGCATCTTACCTTTCGAAAGATGTAACAGAAGAAACTCAAGCCAGCTTAAGCCGAACGCTCCAGGCTGGGAGAAAGAATCTTAGCTGACCCCCTGTGGCAGCAAACAGGAGCTGTGGCTCCGAGAATGTCCAGGTGGGGGAGGATGCCGTTGGATTATGGCAGTGAGCTCCCCTGACAGTTCTGGACGAAGTCTTGACAGATGCCTGGGATGGAAGATTGGCAGGACTGGCCTCCTCTGATCTGCATGTGAGCTCCAGCTGCAGTCTGGAACAGCAGTGTGCAGCGTATCAGATGCTGGTGTGACTCAGCTTGTGTGCACACCATCCACAAAGGTCACCCAGTGGGCATTGTCTGACCACAGGAAGGAGCAAAGCAGAAGCCCTGGGCTGTTGCTTTGCCAGTGACCCTCAGCCAATGCGTGTAAAATGTCCCAGTCGTTTGACCCCACAGTTGGGTGGCTTTGAGGCATGTTCTGCAGTCTCTGGTGAGGGGCGTATGGGTTGAGCCCCTTTCTCCACAGGGGTACCCACTTGTTAACACTTTCTCTCCTGGCTTTTCCATCTTCCCTGTCTCACCTTTCCAAGTCCTCTTCCCCAATAAATGGTGTGCATCCTAGCCTTGCCTCCTGATCCTGGGGGAGTCAAAACTAAAACAGTGTCGACGATCGGGGAGTAGGACCCTCTGCATTCTCTGAACACATCCACCAAGTGCAAAGGATGCCATCCGGCAACTTTCTTATTGTACACACACACACACACACACACACACACACACACACACACTGCTTTCCTTCATCAAGCAGGAGGTGTGTTACCTAACATGAGGCTCCATGTGTCTGTTGGTGAAAGAGTAGTCTGCAGACTTCTGGCTGCAATATTCATTGTATCGTGTCCTGATTCTGTGGACCAAGCAAAGGAGATCAATACTTTTCTATCCAGGTTGCAGAGATATGACTGTGGACCACAGTCCCTAAAAGTTGACTGTGCTTATTGATCTACTTCATCCAGAAAGCACTCAGATTCCTCTGTGATTCTGCCTCTCCGGAGGATGGAGGTGTTGCCAGGCTTGAGGGAAATGTTCACAACAGCTCCCGGCGTCTGTGAGTTGGGGAAAGAGGCCGCTCACTGCTCTGACCCTGGAGTGTGAGGGGTAGAAAGCCAGCGCCTGGGATTTCCCTTGGGTCTTCAGCTAAAGTTCTTGGTAAAGTGAGATTTAAAAATATAAAATGATTCAATTGCAACAATAATGGCAAACAACTTGGATGTTGAAAGAGTAAGGGAATATCTGCGTCTCAGACTCAGTTTCATGTGGAGCGTAGTAGGACACTATTCTGAATATGACATGACCCCAGAAGTGCATTGGGGAAAACCATTTTCTGGGCAGAGGTAATGAGGGAACACACTCCATGCCACAGTCAGGGCTATCAGGAAACCGATGACAGACACAAATTGGGTCACTGTGCCACAAGTCTGAGTTTTAACATCATACTGAGCTCTCCCTAATAAAAAAAAAAAAATTACATCATTTTTTAAAATATATTTATCTTGGGCTATGTTGGGTCTTCATTGCTGCGCACAGGTTTTCTCTAGTTGTGGTGAGCAGGGGTTACTCTTCGTTGCAGTGTGCGGGCTTCTCATTGCGGTGGCTACTCTTTGTTGTGGAGCACGGGCTGTAGGCGTGCGGGCTTCAGTAGTTGTGGCTCGTGGGCTCTGGAGCGCAGGCTCAGTAGTTGTGGTGCACGGGCTTAGTTGCTCCGCGGCATGTGGGATCCTCCCAGGTCAGGGCTTGAACCCATGTCCCTCGTATCGGCAGGTGGATTCTTAACCACTGCGCCACCAGGGAAGCCCTACATTATATTTTAGTTGCCTCTTTGCTTGTAGTTGTAACTCCAGTCCACAGTACACTGGAGTCAGTCAATGGATAGATGGTTCTTGCATGAAGGAATATGTGTGCGTGTGTGTGTGTGTGTGTGTGTGTTGGTAACTTTTTGCTAATCCCTGATTACTCCATTGCACATACACTTTCTTGGGACCACTTTGTGCTAGTGATATAATGCAAAAGAATTTACCTCATTTTCCTAACCATAGCCCAACAACAGCAAAAGCAACGAAGCACTAAAAATGGTGAACACGTACTTTTGTGTTTTATTTGAGATGGGATACATAAGGAGGTCTTTGCACATAGAGATCTATACATCATAAATGCAATTTGAAAACTGATGGATTTATTTTGACAGTTCCAATATTTCCTCATCACCACGTTTTATTCCAACTTGTTCCTAAACAAATGCAGTAAGGAATCACACACTGTATATGCCCCCTTCAAGATCTGAAACAGAACTTTTACTAAATAAAGTGAAGCTAACAACTGATGACTGTAATGGCTTATGAGTGATAGCGATTTAAATGTGGATACCCAGTGCTGTTAGGGAAAGAAGTTTGATGACAATTCACCGAAAATTTTGTATGCTTAAACATCTGCATATTCCATCATTCTAACACGTGACTGGTAATGACAGTATTTCATTTATATTTGTCCTCCACTTTTTCATCAGAAACTTCACATTCTCTAAACTATGCATGGATGCTTTAATCTGTATAGTTAGTTGGAAGAAAATAAAAAGACCTTTCTAGTAAACCTCTATGACGACTCTGCTGACGCCGTCTGTTGCCTTTGGTATTTGAAGCCAGCTAAAACAATGTTCAGGGTCTCCTGATAAACACGCAGTATCTGAATACGGCATATCTGACTTGAAATTCCCCTAAGTGATTTCAGCTAACCCAGGGCACTTCATTGAAGTGACATTCTTACCTAGGGGCAGCCCCATAGCACAGAATCCAAAACATAAAGTGATCAACTTTAGTGAATTTCATCATCTTTCAGGTCTATCCATTAAAAAAAAAAAAATCTGACTTAGGACTGATCTTATCAATTACTCATCGTTCTTTGGACACTGTGAGATTGCCCAATTCCCAGGCTCTCAAATATGATTGTAAAAATTGTTTGTTTCTTCTGGTAAGTCTTTTTTCCATATCCCAAACCCTTCTTATAACCATCAATTTTATGTAAAAGAAATGGTGGCTTACGTGATTTTTAAGATGAAGTATTGGATCTCTTTTACTACCCTTGATGACCAGGAATCCTAGGTTAATGCTTAATAACTTTTACTGCCAAGACATTCTTTATAATCTCTCATCTAAGCTTCCCTTGTTGGCATTTAAATCCATTTATTCTTGCTCTGTGAAGGCTAAGAAGAGTTGGCCCGATTTCTCTCCATAATAACCCTTCATTTACTTGAAAATTACTGAGTCACTCTTCAGAGTAAATGTCCCCAACCTCCTTTGCCTTTCCTCGTTCCCATGTTTACTCTTCCTTATGTGTGTTATCCTAGATGCAGTAATGCTCTAAAAGCAGGGTGCGCATGGGCTGTAAACTTCTCACTGTAGGGCCTCCCACGCCTTCTCTGGAGACAGCCTCGCAGTGATCGTGCCCAAATTACGGGGGCACTGGCTCCAGTGGCTGCAGTTGATTGATCCAAGGGCACAGCTAATTCAGGGTTGACCGTCATCACAGTCCTCAGATGGGACTTTGGGACTGATATCAGAGGCTGGACATTAGGAGGCTGCCCTGTGTTTGTGGTCCCTCTGACAGGTGCCCAGTCATCTTCAGCTGAGGTCTCCGGAGTGGTACTCCTCTTTCCTGGGCTTGTGGGTGGTTTTCTTCAACTCTTTCAGTTATTTATTGGGAAACCCAGCACATGCCCGTGGAGGGCTTCAGGTGGCAGAAATTGATGCCTGCCTCTGGAAGTCAAAAGAACCCCAAATGCATGTTTCAGGGACGCACCTCTCAGACAAAAACAGCGTTCTGCCCAGATCCTCATGGAAGGATTAAGTGACCGCTGGAAACATCTTGTACCGCATGTCTCTCTGTTATTCGGGATTAAGGGCTTGGACTCTACACATCACTTTTTATTGTGTAAACATCAGAGATGGCGTAGATGACTATTTAAATTATTTGTGTGCAGACTGGTCTCCCATTTCCTATGAGTCTCTGAAGGAAAGGATTGGGGATTGTGCAGGTCTGATTTGCCAGCGTCTTCACTGGGATGGGGCTGTGGCTTCCCAGCACATGTTTATTGAATGAAAAGTTTAAGTAAAAGTGAATGAGCCCCGAAGGGATAAATTGGGAAATTGGGATTGATATGTACACATTACTATGTATAAAACAGATAACTAATAAGAACCTGTTGTATAGCACAGGGAACTCTATTCAGTAGTCTGTAATGGCCTATATGGGGAAAGAATCTAAAAAAAAAAAAAAGAATTTGAAGCAAATTGACTTGTGTGGAAGGAATATAAAGAAAACATTGGGTAGTTTGGGCAGAGCATAATTAGAACAGGATGTATTAACTACATTCTCTGGTTTTCAAAAGTTTGAATTGTTATAAAATTTTTGATGTGCTATTTCAATTTTCAGTAGCAAATAAACGTGTGTATAGAGGATCTACGTAAAAAAAAAATAAAGTTGAGGTGGTGATACATTTAGTTTGTGCTTAATGAGATATATTTCTCTTTCTTAATTTTGTGAGGTTTATGGTTTCTGTCATCTTCTTAACATGTATAACTTTGTGGATTCTTTTCTGGTTTTAAGTAAATGTGTACTTTTGTACTTCAGAAAAAAAGTAAGTGAGCCCCTTTCTACAGCCACGCAGTGGGTCTTGGCCTTTATAAAGGAGAGAATTCCGGGCAGTCTGCCTGAAACCGCAGAATCAAAGCAAGAAGTAACCTAGCGTGTGCAGCATGAAAATATTGAGAGTGGAGGTATAACAGGTGTCGGGAGCCTATAATAAGGAGTGACCTATGCTAGATTTATTCCATGCTCTATCACTCTAGTAACGAGAAGAAAAATACCAATATGACCAAAACATACAATGCATCTAGACACATTTGTATGGAGGGAGGAGAGGAAAAGGTTTGGTTAAGAATAATCAGGAAGGGGCTTCCCTGGTGGCGCAGTGGTTGAGAGTCCGCCTGCCGATGCAGGGGACACGGGTTCGTGCCCCGGTCCGGGAAGATCCCACATGCCGCGGAGCGGCTGGGCCCGTGAGCCATGACCGCTGAGCCTGCGCGTCTGGAGCCTGTGCTCCGCAGCGGGAGAGGCCACAAGGGTGAGAGGCCCGCGTACCGCAAAAAATAAAAATAAAGAATAATCAGGAAGGGGGTGGGGAGTGATCATCTAATCCCCATCCTCATACTTGTGTCTCTCATCTTGCTTTATTATCTTTGTGGTGCTTATCAGAGTCTAACCGGATATAAGTTGTACTTAGTTGTCTGGTTTATGTTCTGTCTCTCTGCATCTTGAAAGACTTGGGGGTGGTGGTGGAATCTTGTCTGTTTTGTTGCACCCATGGAGCCAGAAGGGTGCACGACACATAGTGGGACCCCACAGTACTTGTTGAATGTTTTATGTTGGATGAAAGACCAGTAGAAGGAGTGATGTTGCTGCCCTGGGTGCTCTGTCTACCCACAGACTTTGGCAAACAGGGAGTGAGATTCTGTCATGGACCAAGTTGCTGAACTGGGAAATAGGCTTCTCTATCTCTATGATTTCTTGCAATCCTTCAGCAGCTTCAGCAAAACTCGTTTGTTCTCCGCAAGGAGAAAACTAAGGCAAAAAACTCCTCAGTACCTTTGTCCTATCCACCAGTCCCCTTGGAAAAAACAACATTGGTTTACCTTCAGGGCGATTGCAAAGACCTAGAAAGTTAGATGAATTCCTCTAGCATTCCAGAACATTTTTGCATCTGCTCTGGGGTATTTGATATTCCCTGAACAAGGAGTTTTGTTTGGGGAGGTTTAGATAGAGCTTTTCTTTGGCCACAGGAAATAACAACCTTAAATAAAAAAAGGTCTCCATGAGCTGACACCCGCATGCATATGTTGTAATTAAGTTGTAATCAGATCAGCCAGAAATAATGCAAAGGTATAATTATTGATTTGAATGCAAGCCGGAAATAAATATAGAAAGAAGGCCGGCTCCTGGAGCTGGGGAGGGGGTCACTGCCTGGGTGGGGAATGATGCGAAAGCTTCTGAAGTCTCGGAGTGAATCCTGCACTTGTCAGATTCACAGTGATGAGTGGGTGGTCCCATCAGTGGAGATGTGCAATGAAGCGATGCTCTTAGATTAACAGGGATACGGGTGTCTCCACCTTATTTAATTAGGGAAGGTCATCTCTTTTTGTCAGATAACTGATTCCTGTTGGGAACTTTTTCCCCAAAGGACAGTTAATTGTAGCATCTTTGTCCTCAAAGGGAATAATGTTTATGGCTTGACTTTATCATACAAGGGTCATAATTCATAAGGTTTTGCGAATGAGGATATAACTCAGACAGAAGCTAAAGTTAGCAGAGGATGACGTGGACGTGCGTGTATCCTATCAAGGGCGACAGATGTTTAAGAGAGAAAACTATTCAATGTAACCACTTCTATTTGGGCCGAATGTGTTCACTGTAAAGAAAACAGAAAAGGGGTACATGAACCAAGAATCTTTTAAAAACATAAAGAGATGATGGATGTCCACTGAACCTATTGTGATCATTTCACATGTAAATTTCACATGAAATCAAGCCATCATCTTGGACACCTTAAATGTACCCAGTGATGTATGTCAATTATCTCTCAATAAAACTGGGAAAATACTTAAAAAATTATTTCTGTATTTCAGACAGCTAAGGATGGAATAGGAAGACAAAAGACTGAAGGGTAAAGGAAGAGTATGGGGGGAAAATAGTGGTGGAACAAGCAGGTGAATGAAGATGGGGAGAGGAAAATAGGACTGGAGAGATGCAGGATGGCCAGCCCTGAGATGCAAGAATGATGGCCAGGCGGACACACAGCCACAGTCATCGCCACTAAGAGAATGATGTCCTGCTGCAGGCCAAGCACAGTCATAGGCAGAGCAGGTCTGGGGAAGGAAACTTCAGGGGCACAGAGGCATGAATGTGGCTGAACCCACTCGGGGTTAGTGGGTACTTGGGGGTGAGGACGCACAGTGGCGTAGAGGTTAAGAGTCTCGGCTGTGAGGTCAAATAGACGTAAGTTTGAATCCCGGCTGGGCCACTTTGGGTGACTTTGAGAGAGTTTCATCAGATGCTCTTAAGCTTTAGTCTTCTCATTATAAAAATGCTTTTTTTTAAATGTCTTTATTGGAGAAAAATTGCTTTACAATGGTGTGTTAGTTTCTGCTTTATAACAAAGTGAATCAGCTATACATATACATATGTCCCCACATCTCCTCCCTCTTGCGTCTCCCTCCCACCCTCCCTATCCCACCCCTCTAGGTGGCCACAAAGCACCGAGCTGATCTCCCTGTGCTATGCGGCTGCTTCCCACTAGCTATCTATTTTACATTTGGTAGTGTATATATGTACACGCTACTCTCTCACTTCGTCCCAGCTTACCTTTCCCCCTCCCCGTATCCTCAAGTCCATTCTCTACATCTGCGTCTTTATTCCTGTCCTGCCCCTAGGTTCTTCAGAACCTTTTTTTTACATTCCACATATGTGTGTTAGCATACGGTATTTGCTTTTCTCTTTCTCACTTACTTTCATCTAGAAAATAAGTTAATAGGCACAAATATGTACAATTAAATGCTCTACAAAATACAAATAGGTTTTAAATTGCTGTGATAGAAGGAAATTTCCTTTTAATTTTAAGCACAAAATTAAAGGATGGTGTTTTCTAAAGAGCTTCCCTTTCATGGTGGTCCCATCTGAAATGGATTTCTGCCTCTGGAGAGCTTGATACATGTTATTATTGATCAATGTCATTATCGTCATCATTACCTGTAATCAGACAGCTAAGGTCGTTGTGTACCTCAAGTCTAAGACTTGCTTTAAATATTTCACATTTCTTCAAGGTTAATGAACTTGACACCAGGTATGCAAATTAAATGTTGTCAGGCATTTGAAGAAATGAGCAAAGATATTATGCCCAAGGAAGCTTGTTGCAATGAGGGCACAAAAGAAAGATTCTAACTGTTCATCCATAGGGCAGTTGTTAAGTGATGTATAAAATACAGTGCTGCTGTCAAAAAAGTAAGTTAGCAACAGTTACCAATTATGTAACATTTGTCACGTGGGTAACACTCGCACTTTCTTAAACACATGCTTTAAGGCATGCAATCCTGACACCCTTTAAGGCCAGTGATAATTTGTGCTCATGTTACAAAAGAGAAAACTGAGCTGTATAAAAGTGAAGGCATTTGCCCCAAGTCTCACAGATAGGAAGCTAGTCAAGACTCAAGGTCAAGGTCTTACCATGCTCACAAATTGGTTTTCTAGAACTTTTCATCCTGGCATGTTACCGACTCTTAAGCACAGTAGTAAAAGTGCACGGTGAAGAATGACTTGCATAGCACAGTTTCACTTATTTACACAGTACAGTAATAGCTCCTACACGTTTATGTGCATATTCTATGTCTAGAAGGGGACACAGTAGACTCTTAGCTGCAGGCACTGTCTTCTGCACGTCCTACCTTTCACTTTTGATTTTCATTACCTTGTCTCCTGTTATGAGAATTTCTTTAGCATGGTTATTCAGTTCTCCACAGTACTTTTTCTGAGTCTACTTGTTTGTTTCTTCATTTAGGAACTCATTATTTTAGGCTCAGGCAGTCTATGTCATTTCCTATTTATAACTTCTTATAAAATCGTATAACCCTTGTGAAAGTGTTCTCCTGATTCTTCCATTATTTCCACTTGAGTGGAACTATTGCCTCTGGATATGAGGCTCAGCCTTATTCCTGTGGGTGACCCAGTCCCCCTGAATGAATCACACATCCTTCTGGCCTGCTTACAAGAGGCCATCTCTCGGTCCTGGTACCTGGCAGCCTGTTGGTAACTCAGGTGGCCATGGACGGCCAGGAAGCCTTCCATTTTCTTTCTTTTTTTAATCGAGGTAGAGTTGATTTACAGTATTACATAAGTTTCAGGTGTACAACTTATTGAGTCAAGATTTTTATAGGTTATATTGCATTTATAGTTATAAAATATTGGCTATTTTCCCTGTACCGTACAGTAAAGGCTTTCATTTTCTCATGGTTTCGCTCTGAGCGAGGTGCAAACTGGTAGACCTTCACTGCTTGTGTGCTGAGAGCTGTCTTCTATGCGTCTTCGGACATAAAGCCCAGGGTCTGTTCATCCTCACAACTGGCCTGAGTGGTTCTTCTGGGCTCCAGGACAGAATGGAGACTGTGTGGAAGGATCCTATAAGAGAAAAGAGTCTGATGCCTTTGCCCTGCATTTCAAGGATGTCTTATCTTTCTTGTAATTCACGGGTTCCTGGCTTTGGCCTGGAAGCAGAGATAATAATCCCTCAGCATCCATCACTGTCTCCCCTGGAGACCTCCGGGTAACCCATGATGTAGGACATTCTCTCTGTACTCTTCCAACGTGCTCCACGGGCACGATACTGCTAACCGAGCAGAGATAGGAGAGGCAGTGGTCGAGCGTTCAGGCACAACATTTCCAAGTGGCTGCCTTGTCTGAATAATATCCCACCAAATTCACCCCCCATGATTTGTATATGGTGGCCATTTTGGCCCCATGAACATCCTTCCCCAACACTTTTTGTTATGTTCTGGATGTGCCGTGGACGGTTATGTACCCATAGGACCACTGAATTTTATCCATTTGGAGCCGCGTTTCCAAATCGGGTTCCCAGAGAGCTATACTGATTTACGGGGACATCTGGCAGTGTTTAGTGCCTGTAGCTGGTAATCTTACCCATTATAGCGTACAATTCCTGGTAAGCCTCAACAAAAAAATTAAAAACAAGAATTACAGCTGGGGCCCTTTTCATCTTTTACTCTGTAAAGTCCCCTATTGTTCCTCATAAAGTTTGATGGATGCTTGTAATAAAAAAAAGTTTAAAGTGGGGAAAGCACCTGAGCAGTTCTCTTCAGCCAAAGACTTCCCCCTCTGTCTCTTTCATCTGCCTCAAGGTCTTCAAGGACTTTGCTTCCCATGGGCTTTCTCAGGGTTCATCTTTCCCTGGAGAGTTCCTTGGGGTACAGTTATTTATCCAGCTACAGAGCCAATAGGCGATGATTTCGCCAGGTAACTGACCCACTCTCCAGTACCATTCAGAAGTGTGAAATCGCTTCAAGTCTGGAGGCCTGGTTTTGAAGAAAGTGACCCCATTTTGAATTTCTGCATAATTTTAGGATAAATTAGGAGAGCGATGTTTTGCTTTAAGCGGTCTGCATCAGCAGCTGAGTTTACAGCCGAACGGGATTAAATTACAACATTAGGAAATTGAATAAACGTCTGACACTGCATTTGAGTGCTCTCATCGTAGCTATGACCCTCCTTGACAGGGAAGAGAATGTAATCGGGGATCTAGGCGAACAGATGAAAATATGTTCCCTTTAGAAACATTTAACCCTCCTTGTTTCCAGTTTACATCATATTTGTAGTTATTTTTGTTCCCAGGGCACTAAATTGCAGTGAGGAGAAAGAATTTGATGCTAATGTGGGCCCCATGTAAATCTTTTATTTTAAGAACATGCTGGGGGTAGGAGTTTATTAATTAATTAATTTATTTTTGCTGTGCTGGATCTTCGTTTCTGTGCGAGGGCTTTCGCTAGTTGTGGCAAGTGGGGGCCACTCTTCATCGCGGTGCGCGGGCCTCTCACTGTTGTGGCCTCTCTCGCTGCGGAGCACAGGCTCCAGATACGTAGGCTCAGTAGTTGTGGCTCACGGGCCTAGTTGCTCCACGGCATGTGGGATCCTCCCAGACCAGGGCTCGAACCCGTGTCCCCTGCATTGGCAGGCAGTAAATCTTTTTTTCTAAGATTCCTCGGTGACATGAAAAAGCACCCCTTCTCCCCTATAAAACTGTGAGTCCAATCTACGTAAGATACCTCTATCAGAGACCCAACCTTCTGTAAGATTGTTTTCTTTGGTCTGTAGTATTTCCTCTTTCTCTTGCTATTCCTGAAATGTTGTATGCCATGTGTTTTCTTCACAGTGGCAAAGCTTGTCACCCTAACGCATACCACAAAAACAAAAGAGAGATGGACACGAGCAGAATTACAGGATCGTTGTAAAATGGTCATGTGTCATTTCATCAGCAAATAAGCATCCCTCTGTATTGTGATGGACAGCGTTTGCTTTGCTGCTCCGAGACATCCTCGACCTCTTTGTCTTAGGCCTCAAGGATTTCTCCGGGCCTGGAATACAAGTATTTGTGAACATGCCCTGTCCTGTTTGCCTACACAGTCATTAACCTCACCCAAAACCTAACTAGAAAATGCAGCTTTGACTTTCACAGCCCCGGCTGGCCTCTTACCGGTAATTCTCATCATTTAAGTCAATTCTCCCAATTGGCATAAAAATCATACTTATGATATTTTTTATCTTAAACCGTGCCCCCAGAGACTACGGTGGCCTTGCTCCCAGCGTTAGTTGGATGACTGGTGCACCTCAGTTTGATGGGCACGCGTCCGTAGATTTTCAGAAACAGGCAGTCGTTTTATTCTCTGTTGTTCATATTCTAAAAGAAAGGGGAGGCAAACATTCCAGCTGAAGGGCTGTTGGTATTCTTGCTTTGACAGAACTCCCCAAATCCCAAGAGGCCGAGTGAGTATATACCTTGGTGGAGCACAGAGGTTTCTTTCTCTTTTTTTCAGAAATCGTGATAGGAAAGGGAAGCCTCTCGGCCCAGCTGCTTTCCAAGAGGCAGCTGGAGGTTTGGAGAAGCTTACATTTGCAAGCGTCTGTTTCAACTAGTCTGTCTTCACAGCAGGGTTTGTCAGCCTTGATGCTCTTCCCATGGGGGGATGAAGAATTCTTTGTTGGGCTGGGGAGGGGGCTGTCTTATGCATGATGATGTGTTGACCAGCGTCCATGGCTTCTACCCACTGGAGGCTCTTAGCACCTGTTCCCACTGTAACAAACCAAAATGTCCTCAGACCTTACCAAATGTCCCTTGGGTTGGGGTGGCGTGGAGTGAAATGGCCCCTGGCTGAGAACCGCGCCTTTTCTCCATGCTTCTTCACGGACCGCAGTAGCTGCCCATGGGGACTTACCAGGAGGCCCTTCTCCATATGCTTTTACTTACTCACTTTCTTCCTGCAGTCTCCAGAACTAGGGTATCCAATATGGTAGCCACTAACCATATGCGACTATTTCAATTAATGAAAATAAAATTTAAACAAATACAATTCTGTTGCCTAGCCACATGAGGCTGCTGGTTACCATTCATGATAGAATATTCCCTTCAGCACAGCAAGTTCTGTTGGACGGTGCTGATCTAGAGCAAACATCTTGCTAGAGGTCTCACAACCAAGGGAGAAAACAGGGGTTCTTGGGGTTCTGTTTATAAAGCACAGACATACACGTCGTGCATAAAGATATAAGTGTTAAATGTATATATAGCATATCTTGTGGTATTGAAATTACAAGGAAGGTGGGTGAGATTAGGGAGAATGAAGTCTAGTAGACTCCTTAGGAAGGACAATAACAAAAAAAAATTGAGAAACACTAATCTAGATTATTTTTTTCTTACTTGAGATATGATTTGGAATTTGAAGCGCTTGATTCGAGAATTCAGAATAGCAGCTTTTGATAAATCTATGACAAAGACTGTCTTTTTATTTGCCCTGGTACTTACGGCTTTCAGATACTGTAAGGTAACTGAACGTACGGTCTTCATTTAAAAGCAAGCAACGAAGCCCGTGACGTTTTGCAGGACAGAATTTTATGAGTTATTAGAAACTCCTCTGTCTGCACAGTTCGTAAGCAAAGGGACCCTATTTGAAAACATTAGATGTCTCTTTTTATGTACTATTCATACAGGATTTTAACATTTTTAATTTAATAAGAAGAAATGAATGTTATAAATGAAATTGCGTTTGGATGATGGACTAACATTTGATTTAAACCAAAAAGAAAGTACCCAGCTCTTTCAGCAGAGCAGGTTACTGTAACAGACATGTGAAATTATTGGCCTACTTGACTCCTGAAGGCTTTGTGGCTTTGGGGAGATGATTAGTCTTAAGAGGAGGCAGAGCTCTGCTACCAAAGCAACAGGGTCATATTCTGGCTCTCCCGACCCTCTCAATCGCAGACCCACGATCTGATGGTAGTCACTCGGCTGTTCCCAGCCAGGACTTTTATCTGGAGTGGGTGACGCAGAGTGTGGCAGGGCCGATTAGAATCTCGTTCACCTGCATCATTTCTCTTCCTCAGTCTCCTTGCTTCTCATGTTTGCCAGTATTAACACCTCTGTGTTTCATCCAGGACTCTTATCTGATGTATTTTTCACCAGCTGCATCTCGGGGAGGAGCTCTCAAGCTCTTTCGCTATGGCGTGCTGTGCTTCCTGCAAATTGGCCCTGAAATTCTGAACTTTGTCTTCCTAACCGAGCACGAGTGGCTCCCTCTGGTCTTACAGCCTGGAATGTTCCTCGGGGCACAAAGTTATAGCCATTGTCAGACAGTCACCGAACCAAACTTGGGTCCGCTTGCCTGCACTGTCAAGCCAGTCTCCTGCCCCCGGGTTGTGGTGAAGGGAAGTGCAGCATTTATCGCAGGTGCCAAGCAAGGAGTCCAGGCAGCTGGTGCTCACAGGGCCCAAACTCCCCGATGGGTTTCAGGAAAGCGTTGTTAGAGGCCAGGTGAGGCAGGGGCCTCCCAGGGTATGTGATCAGCTCGTGCACGGTTCTCTGATTGGCTGGTGACCAGGTCAGATGGGTTAACGTTATCAATCCTCAGGCTCCAATAGGTCTGGGGGCTATGTGCTCGTGGCTCTCAGGTAGTTAATTGCATCCATTGGGCAGGGGTTTTACCGTCTGTAAAGCAACTCAGGAGATGTGCATCAGGCACTATTATCTGGGTACTTGAGGGAAGAGCTACAGCAGAGGATGTGGGGGAGGAGTCTGTCCTGAGAAGGCCCCAGAGGGTCCTGCTTGCTTACGGGATTTGCCTTGTTTCTGTCTCTCAGAGATCCCATTCCTACTTCAACCATGGGGCAGTGTCTAAATGCACCTGTTTCATACATTTTGTCCAGTTTTATGGTTACTTACTGCGTATTCCTTTTTGACCTAAGGTATAAATCCCACCTATCACACACGTTCTGATACACAGTGACACTCAAGCTTAGGACTGGTGTGTCTGAGTGCCATCTCATTTCTCTTTCCTTTTCTAAAGTAGGCACACCACTTACTCTCCAACTCTTCACTCTGTTCGTTTTCTTTGTATAAAATGTCACAACGTATAAAAACATCTTCCTTACTCATTGGTTCACTGGTTTATTAGATGCCTTCCCCTAAGTAGGCGCCCTAAAGATGTGGCAATTAGCAACTCTAAATAATGTCATCTTATTAATGAGTAATCATTCCACAGTTAAGTTTGTAAATGTAACCCTATATATTTTTTAAAACACCATCTCTTTTACGACTTTCCTAGCTGTAATTTTGAAAAGAGGAGAGAGAATTCCATATTATGTAGTTAAAAATAACCAAATACAGAAGTTCACTGGTTAAGGGGTGTGCCTCAGAAAACATTTACCAGATTATGTTGTAGTCATTGCGGTCATCCCACAGATAGCCAAGTGACTCTTCAGCAGAAGCTCTGTGTGGTTTTATTGTGTTTGCACTGTACACAGGTGCTTAGGGGCCGTGGATACAAAAGTATTAGACCCAGTCTTTGCTCCCGATGAGCAGGCAATCCAGAGGCATAGAATATTCTAAGGAGAGAATCTATGGAGATTGAGGGGTTTTTTGTTTTGCTTTTTTTCCGTTTATTTTTTTGGTCAAAACTGAGAGTGATTTTAGATCATAATAGTATAATAAGTGGTTACTTTTGAGTTGGGTGAAAAGAGAGACCAGAAAGACAGGCTGAGGGCACATGATCACAATCCTTTACTGTCTTGCTGATCAACGCTACAGTGATTTTAAAGGCAGAGCATCTAGAGGTAGTGTTAGGGAGGAAAAGAGTAAGATGAGAAGACTTTCTTTTGGATCTCTAGTGGGGAGAAGATGGGCAGGGGGAAAAGAAGTTAGGAAATTAGGAGCCTCTAATGGTAGCGTGATTGACGGATATCAATGGCTTGGGTCTCCTTGGTGCTGGTAGGATTAACAGAGGGAAGGCTGAAAAAGAGAGTGGAAACAAAAATGCACTTAGTTATATGTCAGAGGTAGGAGAGGAGAGGAAGGATCTTTTATTTTCTTAGTTTCAGACCGTGGAAATTCATGATGTCATTAGAAAAATGGAGAAGTCATACCCAGAGGCAGTTTTGGGGGAAAGAAAGAAGGTCAGTGTTCAACACACTGAGATGTCAAAAATAGCGTGACATTCAAGTGTAAGTGTCCAGAGGATAATGAGGGATGAGTTCCTGGACCACAAGGGAGTTGTGTTAGGGCCAGCATCGTAGATTGGTGAGTGATTTCTTGGAGGTCACAAAGTTCAGTTTTTGTGAATTCTTCCTCTCTTGTCACATAGTAAGACGACCCTCAGTGGCCATGGAGGAGATAAGACACAGCGATTCGTGGCATACTGCCCAGAAAAGCGACTTAAAATGCATGAATGTTGTTGGCTTGCTGAGTTACATACCATCTTTTCATGCTTGATGAGCAGGGTGTTTTCATTAATTTACATCTACTGTCCTTCTTATTCCTCAGAATATAGCAATGTTTACCTTGCCCATTAACCTTGTCCTGAGACCCCATTGATATGCTCCATTTCCCAACAGACCATCTTAGAGCCACGACTGGGCACTTCTACTTCGGATCACAATTCTTTACATTGATTTTATTCTCATTAAGTAGCCCCAGTCCCGAGGGGATAGACAGCGTGGGCTCTTCATCACGATTTGATCCCAAATATAACTGAAGTACATCCTTAAATGACTTTTAAAACCTACTTGAAGTTCAGGGCCATAAAAGATATTTATTTTTGAGGCAGTTCAAAATAAGAAAGCTGATAGAAAATGGAAAGATTACTGCAGCTATTTTTCAAATCCTAAAACTTTAGATTATCCTATAAATTTTGGATTCAAGAAAAAGCTGGGAAATAGGTTACAAAAATAAGTCTCCTGTCTTGAATTGCCTTTTGAAATATTACGCTAAGGAAATAGGATGGATGTAATTCTTTTCTCTTTTACATGGGCATTCCTTTTTTGAAATGCATGGAAGTTTTTCTGAAATAGAAGGACAAGTAGAGAGAAAGATGCATCTGAAATTTGAGGTTGTGCAGTTTGGGCACAGGGGGGTGCCAGGTGAATTTCTTCTTGCCACATTAGACTGAGGGTAAGGTCTCCTCACTGCTCCACCCCCAACCCCGGTTGTTCCTCATCTGGGGCAACAGGTTGCCTTTTCAGGATAAGTGGCAGGCAAACCCTGGAAGCATAGACTAGACGTCTTCGGAATAAGGATGGACAACACAGAAGGAGAACAAAGTCTCAGACACCATTGACTAGGAGTTCTTGAGGCTCTGATGCCGAAAACGTATTTGGCTAGCCATTCTGCGAATCCCCCTGGGTATTGGTAGTACCCGCTTTGTTTTGTCACTTTCCACTCAACTGAGACCTGGCCGGCAGCTTCCTGCATTGCGTGGGCTGGCTCGTCAGCCACAAAGGCATCATCGCCCCCAGTCATTCGGCCTCGGGCATGTCTTGATGTCAGAACTGGTCCCCAACGGTAAGTTTCCGTACGTGCTGAGTCCCGTCACTTGTCTATAGCCACGGAACATTGAGAAAATCATTCGAACGTAATGATTTCATAACTCCATAGTTGGGACTAATGAGGGTTACTGGAATGGATGTCCAGCCAGTAGAACATACTGTGTTTTAACAGAATTAATTTAGGTGTTTGATGAGCTACCAGTGGTGCATCAAAACAAAGTTCATAGTTAGACACTGGAATCAGATGTAAAGAGAGCTTCAGAGGAGCAGGCTGTGAACATCTTTTTAAGGACTGTCAAGCATTTTTCTTAGACTATCAAGTAGACATTAAAGCAGTGCTTCTCGGGCTTCCCTGGTGGCACAGTGGTTGAGAGTCCACCTGCCGATGCAGGGGACACGGGTTCGTGCCCTGGTCTGGGAAGATCCCACATGCCGCGGAGCGGCTGGGCCCGTGAGCCATGGCCGCTGAGCCTGTGCGTCTGGAGCCTGTGCTCCGCAACGGGAGAGGCCACAACAGTGAGAGGCCTGCGTACCGAAGAAAAAAAAAAAAAAAAAGCAGTGCTTCTCCAGTGGAGGCTGTCTTCCTTCCAGGGGCCATTTGGCGATGTAAGTAGACATTTGGGGGTTGTCATAACTGGAAAAGGGTCCTGCTGGCATCTAGTGGGTAGAGGCCAGGCATGCGGCCCGACATCCCACAGTGCACAGTTAGGCTCCGTGATAAGGACCTACCCAATTAACTAAATGTCAATAATGACCAGCTTGGGAAAACACTGCATTAGACATGCAATGATATTTTGTTTAAGAATCCTAGATTTGAAGTTGGAAGAGTGGTCTTGCATGCCGACTCCAGTATTTATTAGGCATGACCCTAGACAATAGTTAACCTTCTTACTTCATTTCTTTAATTATAAGATGAGATTCATAACCCCTACTCCACGGCTGCTTGGCTAATCTGAAACTTGGTAGTTTCTGCAAAAGGAATGAAAAGCTTGTGCAGAGGTTACACAGGATGCCGTAGAAACCAGAGAGATCCTGCTTTGAATTTTGGCTGTTTCTAACTAAGGTAAATAAGTTCCTGAATTTCTCATAATCCATTTTCTCATCTGAAAAAAAAAAAAAAATGGGCCCAAGCTCATAGAAAAGCTGTTAGCATTACACGAGGCAGTTTAAATAAAGGTGCTAAGTGTCGTGTCTGGTTCATGGTGCATACCTAACATCAGAAAAAACACCTAAGTTTATTTAGACCAGGATTTCTCGCACTTCACACTAGGGACATTTGAGGCCAGGTAATTATCTCTTGTAGGGGTGAAGGCGGGCAGGCCTGTGCACGGTGGAATGTGTAGCAGCATCCCTGGTCTTTTGATGGTAGACGCCAGTACCGTCCCCTTCCTCCGTTGTGACAATCAGAATCTCTCCACATGTTGCCAAACGTCTCCTCGGGGGAAGCCCGCACCCCTATTGGGATCACGTACCTACGCCAGTATTTATTGGGTGACGATACGCTCTTTACCATATTTTAAGTTATACACTTAACTCCTATATAAAAACACAAGCACTCATATATATACATGCTGTCTTATAAACATTTAATGTGTGGTCACCTCCCCTCCATCCCTGGAGTGGGAGAAAGAGTAACTGTGCCTTTTTTTTTTTCTTAAGCTTTGTTGTTGGCTGCCGACAAACACCTGATTTATTCAAGACCAAAGGGCCCATGTTTAACATCCCGTTTAGTTGGGGGAATACTCTTCCTTTTTTTTTTTTTTTTTTTTTTACTTATCTACCTCATTCTGAGGCAATTACCATAACACATTTATCAGTTTAACTTCATCAAATGTGTACACTCCTCTTTTGTTAGAACACAATTCCAAAAGACCAAGAGAATGGAGCTTACCTTTTTCATTAAAACCTGTTACTTCTGCTGTTATGAAGAAGCCTGAGGCTGTGTCTGTCTAAATGTAAACTGCACGGGAAAGCTCAAACACACTGGATATTTTAATTAGCCTTCCCCTTGTCGGGGCGGGGTGATAATGACCCCATCTTTCCCCTTTGATCTGGAAGAAGATGGTAATTAAGCTTCATCAGGTGAGCACCGGAGCTCCTTGACGAATTTCACAAAGTTATATGAATTATTGATGCAGTTCACAGTATGAAACATTCCAGAAAATTCTCCCTCCAATGGGCTTAGCACATGGGGACATGTTTTCAACGTTGTAATTATCGTTTTGCTGACGGTCCATTTACATTGATCAGGAAGGTCTTTCCCTATAAGACAGAGTCCACTGGGTTAAAGGCAGAGGTGAGAATTTAGACATCACCGAATTTTATGGTACAATCATCAGGGTTAAGAAGTGGCCAGCTGCCTGCCTGGTATCCACACATTGGCTCGGAGGCTGGGACATGCCCCATGTCCAAGTTGGGTGGGCCAGTTAGCTGCAGAAGGACGGAGAGTTTCCAGTCAATACTAGAGTCTTCAGGGTTTCTCCGTTAAGTTCATCTGAAACCTAGATGACGGTGATAGGGCAACGTGAAATACATAAAGCTGCACAGGGAGTGTCAGAGACGTCCAGCCCAGGTATAAATGGTGAGCCAACAAGTGGCGGATGGTAGGTCCAGGGCACTGAGGTTCAGGTCATGATAACGGAGAGAGCCAGCTGAGGAGCTTCTCTACTGGTACCGGGTCTCAACAACTGGGTTATAACCCAGAAAAATTACACTCGTCTCCGGGAATGTGAGTGGGAACCTTGGGAGAGGAAGGCCATGTCCAAGGAGAAAAGAGACCGGACCCAGGGAAGGTTACCAAAAATGGTCACAGACTCAGAGGACCAGAAAAGAACCACCTCTGAGAACTAGGGCGCCAGGGGCTCAGCTTGGCTCAGGAATAAGAAGCCTGGTTTTGAGCCTTGGTTCCCAAGGTCAGAGGTGGAACCGCATCCATAATTCAGGGAAACTCTCCGTTTACCCTCAAGATGGAGCTGAGCAGACTTCCCGAATGTTGTCTTGAGAGCCATCGTGGGGCCACAGTCACAGTATGGACAGCATGAATGGACTGTGTGGTTTGATCACAATCCAGAGACTGAAAAGTCAGTCGGCTACAAACTCGCACCTGCTTCCCTATTTAATGAAGGGTCCGCTATTCCCTTCAGAAGATGGACCCACTGCTTTCCCACCTCATTTGTACATGTAATTTATTTTTCAAAACAGTTATAGCCTGGGGTAAGGTTCTATTTTTAGTACCATCTAGACTCGAGATAAAGCATTCCTTCGCCTAGGATTCTAAAAATAGAGAAATCCATACCAGCGTGGGACTTTTTTGTCAGTTAAATTATTAGTATTATTCTCCTCTCTCAAATAGGGGAGTTGGGAACTGTAAATAGGCCAGAGTCACTGAACCGCAAAATGCATTCTGGGTGAAAAGAACCTTTTTTATCTTGCCAGAGGAAAGTAACAATAATTAGAATCTGGATCTGTGTCAGGGATCGTCTGTAAAGTCTCTAGCCCAGCCTAATAATAACAGTGTAGAAAATTAGAAATGAGAACTAGTGAAAAATCCACTAGTTTGGAACAAAGGAAGATAAGTGCGTGTTGGCCCAAATACACTGACTGGGTAGGCTAACGCTGCATTTTACCCACTGAATATTATTTCGTGACCCAACTGCTCCAAGCTTCAAACTAGCAGCGGTGGCTTCAAAGGGGAAAAATGTCCCCGAACTCTGCCTTCTCCTAGTGGCTGCTGGGAGCGGATGGGAAGAGACCAAAGGCATCGCGGAGACGCAGCTTTTGCAGAAGTCAAATTAGGTCAGATTTCGCATCAGCCTGCCCCCTGGCAAAGCCTGGGAGAGCGAATTCTGGAGGTTGAAGCTAGTGATAGAGGGAGATTTAATCCTTATGGGGTCATCCTCATTCAGGCTCACAGGGGCAGGAATTGTATTCATTGGAGGAGTTTGTCAAGGTCAAGGTAGTTTTTCCAGAAAGGCATCTTTTGTTTTTCCTTTTTTTTTAAAATTTTATTTTACTTTTTAAAAATTGAAGTATAGTTGACTTACAGTGTTGTATTAATTTCTGCTGTACAGCAAAGTGATTCAGTTATACATCTATATATACATTCTTTTTTTAATTTTCTTTTCCATTATGGTTTATCATAGGATATTTTTTTCATCTTTATTGGAATATAATTGCTTTCTCATAGGATATTGAACATGGTTCTCCGTACTATACGGTAGGACCTTGTTGTTTATCCATTCCATAAATAATAATCTACATCTACTAACCCCAACCTCCCAATCCATCCCTCCCCCAGCCCCGTCCCCTTTGTCAACCACAAGTCTGTTTTCTGTGTCACAAAGGCAACTTTTTAAAATCTTTGTCTGTGGGATCATCAAGGCCAGTTTTCTTCAGCATTAGAAAGCCAAGCAAGGTTTATGTTGAATGCAGACGGCAAGACAGGATATTCAAGGGTAGCTCGCCTACCTTGTGACAGTCCAGGCTGGACCAGGGTTCCCCAGTCTTCCTCAGGTCACGGGGTCCTTAGGGTCTTGGCAATTTCTTTCTTCGATGCCTCTAGGACAAAAGAAAGATCTAACCGTTTGGGTCCAAACAACTTAAGAAGAATGTACATTTTAGTCAACATTAATATATATATGTATGTACATATGAAATTGAAAGCAAGTGTATTTTCGTTTCATTCTTAAGTGGCTACCAGTACTTACTAAAGGGATGTGTATGCCTGTAGGGCACTTTGCCAGCCTTGGAATGAGATTGGACTTGCGCACCCTCATTTCCTGTTACATCTTGATTTTTCACACAGCAATAGCCCGACATTCAGCTTTGCAAAGCTGTGCTGCCATTGAAAGGAAGGTGGCACACTTGAGTGTTGAAACTTGGAACAGTCACCAGCAAGTAGTTTGCTGATGTCTGACCGAAGTCACCTGTTTCTGTTTGCCTCAAAAGTTTAAAGTATCTTACTCTGTGTTGAAGCAACTCTTCATCTCTGCTCTTTTGCATCTGGAAAATTCTATAAACATTACCTCAACCAATGGGTGTCCCAATAAAATATTTGTAAGTACGCCCACATTTTGTTAAAACAGGTGGGCAGCGTGATTGGGTGCAGAGGCCATAGTTTGCCAACCTTTGTGCAAACACTTTCTGTGCTGTATTGCACAGAAATTGTATGACTGTCTCGAAGGGGAACATGGCTGTAAATCTTCATTGTTTCATTTCATTACGTTAAAAATCCACGTGTTATAATATCTGTGTTCTAGATGAAGGATTTGGGCTCAGCGATGTAACTTGCTAAAGGTCAAATGTTTCGCCATGCAATGGAGCTGATACTTGGGTTCAAACCAGTCCCACAAATTGACAAAGCCCGGTGGCTCTCCACTCCGCCATACTGAAATGGAGTCTGTATCCAGCTTCCCGGTGATTTGCTCTGACACTTTTCTCATGCACATTAGCTTCCTTGGGCTATGTTGAGTTTTAATCGTTTCAGCGGAGATAATCATTTACCTCTATCCTGCCGGGTGCTGTCCAACTACAAAAGGGTCATAGATGTGAAAGATTCTAGAAAAACAAGGGATATCGAAATTGTAAGTTTCTTCCACTCAAAAATGATATCTTCATTCCATTTTGCTTATCCACGCAGGTTTTTGCACTGCACTGTCCGTGTCCAGTTTTGTTGAGGGAATGCTCAGAGTTATTATTCTTCACATCTCGAGGTCTCTCCTTTCTCCACAGCACCAACGTTTATTGATTCCTTGTCATTTCTAAATTCTTCATGTTTGACTACCACAAATTCTTCTCTTGGGCCCTTTTACTCCTCTAATCATGGCTTGATATACAGGGACTAAGTATGTGATCATTCTTTGGATAGACAAAACAGTTTTCTATTTCACGAAGTATTCCTTTTCTTTTTTGTCTGCTCTTAAAATTATTATTTTTTTAATGCTTAGAATCCGAGAGGCATAGAACAGAAGGGAACTTCCAGAAGTGGTTAATTCTATAATAAGAAAGCCAAAAAAGACACATGTCGATCCAATTAAGATGGTGGTGCTATAACCTCACAAAGAGGAAATGTACTTCTGCATCATGCAGATCAGGGAGCGATTTGACAGGTGCATTCTGTCTGCAGAGTTGTATTAAACGT
The DNA here is from genome assembly GCF_039906515.1 of Pseudorca crassidens. NCBI lineage: Eukaryota > Metazoa > Chordata > Mammalia > Artiodactyla > Delphinidae > Pseudorca > Pseudorca crassidens. Next base: position 129,532,550 of record NC_090317.1, on the reverse strand, counting down.
GTACCCTGCCTCAGCCACCTTGCACACACGGACAGGAAAGACCCAATTCTGGGCTTCAAGGAGCTCTGTCTAGTTGGGAAACAAACAAGGAAATAAGCAAATATAATGCAGCCTGTGGAGGATGAGGCTCAAGATTCGCACGGGGCTCCTGCAAGGACATGAAGTTAAATCATGAAAAGAAGTCATGTGAGGGCTTCCCTGGTGGCGCAGTGGTTGGGAGTCCGCCTGCCGATGCAGGGGACGCGGGTTCGTGCCCCGGTCCGGGAAGATCCCACATGCCGCGGAGCGGCTGGGCCCGGGAGCCATGGCCGCTGAGCCTGCGCGTCCGGAGCCTGTGCTCCACAACGGGAGAGGCCACAACAGTGAGAGGCCGACGTACCGCAAAAAAAAAAAAAGAGAGAGAAGTCATGTGCAGAGTTGCTCATGGGGAGGACCCATTGGCCTGAGGCTTGACAGAGCACAGTGTAGCCAGTAAAGCAGAATTAGAGAAGAATCAGAGAGACCAGTGGATGCAAACAGAACATTATGGAGATCTTCTCAGGGAAGAGAGCGGTTTGGATTCATGAAAATTTCCAAACATACCGAAAAAAATAGAGCATGATTTTATAAAGCCCATTATTGAGTAATAACCCCCCATGGGTTACTGCTCACAATGGCACCCCTCCCAGTTTCCATGCTCCTTGACAGATGACTGTAGTTTTTTCCACTATGGGCACGGTGTGTCTCCGTATGCCATTGGCTTTGGGCTTGGTCAGTGCAACTTGTGTTGGCCAGTGGGGTGAAGGAGAGGCTTGTGATGTGCTTGTATGATGAAGGGAGTCTGGTTTAGTGACACGACAAGAAAGAATCGCAGCTAACTGGCCCATCCAAAGGTTGTGTGGAACGTATGCGGTCATGCCAAGGGAAGTGCAGCCTAGACCAGCTGACCACTAGCTGACCCACAGACCTCAGGGAGAGAATAAGCTATATTCTCTTACGTCACTCAATATTGGGGAGCTTTGTGACGGAGCAAAAGCTGGCTCATGCAGTCACGCGGGCATCCCCTTGATTTCTGCAATACTAGCTTTCCGGACGTATTCTGTTTGAGTTTTTTAATTTTTTTGTTTTTTCTTGAAGTAAATGACAGACACCATGACATTTCATTCCAAAAATATCTCTTAACAAGGTAAGGGTGTCTTGACCGAAATCACAGTACTATTTTCATGTCTAACTCTGAAATATCCTGAATACCCTCTGGGACACAGGGTATATTTAAATTTTCCCAGTGCCTCCAAACAGAGTGTTTATACATGGTCTGTTCAAACCAGGATCTATTCAAAATTGTTTCATTAGGTTTACATAAGTCTCCTCAAACTCACTTTTTTTTTTTTTTGGCCACGTTGGGTCTTCGTTGCTGCGCGCGAGCTTTCTCTGGTTGTGGTGAGCAGGGGCTGGTCTTCGTTGCGGTGCATGGGCTTCTCATTGCGGTGGCTTCTCTTGTTGCGGAGCACGGGCTCTAGGCGCGCGGGCTTCAGTAGTTGTGGCTCACGGGCTCTAGAGCGCAGGCTCAGTAGTTGTGGCACAGGGGCTTAGTGGCTCTGCATCATCTGGGATCTTCCCAGACCAGGGCTCAAACCCGTGTCCCCTGCACTGGCAGGCAGATTCTTAACCACTGTGCCACCAGGGAAGCCCAAACTCACTATTTTTTAAAAATGATGTTGACTTGGCAGAAGAAAAAGGTCAATCGTTTGCTGGAATGTCTTGGATCTGTCTCATTGTTTTCTTGCGGTGTGTTAACTTGCCCTCTGCCTCCCATGCTTCTTGTCCCCTGGAATGTGGTTCCAAAGGCTTTCTGGATTCATTGTAAACATTTTAATCATGAACTCTTCCTAAGTGTTGTGTGATGATTTACATTAGGTGGCCCATGGGTTTGCTTGTCCACCATAGACAAGCTAAGATTGACATGAATTCAGAGCCTGATCTTTCCATCATAGGGTTACATTCCCCTCACTCCCTTGGAACCAGCAATTCTGTAGGGTGGCATTTTGGCACCATTTGAATATTCAGTTCCCAGTAAACTCTTTTTCAATGAGCTTTATAATTTTAAAATACTTTTAAATTTACAGAAAAATCGTAAAGATAGTACAGACAGTTCCCATATACACTGTGTCCCATTTCACACTTCATTAACATCTTGCGTTAGTGGCATACATTTCTCATAATTAGTGAAGCAACATCAATACATTTCTGTAAGGAGACTCCATGCATTATTCAGATTTCCTTAGTTTTCCCCTAATGTCCTTTTTCTGTGCCAGGATCCCATCCAAATACCACATTACATTCAGTCATCATGTCTTCTTAGGCTCCTTTGGGCTGTGACAGTTTTTCAGACTTATTTTTGATGACCTTGACAGCTTTGAGGCGTGCTTGTCCTGCATTTTGCAGAATGTGTGTCAATTTGAATTTGTCTGGTGTTTTTCTCAAGATTAGACGGGGGTTATGGGTTTGGGGGAAGGCAGACCACAAGGGTAACGTGCCATTTTTATCACATCACGTCAAGGGGGTACACATGACTTTATCACTGTTCATGTTGACCCTGATCACCTATTTGACTTAGTGGTTCAGGTGTCTCCACTGTAAAGTTACTTTTTTAAAAACTCCTATCCGGGGCTTCCCTGGTGGCGCAGTGGTTGAGAGTCCACCTGCCGATGCAGGGGACACGGGTTCGTGCCCCGGTCCGGGAAGATCCCACATGCCGCGGAGCGGCTGGGCCCGTGAGCCATGGCCGCTGAGCCTGAGCGTCCAGAGCCTGTGCTCCGCAACGGGAGAGGCCACAACAGTGAGAGGCCCGTGTACCAAAAACAAACAAACAAACAAAAAACTCTTCTCCATAACTGTCCTCTTTGGAAGAAAGTCACACTTAGGGAGTTATTCTCCACCACCTTGACAATGGAGAAAACATTAATTATTTGGAGTTCTTCTGCATGAGAGACTTGTCTGTTCTCACCTATGTATCAAATATTTCATTTTTATCTCCATGGACTCATGGACATTTATTTAATAACTTGGGTTACTTCCATAGTACTGTGTTCATTTTGCCCATTACACTTTTACATAGTGGTTTTGCCACCCATTGATCCTTGCTTGAGATATATATATGTATATATATATTTTTTTCATTAGGAATTTACAAAGTATCTATTTGTTTTAACTCTACCATTCCTTATGCATTTACTAGCTCACACTTGTTTGCAAAGAAGAGTTTTGCTTCCTTACCTAGGGCGACCCAGTGCCCTGAAGTAGGACTGCTCTGGACAGGCAGAACTGATTCTTAACTGTAGCCCTTTAATCACTAATTTTCAGAGTAAGGAGTTGACTTAATGGTCTACCAATAACGTATCATTAATCTGTTTTTTCAAAATTTAATTTATTGAGCAATTCTGACACGGACATCCATGCACATCGTTTCAGATACCACCCCCACCCCCCACCCCAAGAGCCCTATGAAGAAACTGTGCTTGGAAAGTTAAGTTCATTGCCAAGGTTTACCAAGCTCAGAAGTCAGCACGCCAGGCTGGAAATCTCATTCTGCTGGTTCCAGATCTTAATCGCCTGTGATCTTAATATGATCTTAATAGCCATGCTGCCCTGTACCCAAGCGTAGCGTTCTTCTTTATCCCACCTTTTTCTTTCTCTTCAATGGAGCTGATAATGACAGCCTTCCGGGTCCCTGCACGGGGACCCCCCCCAGGGCTCCGTAATATCACTTTTTTCTTCCTGAGTCCCCCCCAATTTTCGAAGCATTAGGCTCCAGCTAGATCTCCCCCTGCTTCCACCTTAAAATATCTGTAGAATGTTGAATGTTTTATGAAGTGACGACAATATTCCCTCCCATCTCTCTCCCGGCTTTTTGTCACTTTAAAGTGAAAGAATGGCCAACCCCGTCTGTCCTTCTCACGCCTCACCAACATTCCCGCTTTCCAGCACTCACAGAAACAACAATTCATGCAGAATTGTGTGTGCATCACCTTCTCCTCTCATGCCAGCGAGTTTTGCACACTCAGTGCGGCTGGGACAGGAGCACGCCTCCAAGTTGCCGCAGCTGCAGGTGCACCACGCGTGCGTGTCATAAAAGGCAGGTGACAGCAGGCGCTTTGCCCCCAGGTCTGTGCGGTTGTCCCACGTTTTGTTATGAAATAAAAGAATAACGTCATACTGGCTTGAAATAGTAGTTAAGTGTGCTCAGTCAGGAGCTGCTTTGGGTGCATCCAGGGAAGCGATAGTATCGCTTGTGAGAATTCTGAAATGGGAGTATATGTGAACACAGTTCCTTTACATGGGAGAAAAGGGAACAACAGGAAGAAGAAGAAGAAAATTGCTCTTTGGGTTCCGTATAAATGCATGTGGACCCCGCAACATCTAGTTTTGTACAAAGCTCTTACAAAGCAAAGGTAACCACGGGCATGTCGACCAGACCACAGGCTTGACGTGCTTTTTCTCTCTCCCTTGTCTTAGCAGCTGACACATATTCCTGAAATTGGATTTTCCTGGAGATGTAGCTATTCCCTGGTATATTTGGTGGTCTTTTGAGAACATACACACTTATTAAAGCCTGACAAAGAAAAAATTCTCTCACGCAGCTAGGAAAAAGTAAAATTCTTTCTCTCCCTCTTGAAAAGGAGTGCCCTGAGGAGAGAGGTGTTCTCATGGTGCTTGGGCCTCTCTGGAAGACTAGGGGGAGAGATGTTGTGGCAATGATGGGCGGTTAGGAGAAGGGCTTATTAGTTCAGCTCCAGTTCGGCTTTCTGAACCATAGCACTTGCCAATGGGTTATGCATTTCCTCATATCTTTTCTGATTTTTAATTTTGCATTTAATCCTATTTCTTCATCTTTGAAATGATACAGAAAACTCTCTTCTGTGCATTTATGTTAGTAGGACGGTCAGGACTGCATAATGAGGTCTTAAGGATGAGGTACCAAGAGACCTTTCTGGTTCCTACACTTGCGGCCCTAAGTGTGGTCCAGCAGCATCTCTGCGTCCATCACCTCAGCCTGAGGGAGATGCCGAATCTTGGGCCTGACCCAGGCCTATGGCATCACAAGCTGCAGTTGCACGAGATCTTCAGGTGATGATGTGTGCATGTTAAAGGTTGAGAAGGCTGATGTAGCCCGGGCTAAATATGAGATTGCATATTACAGTCACTCAGCGACCTTTCAAAAAATACTGATTCCTGCAGGCTGAATATGTCCTGGAGATCTGATTGACAGCATGGTAACTATAGTTACCGTCACTGTTTTTTATTTTATTTTATTTTTTGGCCACCCCGTGCAGCATGCAGAACTTCCCTGACCAGAGATTGAACCCGTGCGCCTTGTGGTGGAATCACAGAGTTTTAACCACTGGACCGCCAGGGAAGTCCGCCATCACTGTCTTGTATACTTAAAATTTGCTAGGAGAATATGTGAGGTGATAGATATGTTAGTTTGGTAAACATCCCGCAATACATCCATATATCAAAACATTATTTTTATTTTTTTAATTTTTATTTATTTTATTATATTGTTATTTATTTTATTTACACCTTAAATAGATACAATTTTTATTTGTCAATGATACCTCCAGAAAGCTGGGGCGGGGTGCGGGGGGATTCTGATGCCTCACCTCTGCTCGCAGCTATTCTGAATTAATTTCCTAGGGATGTGTCCCTGGTATCGGCTTGTGATAACACTCCCTAGAGGATTATTGCCATCTGAAGCCAAAACGGAGAGCTGGGGCGCTAGATCCTCCTGTGTGTGCCTCGTCCTTTCTGCTCCTGAAAATATGATTTGCAGACCATCTGCATAAGAGTAACCAGGGAGCACGTTAGCAATTCAGAATCTTGGGCCTCGCCCCAGACGTGCTGCCGCAGGACTCCGGGAGATTCCTGGCATGTGAGGTGTGAGTAACACGCCCCTTGGGCTCACTGCCCTGGTGGGGACCCACCTCGTGAGCCTGTGGGACTTCCCCGTGTGCACTTGAGTTCAGCAGTTACTCCATCTCTGCCCGCTTCTGTTTTGGGCATTCTGAACTCAGATGTGATACCCTGACTCAGACCTACTGTGTGTCTGACCTTCATTCTTGCTTCTGGAGCCAGATTTCTTCCCAGTTCAAAGCTGCATGTTTCCTACATCTGGAAAGATGAGCCTTGGGTTTCCTTAGTAGGTGCTTTGGTTGGGGGGAGGGGTGATGGTCAATCAGTAACTGAGCACCAAGGATCGCCATCTTGTTATAGCAGCACAGCAAGGAGATCTGAAGCCCCAGACGATATGAGAATTCAGACAACTTTGGGGAATGTGGGATGCTTTAAGAACATGGGTGTGTAAAGCGTTCTTCAAGACCACAGGTTAACTGGCAGCCAGCTAACTGCCGTTGGTGGAGAAGCACACACATGAGAAACGGCACAGCAAACAGCCCTCACTTGGCTACTTCCAGTTACATGTCATGTACTATTTCTGCAATAAAAATATAGTAAAATTGGGATTTCCAATAAAAAAGGTAGCCTGATAAAATTTAACCCGTTTCCCAATTCCTCATGGATTACATAGGGAATGGAATAATTTTTTTTTTTGGCCACACTGCAAGGCACGTGGGATCTTTAGTTCCCCGACCGGGGATCGAACCCGCGCCCCCTGCAGTGGAATCGCGTAGTCTTAGCCACGGGACTGCCAGGGAAGTCCCCGGAGTGGAGTAATTTACAAGTGAACTAACATTCCCTTTTTCTTTTACCTGGTGATTGATTCAATCCTAAGTATGCCTTAGCTTTATATGGTAATGGATTATTCCATTTAGTGGGGGTAGCCAGAGTGGGGCAAACACAACGATCTTGTTTAATATTTCCGCTGCTCCTTTCCTTTCCCCCCCATCCTGCCCATCACCCACTCCAGCTGACCACTGAGCTGCCTTTTTTTTTTTTTTTTGCGGTACGCGGGCCTCTCACTGCTGTGGCCTCTCCCGTTGCGGGGCACAGGCTCCGGACGCGCAGGCTCAGCGGCCATGGCTCACGGGCCCAGCCGCTCCGCGGCATGTGGGATCTTCCTGGACCGGGGCCCGAACCCGCGTCCCCTGCATCGGCAGGCGGACTCTCAACCACTGCGCCACCAGGGAAGCCCCTGACTTTTTTTTTAATTGGGATAAAAAGAGAACATGTCCTTGGCTCTTGTGAACTGTCATCTTACTGTGGTTTTCACAGGACAATGAAGTCCACCTACATATACTATAAAGACACAGTGTAGGCTGGAGTGAAGGTTAAGTTATTGCCTTTGAATTGCTGTCATACCCATTCAGAAACACTATAGATTGGAGACTGGCCTGGTGGTTGAAACCCAGGTACTTTAGAAACTCTGCATTTATCGCCATGGATGTTTGAACTCAGGGAAGTTGTCTGACATCTTTGCCTGCATTTTCCATCCTACTACCAGTACCTGGGCCTCCCGGCCTGTGACAAGGCTGTTCCTACAGGTACATCTGTGGATCTTCTTAGACAGATACTCTCTTCCACAGTCTCCCAATATTAGCGTGTCATAGAAAATAATCCATATAGCAGATGTACACTAAAAAATATGGGCCACCAGTCTATGGCAGCTAAGCTAATAAAACTGTTGTTCATTTAATATCATTTAATATCCATAAAATGTGAATGGATGTCTTTTCCAGAAATGGAGGAGCCAATCTAGTTCCCAACTTTAGTGTCCACTAACGGGACTGTGATATCCCCTGCTGCAAAATCACAACTAGTTTGATGCAGTGCCTAAAATAAAATTTGTGTGTGGCATATTACAAATAAGGGGGACGCAAGGTGTTGAAATTACTTCCCAGCATGTTTTCTTTAGAAAGTTTCTGAAATGTAAAATCCATAATAACTCTCACTGGAAGTTATGTAATGCTCCTCAGTGTATGTAATACCACCGTGAGAGGCTAGATGGAGATGGACCAGAAATGAGAAGGAAGAGGGTGTAAAGTAATTTTCTTAGGAACTGTCTTCAAAGAATACCCTGGCGGCAAAGGAGAGATAATGGAATATTTCCTGTTAGAGAAGCGAATACTTTTCCAGTTAGGTGCCAAGGATCCTTTCAGAGCTCGTTTTCAGTGAAAGCTTGTTAACTGTAATTTACTAATCTAGATTGTCCGTGGTGTTCATTACAAACCTTGGCATGGGGGGGGGGGCTGTTACCTAGGTTTCAGCAGAGCTTCAGGAGACCTGAATTCACATTTATAATAATCGGCAGTCTTTCAATGTATTCTCCAGGGGAGTTTTTAGAACAGTATGAAACATCAGTTTGAATAATTCAACAAAATGACATTCATAAAAAATGGATGAATCAAGGACAATGTGGTTGAACAAGAATGTTTCATGTTTGTTTCTTTTTTGTGGAAGTTCTCAATACTATAAAATACAAAAAGGAGTTCTCTCATTTGTAGTATGTACTTGTGGAGTTGTTTAATCTCCACTCAGTTCATTCCCTAAATCCATCCTGATTTTACTTAACATATATCCACATATGGCATAACATGGTAGGGTGTTAATACAGACCGTGAAGGAAGCTTTAGCAGTGTGAACCGATATTCCAGCCTCCAACACGTTTGTTAAAAATCTGAATTAGTTGGTTTATTAAGTATACGCACCAGAGAACTTATTCCATGAACATAAAATCTTTACATCATCTGCTGTTTCCTGAGTGGATTGTCACAAAAGTGACACAAAACTGTCACAAAATTGACTCAAAAGTGAGGAATCCAAATTCACAGCAGTGATATCAGTATTTGTCTATTGGTGACTGACTTATTTCACATAGCATAATGTCCTCAAGTTTCATCCAAGGTAGTACATGTCAGAATATCCTTCCCTTTTTTTTTTTAAAAAAAAAAGGTATTGAAACATAGTCGATTTACAAGATTGTGTTTAATTTCTGCTATATGGCAAAGTGACTCGGTTGTATTCTTTTTCATATTCTTTTCCATTGTGGTTTAGAATTTCCTTTTTAAGGCTGAGTAATAGTCTCTGAGGCTCTCCCTTAATTTGTAAAAGAAGAGAATCATGCCAGTATCAGTCCTTTACAGCAGAGGGCCTTTATCAAGGCTCCACCTAGGGAAAAAAAAAAAAGACACCATCTGATGTAAGGCTTTCCTTAATCAGCTGCCTTCTCGAGTTAACACACCTCCGATACATGCTGTGTCATTCCTTTTCAGGTCACGTCTTTCGTTCTCCCAGTTTTTACCTAAATCAACTTCTGTAACCTAACACTTTCTTCCAACTTACTTGACCATTTTCCTGATCACTTTTGGTGTTCCATGAACCATGGGCAGTGAAATCCCTCGTTCCTCTTATGTGCTCCTGGTTGCCACATACATAATGGCAGAAATCCCAGACATGTGCACACACAGCTTTGTTAATCACTTTAGTTCCACCATGAAAACCATACCTGGGAGAGAGCACTGCAGCATGATTTTCCCCCTGGCTGTCTTTATGTGAGTCCAGTACTGTTGCAAATAGATCCTGCAGCAGCATTGCAGATTGGGAGGGCAACAAACCGGTGGAGAGGTATAAAAATAATCTGTATTAGTATGAACTAACAGACAGGTAATTCCCACCACACTGCATCCAATCTATTGATGTTTTGATGCCCACTTTTTAATCCTTCTCTGTGGTATCTAAACAAATGGATTCTGATAAACAATTTGTCCATTCCTCTAACCTTGTGGTATATTTTACACATGTGTACAGGGTTATCCATCACAGATGAAACAAACAATCCAATAAGGGCATAGAACGGTGGCAGAAATCATTTTAGATCTTTTCTGCACACTCATTATTTTAATATTGTCCAGGGCATGAAGAGGCCAGAGAGCTGGAACAACTGGCCAAGCCACCCAAGATCCTGTGGGTCCCAATATTAACTCCTACGCTTATGTTCCAGTGACTATTTCTATGGGGCTGTGTGCAGTCATATATCAAATCCATTGAGAATGTGACTGACTTGGCATGTGCCAACGCGGTGCCTTATTTAAAGAAGTACAATCCAAATGCAAAAACAGCCTAAAAGGAATTCCATTCTTTGTTTGTATCTCTCCAAGAATATTAAAAAGAATCCAATTAATGGTCCTTAGGAACACTTCTATTTCCTTAACTCTGCCCCATTGCATATCTGGACCCTATCTTTCACCAACCTTCTCCCCAAACCATCCCTTCTCTCTCTCATCCCAATCGAATTCTGCCATCTTTTCTCAGCTCACAAATGTGGAATAAGAGACGGACACTTCTTTTTTTTTCATTTTTAAGTTTTGTGCATTCTTTTTCTTTTCTTTTTATTGGAGTATAATTGCTTTACAATGGTGTGTTAGTTTCTGCTTTATAACAAAGTGAATCAGTTATACATATACATATGTTCCCATATGTCTTCCCTGTTGCGTCTCCCTCCCTCCCACCCTCCCTATCCCACCCCTCCAGGGGGTCACAAAGCACCGAGCTGATCTTCCTGTGCTATGCGGCTGCTTCCCACTAGCTATCTACCTTACATTTGGTAGTGTATATATGTCCATGCCTCTCTCTCGCTTTGTCACAGCTCACCCTTCCCCCTCCCCATATCCTCAAGTCCGTTCTTCAGTAGGTCTGCGTCTTTATTCCTGTCTTATCCCTAGGTTCTTCATGACATTTTTTTTTCTTAAATTCCATATATATGTGTTAGCATACGGTATTTGTCTTTCTCTTTCTGACTTACTTCACTCTGTATGACAGACTCTAGGTCTATCCACCTCATTACAAATAGCTCAATTTCGTTTCTTTTTATGCCTGAGTAATATTGCATTGTATATATGTGCCACATCTTCTTTATCCATTCATCTGATGATGGACACTTAGGTTGCTTCCATCTCCGGTGTCTTGTAAATAGAGCTGCAATGAACATTGTGGTACATGACTCTTTTCGAATTCTGGTTTTCTCAGGGTATATGCCCAGTAGTGGGATTGCTGGGTCATATGGTAGTTCTATTTGTAGTTTTTTTTAAGGAACCTCCATACTGTTCTCCACAGTGGCTGTATCAATTTACATTCCCACCAACAGTGCAAGAGGTTTCCCTTTTCTCCACACCCTCTGCAGCATTTATTGTTTCTAGATTTTTTGATGATGGCCATTCTGACTGGTGTGAGATGATATCTCATTGTAGTTTTGATTTGCATTTCTCTAATGATTAGTGATGTTGAGCATCCTTTCTTGTGTTTGTTGGCAGTCTGTATATCTTCTTTGGAGAAATGTCTATTTAGGTCTTCTGCCCATTTTTGGATTGGGTTATTTGTTTTTTTTTTTTGTTATTAAGCTGCATGAGCTGCTTATAAACTTTTGAGATTAATCCTTTGTCAGTTGCTTCATTTGCAAATATTTTCTCCCACTCTGAGGGTTGTCTTTTGGTCTTGTTTATGGTCTCCTTTGCTGTGCAAAAGCTTTGAAGTTTCATTAGGTCCCATTTGTTTATTTTTGTTTTTATTTCCATTTCTCTAGGAGGTGGGTCAAAAAGGATCTTGCTGTGATTTATGTCATAGAGTGTCCTGCCTATGTTTTCCTCTAAGAGTTTGATAGTTTCTGGCCTTACATTTAGGTTTTTAATCCATTTTGAGGTTATTTTTGTGTATGGTGTTAGGGAGTGATCTAATCTCATACTTTTACATGTACCTGTCCAGTTTTCCCAGCACCACTTATTGAAAAGGCTGTCCTTTCTTCACTGTACATTCCTGCCTCCTTTATCAAAGATAAGGTGACCTTATGTGTGTGAGTTTATGTCTGGGCTTTCTATCCTGTTCCATTGATCTATATTCCTGTTTTTGTGCCATTACCATACTGTCTTGATTACTGTAGCTTTGTAGTATAGTCTGAAGTCAGGGAGCCTGATTCCTCCAGCTCTGTTTTTCGTTCTCAAGATTGCTTTGGCTATTCGGGGTCTTTTGTGTTTCCATACAAATTGTGAATTTTTTTGTTCTAGTTCTGTGAAAAATGCCAGTGGTAGTTTGATAGGGATTGCATTGAATCTGTAGATTGCTTTGGGCAGTAGAGTCATTTTCACAATGTTGATTCTTCCCTACCAAGAACATGGTATATCTCTCCATCTATTTGTATCATCTTTAATTTCTTTCATCAGTGTCTTATAATTTTCTGCATACAGGTCTTTTGTCTCCTTAGGTAGGTTTATTCCTAGATATTTTATTCTTTTTGTTGCAATGGTAAATGGGAGTGTTTTCTTGATTTCACTTTCAGACTTTTCATCATTGGTGTATAGGAATGCCAGAGATTTCTGTGCATTAATTTTGTATCCTGCTACTTTACCAAATTCATTGATTAGCTCTAGTAGTTTTCTGGTAGCATCTTTAGGATTCTCTATGTATAATATCATGTCATCTGCCAACAGTGACAGCTTTACTTCTTCTTTTCCAATTTGAATTCCTTTTATTTCCTTTTCTTCTCTGATTGCTGTGGCTAAAACTTCCAAAACTATGTTGAATAAGAGTGGTGAGAGTGGGCAACCTTGTGTCGTTCCTGATCTTAGTGGAAATGCTTTCACTTTTTCACCATTGAGGACAATGTTGGCTGTGGGTTTGTCACATATGGCCTTTATTATGATGATGTAAGTTCCCTCTATGCCTACTTTCTGCAGGGTTTTTATCATAAATGGGTGTTGAATTTTGTCAAAAGCTTTCTCTGCATCTATTGAGATGATCATATGGTTTTTCTCCTTCAATTTGTTAATATGGTGTATCACGTTGAATTATTTGCATATATTGAAGAATCCTTGCAGTCCTGGAATAAACCCTACTTGATCATGGTTTAATGTGCTGTTGGATTCTGTTTGCTAGGATTTTGTTGAGGAATTTTGCATCTATGTTCATCAGTAATATTGGCCTGTAGTTTTCTTTCTTTGTGACATCCTTGTCTGGTTTTGGTATCAGGGTGATGGTGGCCTCGTAGAATGAGTTTGGGAGTGTTCCTCCCTCTGCTATATTTTGGAAGAGTGTGAGAAGGATAGGTGTCAGCTCTTCTCTAAATGTTTGTTAGAATTTGCCTATGAAGCCATCTGGTCCTGGGCTTTTGTTTGTTGGAAGATTTTTAATCACAGTTTCAATTTCAGTGCTTGTGATTGTGGACAGATTTTTATTGGAATAACACTGGGTCATTTTTGGCTTAGTTTTACTTGTGTTAGGTCCCCGTACTTCAGGATAGAGCTGAAAATCTGTGTCGTGGGAAACTGTCGGAGGCAAGATGAAGAGAGATGAGCTAAATTAAGCAAACGAATAGCTTTCTAAACGATCAGCCTAGCGGGTGTCTACAAATGGACCAATACACTAGTAGGGGAAGTCTTGGATTTCAGGGTCTTGAGTCCTGATATTATGAGCAGTTTGTCAAATGCAAGGGCACAGGGCATGATCAAGAGTTTACACATGATCTGAGATTTAGAGGGGTCACAGGTGTCTCAGTGAATTGAGTCAAGATTTAAATAGCTTCCTACTGGCTGGAATCACTATCGGGTCATAAGGTCCACTAGGAAAAAGGTGAAAGTCATATTTAAAACAAGCCAAGATGGCCTGAAACCAAGCGAGGAAACTTCGCAGTCCAATGAGAAATGCTTCTGACCACAGGGACCGACAGCGATGCTGGACACAGGTGGTCCCAGGAAGCAAGTCTGGAAGGGATAGAGCTTGAACAAACAAGCAGTGCCAAGTCAAGTTCACCTCAGGAAAGAAGGGTTATGCCTTTCTTTAGAGGCAAAGCCCAGGCTCCTGTGGGCTAGGTGCTTGCAAATATCACCGACCAAAGTACATTTTAGCTCAATGTCAGTTGGAGTTAGGATCAGAAACAGGAACTCTGTTATGCTCTGCAAACAGTTTTTATTTCTAGCTCTCTACGGAGAATGTCATGTTTACCCTTAGTTGTCTGATAAAAGCTCTCTTGGGACATTCCCAGTCTCATCTGCCGCCAACTTGTTGGGATCCAAAAGATATCAGGAGACAGCAACAATGAATCTGTTCTTCCAAGATGAGTGTTGGTGGTGAGAAGGCCACAGGCTTCCCTCAGGTGGCCCAAAGAGAAATTTAAAAGAAAATAGATTGCGGGTCTGCAGCACAGGATAAGGAACAAAAAGATCAAGTATCTTATTATTTAATAAGTTGAAGGCATAAGGTGACTACAAAGACAGGATCTCGGGCTTCATCCTAGAGGCCACTGTCCAGAATGAAACAGGTGACGACCAGGTTGCACTCTATGCAGGTTGCAACATACCTGTAGGGCTGGAGTCCATCACGAGGACCTAGACACAGTCGAACACATTGGAGAAACATTGGTTCCATTTCCATGGTATGGTGGAGTGAGCTACCTATGGTAATATTGAGGAGTCTGAGAAGCTTGACCTTGGAGGAGAAACAGCCTACGGGTGATGTGATGCTACATCTGAAGACCCACCGTATGGAAGAGAACTGTACAGCATGACGAGGTGGACAAGACCTTCTCCTCTAGGCTTCCAGGTCACAGAGCAGCTTCTTAGAGGGAAGAGGCAGGGGTCAGGGGTCCCCAAGGCCATGCTAGGTTCACAGATGCACTAGAAGAACTCACAGGACTTGGGACTCGTTCTACTCATGGTTACGGTTGGTCACAGTGAAAAGACACAAAGCAAAATCAGTAGAGGGCAGAGGTGCACGGGGCCAAGTTCAGGGGAAACCAGGCACGAGTCTCCACCTCGTGCCAGGGAGGCAGCCCAGGACACACTTAATTCCTCCAGCCGTGATTTGTGATGACATGAGCAGTGCTGTCTACCAGGAAGGCTCGCTTGAGTCTTGAAACCCGGTGTTTTTATCAAGGGTCACTCTCATAGGCTCGTGTTGCCTGTGTGTCTGAACATGGTTTCTAAAGCTCCAGGTCCCCAGAAGGAGAGCAGGTATTCAGTGTAAATCCCATGGCTTACTTCCAAGGTTGCCTGGATAGTGTGTGGGTCAAGATCCCAAGGGTAAGAAGCACTCTTATCGGTGAAACATTCCAAGAGCTTGATTCATGGGAGCCAAACAAAGATCAGTTACCAAAATGGGCATTTCTCGGGCATGTGCAGCCCAGGCCTGCTGGGTTAACTCTTCCCTGTGCAAAGGGTCAGGCTGTGAGTCCACTGCAGGCTCTCATGTATAAACACTGTCCCCCCTTGACTGCAGCCTACTTTCACCTGGCTCATTGTGGGAGGATCAGGGGAATTGGAGCAAGATTCATTTGCAGTTAAAATCCTTCTCTATCCCTTATACACTCTCTTAATTTAAGCAAATGACTCACCTTAATTTGGGCAAATTGCTCAACGTAAGATACCTTGGTGAACCACAAAAGGAATTACTAGCATGGCTTGCAAAATGTACCCAGCAAACCAGTGGGATACAGTAGATGCTATGTGAACGCTGTACTAGTTTCCTTCTGCCCTAGATCTGAGAAAGCGGGACTCCTGGTGAGTCATGATGGTTAAGCCCTGTTCCTCTATTTCTCCAGCGCTTTTCACACTTCAGAGTGCACAGAAATCAACCGGGGGTGTTGACAACACGCAGGTTAGGACTCAGTGGTTTTGGAGATGGGCCTGAAATTCTGAATTTCTAACCAGCTTAATGATGGGGTGATGTTGGTGCTTCTGGACCATGGACCACGGGTTGAGTCAAGAGTTACTACAACACCCTCCATCTTTCTGGCTGTGGCAGTACTGTGTCATGGAGAAAAACGGATCGTATATTCATTGTAGGCTCTTCGTTTTTCCACCCTCAAACAGGCTCTTCCTTCTCAGCCACCTCACATCGATCTGGTAGAACCCACGATGGTGTGGAACAGTAGTTGTCAAGTATTACTCTTCAAGGAATTACCTGGTTTTCCAGTTAAAAGGGTCGATGACGGATCCCCCCTCCACTGTGCGTCACGTGTGACAAGAAGCTCAGGAAGTGGATTTTTTGCTGTGTCATTTTTTTAAAGGGGGAGAACCCTGGGTCGTCAGATTTAGGTACCAGAGACTCCAGGGTTTCTATGTAGAAGGAGCTTAGGTGCGTCCAGAGGGTAGAATTTCAGGGCACGGGGGCTGTTTAGAAGCTGTGTTTGTATAGTGGGCACCCGGTTTTGGGTGGCTGAGATTGTGTATTTGTTGGGATGACACTGTGGGACTTGATGGAGGTTTGGGGGTCTCTAGAACTGTTCAAAGCTACTCCTCAGTGCAGCCTCTGGGGGGAAACAATCGGGAACCACACTGTGGAAGGACCAACGGGGACTTCCCTGGCTGTCCAGTGGGCATGGGTTTGATCCCTGGTGGAGGAACTAAGATCCCACATGCTGTGCGGCACGGCCAAAACAAAAACAAATCATGGGCAAAGCAAAATTTAAAAAATGCAAAGAAGAAGGAACAAGGGCCCCTGGTCAACTGCGTTACCTTTGAAAACCTGGGTTGGGTTGTCCCGTCAGTTGCCAGGGGAAGGCCAGTGCTTGCCATAGTAGGATTTGATCATCGCAGAGCTCAAGGGAGACACCCAGGGAATTCTGTCTGTCCTTTTGATTAGCTCTCATATACCTGAATTGAGTAGGGAGTTTCTCCATGCTCAGCTTCTCTTTATCTTCTTCAAAAATGACCCAGAGAGGGTTGAAGCATGAACTTGGGGAGAGAATGAAAGCCTGGCCTCCTGCTCTCATGGGACCCCCTCCTCCTAGCAGCTCATCCAGGGCAACCATCACAACGATGACAAGGATACCGTCTGGAGCCACGCAAACCCCGGTGGAAGACGCCAGTCTAGATTTCTAGTTACAGGGCCCCCCAACTTGTCACACCCTCACAGGAGCACGTGGGCACTGCCTCCTGAAATGGAAGGGACCTTGAGTCCCAATCCCAGCCCTTCCTTTGCTTCTATGGTCGAGGAGACTGAGCTAGGAGAGGTTTGACGGTGGCTTTGGTGACAGTGTTAGGACTGCAAACACTGCCCCGTAGCTCCCAGATGATCGTTTTGGTCCCTGCCCCATCTGCTTCCCTCCAGATAGGAGAAGATTAACTTCTTCCAAAACAGTTCGCCCTGTGGGAAACTGACTTGGGGGTCAATAACACATATTCGTCTTGGCGTAAGGAATCGTCAGGCTGCTGAAAGGGTCGATGCTAGTTTTCTTCCCTTGACATGTTTAGTAATAATTTAGGCTATGGGGAGAATAGGATGCCTTCTGGAATGGATGTTAGTTGTAAAGTATTGCACGTCGGCAAGAACAGTGCAACGAAGCCAGGAGACCAAAATGTTAGGTGGCGATGTTAAAATCATGCTACACACACCTTAGGTGGGTAAGTAATGCAAGCTGTGACTATGATGACATACCTGTAGGCTGCTTTTGCTTTTTATTGTGGTTTTTGTTTATGGTTGATTTATGGTGGTGATTTTTTTTAATGTTATTGACGTATAGTTGATTTACAATGTTGTCTTAATTTCTGCTGTACAGCAAAGTGATTGACTTTTATATATATATATATATATATATATATATATATTCTTTTTCATATTCTTTTACATTGTGGCTTATCACAGGATATTGAATATAGTTCCCTGTGCTGTACAGTATGACCTTGTTGTGTATCCATTCTATATATAATAGTTTGCCTCTGCTAACTCCAAACTCTCAACCCTTCCCTCCCTCCCCCCCTCCCCCTTGGGAACCACAAGTCTGTTCTCTGTGTCTGTCAGTCTGTTTCTGTTTTATAAATATGTTCATTTGTGTCATATTTTAGATTCCACATGTAAGTGATATCGTATGGTATTTGTCTTTCTCTTTCTGAATCACTTTGCTTACTATGATAATCTACAGGTTCATCCATGTTGCTGCAAATGGCATTATTTTGTTCTTTTTTATGGCTGAGTAGTATTCTATTATGTATATGTACCACATCTTCTTTATTCATCTGTCCATGTACATTTAGGTTGTTTCCATGTCTTGGCTGTTGTAAATAGAGCCTCTATGAACATTGCGGTGCACGTATCTTTTCGAATTATAGTTTTTTCCGGATATATGCCCAGGAGTGGGATTGCTGGATCATACGGCAACTCTATTTTTTAGTTTTTCGAGGAACCTCCATACTGTTTTGCATAGTGACTACGTATGGTGGTGATGTTTTAATTGTCTTGAAAAAAGAATACCAAAACTCCTCTATCCAAATGAATATCTCCTTTTGAAGTAGTCAACTTGTAAGGCCAAATACTTATTCCAGTGATGTTAACGCTACTTAAAATGTTCTTTTAAATGCCTCTTTCACAGCCAAAGGCATTATCTTTAAATATTAACAGTAGAGTTTTCCGTGGACCCTAGGTTGGTGTTTGGGATCACACACACACACACACACACACACACACACGTGCGCGCACGCGCAGAGGATGTCCACATTCGATGATCTGTCCATTACACGTGGCATTCTCCTCTATGTCTTATACAAAGAAGAGGGAAAGGAGAGGCTTTAGACCCAAAGTCAAGTCAGAGAGGCAGATGGAAGCTCCCTGGGTTTTCTTTGACTCAGTGAAGCCATTGAGTCCCAGCCCTGGTTTTCTGTGATCCGCCCAGTGTAAGAAGCCATGAGGGTGGGGCAGGGAGGCACAGCAGCTGGTCATTGACAGGAAGCCCAGAGGAGAGCATTCTGAAGCATCTGCTCTTTTCTGTGTTTGAGAAAAACCCAACCCTTTGGTGCTGCAGAACTTGTTCTTTCCCAAGGACTGAGACGCTGCATCGTTGCCCAGGGAGCCACTGTCATCAGCCCCATTCAGAGCCTCTGGATCAAGGCCAGGGTTAAAGAGAGCCTACTGTGAAGGTCTTCATGCAGGATAGAAAGACAGGAGGAACTTGAGGCAGGGTTGAGAGCCATCAGTATGCTGGCTCAGTTCTTTGCGTTCACCAGGGACTTATTCCCAAGGGCGTCACTCATTAAGGAAGATGGGTGACAATGTGGAAATCCAAAGAACCTATTGAGTCAGTGGAATGAAGTATAGATTCCTGAAGTGGGAACAGATGTGATATATATATATATATACACACACACACATACACACACTGATAGATAATATATAACTCAGTAATTTTGTAGGTGCATTTCATATAGTTTTAAAAAATGTAGGTGTATTTCATGTCATCCAAAAATACAAATGCTAGGGCAAAACATTAAGAAGAAAATTCCTATTTTATGCTGATAGAAGGCCGCGGGGTGTGAGATGGAGGTGCTATAGGAAGATACAGCTTCAACCGTCTGCACGGCATCACTGCTGTCTGTTGGCCGGGGTGCCCCGGCGTTTATTTTCTATGGCCTCTCACTCTCTCAGACAGTGCACTTGGCTTCCTCAACCTAAGATGGTCTTTGAGTTCCTTTCCCAGGGAGCGAGAGTGGAAACTCCAGGTTGCTTGAGGTGTGCTCTCCAGACTTCACGAAGCATCCCTGTCCACCGCATTCTCGTGGTCAAAGCACAACACAATTTTAACCCCAATTCAAATGTGTGGAAACAGACCCCCTGCCTTTATGGGAGGAGTGGCAACTGGGAGGCGTGATGCAGGGGACCTCGTTATGACTGGCAACATTTCTTCCTGAACTGTTCCCTTCCTGACGTGCACTTCCGTCTTGATTTTCTGAGGCTCGTGCCTTAAACCCTCACATGGCTCCTTTGCCTCACGCAGTTTCCATCTCCTGGGAGATGAAATCTGCCAGAAGGATGATATAAAGGAAGATCTACAGAAAGCATTTCATCTTCACTATACAATTTTTTTAAAAAAACTTGATAGGTTTTGGCCCCCTGCAGTTAAATTTGCTTATTTCATTGCTCATTTACTTTAACTTACTTAGTTAAGGTATCTCAGTAAGTAATGCATGCACATGGTACAAAATTCAACGGTATGAAAGGGAAAACGGTGTAAAGGAAAGACTCCTTGCTGTACTGTGTCCCTCTGCCACCCAGTTCCACCCCCAAAATAAACCGCGTAGCTGAATTTGTGCAAAATTTCCATTTACCTAATTTTATCCTATTCAAATCAAATACTCCCAACTAAGTGAGGAGAAACCCATAGAGACAGGGTCGGGAGTGGTGTTTATTTGAAGTCAGCAACTGACTGTAGGACTTTGTGCTGCTTGGAAGATTAGAAGCCTAGGTGGTGTGGGGATGTGGAGATGAATATAGATAAAAATCCAGGGAGCCTCACTACATCGTCCTCAGCTGCAAAGTGCCTTGCAAGGCGACAGTGTGGAGGAGGATAAATTATCAGTCTGGTCTCCCAAACCATTTGCAAAAGCAGTTTTTTAAAGGACATATAAAATATTAATAAGGTCCACACGTTTATTTAGCCAATGCATAATACTCATGCATCATGTCACCTCTAGTACTACATTGACACTTGTCTGGGACGCTGCAAAGGGACTGTTTTGACACAAGAAGTTTCAGGAAATAGACTTGAGCTTGTTAGAAGGAAGGAAAAATTACTGAAACATATATAGGATTTGTGATTCATTTCAGAAGCATACTCGGGGCAGAAGCTAGGCTGCAGCAGGTTAGGAAGTCATAGACAAGAGAGAGAACATCATAGACAAGTCTGTTAGTAAAGCTGGCTATGAAGCAGAAAGAAAGAGCTGGAGCCCATCCTGTGATCACAAGAGTGAATGTTTTTTTCCAGGGAAGACTTGCCATCAGCCTTCCCTATTGCTACAAGCCAGCTTGCTGTTGGAATAGAGCACGTTTTCTGGAGAATCAGAGATACCCCACCACATCTTCAGTAGACAGCCCACCCCATGCAAATGTAGAGACACCTCAGGGCCCATGATCTGGGTTAGGGATGACTAACAGAGTTGACTGTATACACCTTGTCCTGTCTAATTTACAGTGTCATCTCATCACCATGGCAATCCAGGCGGGTGCTGAGTAGCTGTTTGGCAGGTCCCACAAGATGAGGAAACTGAGGTCTAGAGAGAATAGCTGATTTTCTCCAGGTGGCAAGGCTAATATCAGACCCCAAACAGTGTGATTACAGAAGCCACCAAGCTATACCACCACCCCTATCTGAGATTCACACACAAGAACGTCGGAACCTAGGTAAAAGCATGCAGACGGGTTTGATCATACAAACCGATCTTGTTTTTTGTTTTAAAGGTTTTTTTTTTTTCTTCTTGTTTTGGCCGCGTTGGGTCTTAGTTGCGGCATGTGGGATCTTCATTGAGGCATGCGGGATCTTTTTTGTTGCAGCTCTCAGGCTTCTCTCTAGTTGCCGCACTCGGCTTCAGTAGTTGCAGTGGGTGGGCTTAGTTGCCCCACGGCATGTGGGATCTTAGTTCCTCAACCACGAATTGAACCAAGGCGGATTCTTTACCACTGGACCACTGGGGAAGTCCCTCAATCTTGTTTTAAACATTTTTTTAATTGAACTATAGTTGATTTACATTGTATGTTAGTTTCAGGTGTACAGCAGAGTTATTCATATATATAAATACATAATAATCTTTAACAGATTCTTTTCCATTATAGGTTATTACAGGTTACTGAATACAGTTCCCTGTGCTACACAGTAGGTCTTTGTTGTTTTTCTGTTTTATATATAGTAGTGTACATCTGATAATTCCAAACTCCTAATTTATCCCTGCCCCCCCATTTCCCCTGTGGTAACTGTAAGTTCTCTCTGTCTATGAGTCTGTTTCTGTTTTGTAAATAAGTCCATTTGTATCATTTTTTAGACTCCACATATAAGTGATACCATATGATATTTGTCTTTCTCTTTCTGACTTCACTGAGTATGATCATCTCTAGGTCCATCCATGTTGCTGCAAATGGCATTATTTCATTCTTTTTTAATGGCTGAATAGTATTCCATTGTGTGTATATGCCATATCTTTTTTTTAACGTCTTTATTGGAGTATAATTGCTTTACAATGGTGTGTTAGTTTCTGCTTTATAACAAAGTGAATCAGCTATACATATACATATATCCCCATATCTCCTCCCTCTTGTGTCTCCGTCTCACCCTCCCTATCCCACCCCTCTAGGTGGACAACAAAGCACCGAGCTGATCTCCCTGTGCTATGAGGCTGCTTCCCACTAGCTGTCTATTTTACATTTGGTAGTGTATATATGTCCATGCCACTCTCTCACTTCATCCCAGCTTACCCTTCCCCCTCCCCGTGTCCTCAAGTCCATTATCTACATCTGCATCTTTATTCCTGTCCTGCCCCTAGGTTCTTCAGAACCTTTTTTTTTCTTAGATTCCATATATACGTGTTAGCATATGGTATTTGTTTTTCTCTTTCTGACTTACTTCACTCTGTATGAGAGTCTCTAGGTCCACCTACCTCGCTACAAATAACTCAATTTCATTTTTTTTTTATGGCTGAGTACTATTCCATTGTATACCCGTGCCACATCTTCTTTATGCATTCATCTGCCGATGGACACTTAGGTTGCTTCCGTGTCTTGGCTATTGTAAATAGAGCTGCAATGAACATTGTGGTACATGACTATTCTTGAATTATGGTTTTCTCAGGGTATCTGCCCAGCAGTGGGATTGCTGGGTCATATGGTAGTTCTATTTTTAGTTTTTTTAAGGAACCTCCATACTGTTCTCCATAGTGGCTGTATCAATTTACATTCCCACCAGCAGTGCAAGAGGGTTGCCTTTTCTATACACCCTCTCCAGCATTTACTATTTGTAGATTTTTTGATGATGGCCATTCTGACTGGTGTGAGGTGATATCTCATTGTAGTTTTGATTTGCATTTCTCTAATGATTAATGTTGTTGAGCATTCTTTCATGTGTTTGTTGGCAGTCTGTATGTCTTCTTTGGAGAAATGTCTATTTAGGTCTTCTGCCCATTTTTGGATTGGGTTGTTTGCTTTTTTGATATTGAGCTGCATGTGCTGCCTGTATATTTTGGAGATTAATCCTTTGTCAGTTGCTTCATTTGCAAATATTTTCTCCCATTCTGAGGATTGTCTTTTGGTCTTGTTTATGGTTTCCTTTGCTGTGCAAAAGCTTTGAAGTTACATTAGGTCCCATTTGTTTATTTTTGTTTTTATTTCCATTTCTCTAGAAGGTGGGTCAAAAAGGATCTTGCTGTGATTTATGTCATAGAGTGTCCTGCCTATGTTTTCCTCTAAGAGTTTTATAGTGTCCGGCCTTACATTTAGGAGTTTAATCCATTTTGCATTTATTTTTGTGTATGGTGTAAGGGAGTGTTCTTATTTCATTCTTTTACATGTAGCTGTCCACTTTTCCCAGCACCACTTATTGAAGAGGCTGTCTTTTCTTCATGGAATACTTTTGCCTCCTTTATCAAAGATAAGGTTACCATAGGTGTGTGGGTTTATCTCTGGGCTTTCTATCCTGTTGCATTGATCTATATTTCTGTTTTTGTGCCAGTACCATAGTGTCTTGATTACTGTAGCTTTGTAGTATAGCCTGAAGTCTGGGAGCCTGATTCCTCCAGCTCCATTTTTCTTTCTCCGGATTGCTTTGACTATTCGGGATTTTCTTGTGTTTCCATAAAAATTGTGAATTTTTTTGTTCTAGTTCTTTGAAAAATGCCATTGGTAGTTTGATAGGGATTTCATTGAATCTGTCAGTTGCTTTGGGTAGTATAGTAATTTTCACAACGTTGATTCTTCCAATTCAAGAACGTGGTATATCTCTCCATCTGTTTGTATTATCTTTAATTTTTTTTCATCAGTGCCTTATAGATTTCTGCATACAGGTCTTCTTTTTCCTTAGGTAGGTTTATTCTTAGGTATTTTATTCTTTTGGTTGCAGTGGTAAATGGGAGTGTTTCCTTAATTTTTCTTTCAGATTTTTCATCATTACTGTGTAGGAATGCAAGAGATTTCTGTGCATTAATTTTGTATCCTGCTACTTTACCAGATTCGTTGATTAGCTCTAGTAGTTTTCTGGTAGCATTTTAGGATTCTCTATGTATAGTATCATGTCATCTGAAAACAGTGGCAGTTTTACTACTTCTTTTCCAATTTGGATTCTTTTTATTTCTTTTTCTTCTCTGATTGCTGTGGCTAAAACTTCCAAAACTATGTTGAATAAGAGTGGTGAGAGTGGGCAACCTTGTCTTGTTCCTGATCTTAGTGAAAATGGTTTAAGTTTTTCACCATTGAGAGTGATGTTGGCTGTGGGTTTGTAATATGTGGCCTTTATTATGTTGAAGTTATTTCCCTCTATGCCTACTTTCTGGAGGGTTTTTACCATTAATTGATGTTGAATTTTGTCAAAAGCTTTTTCTGCATCTGGTGAGATGATTGTTTTTTCTCCTTCAGTTTGTTAATATGGTTTATCACGTTGATTGATTTGCGTGTACTGAAGAATCCTTGCATTCCTGGGATAAACCCCACTTGATCATGGTGTATGATCCTTTTAATGTGCTGTTGGATTCTGTTGCTAGTATTTTGTTGAGGACTTTTGAGTCTATGTTCATCAGTAATATTGGCCTGCAGTTTTCTTTTTTTTCTGGCATCTTTGGTTTTGGTATCAGGGTGATGGTGGCCTCCTAGAATGAATTTGGGAGTGTTCCCCCCTCTGCTATATTTTAGAAGTGTTTGAGAGGGATAGGTGTTAGCTCTTCTCTAAATGTTTGATAGAATTTGCCTATGAAGCCATTTGGTCCTGGGCTTTTGTTTGCTGGAAGATTTTTAATCACAGTTTCAATTTCAGTGCTTGTGATTGGTCTGTTTATATTTTCAATTTCTTCCTTGTTCAGTCACGGAGGGTTGTGCTTTTCTCAGAATTTGTCCATTTCTTGCAGGTTGTCCATTTTATTGGCATAGAGTTGCTTGTAGTAATCTCTCATGATGCTTTGTATTTCTGCAGTGTCACTTGTTACTTCTCCTTTTTCATTTCTAATTCTGTTGATTTCAGTCTTCTCCCGTTTTTTCTTGATGAGTCTGGCTAATGGCTTACCAATTTTGTTTATCTTCTCAAAGAACCAGCTTTTAGTTTATTGATCTTTGGTATTGTTTCCTTCATTTATTTTTCATTTATATCTGATCTGATCTTTATGATTTCTTTCCTTCTGCTAACTTTGGGGTTTTTTTGTTCTTCTTTCTCTCATTGCTTTAGGTGTATGGTTAGGTTGTTTATTTGAGATGTTTCTTGTTTCTTGAGGTAGGATTGTATTGCTATAAACTTCCCTCTGAGAACTGCTTTTGCTGCATCCCATAGGTTTTGGGTAGTCATATTTTCATTGTCATTTGTTTCTAGGTGTTTTTTGATTTCCTCTTTGATCTCTTCAGTGATCTCTTGGTTATTTAGTAGTGTATTGTTTAGCCTCCATGTGTTTGTATTTCTTACCAATTTTTTTTCCTGTAATTGATATCTAGTCTCATAGTGTTGGAGTCAGAAAAGACACTTGATACAATTTCAATTTTCTTAAATTTACCTTGGCTTGAATTGTGACCCAAGATTTCATCTGTCCTGGAGAATGTTCCATGAGCACTTGAGATGAGAGTGTATTCTGTTGCTTTTGTATGGAATGTCCTATAAATATCAATTAAGTCCATCTTGTTTAATGTACCATTTAAAGCTTGTGTTTCCTTATTTATTTTCATTTTGGATGATCTGTCCATTGGTGAAAGTGGGGTGTTAAAGTCCCCTACTATGATTGTGTTACTGTCGATTTCCCCTTTTATGGCTCTTAGCATTTGCCTTATGTATTGAGGTGCTCTTATGTTGGGTGCATAAATATTTACAATTGTTATATCTTCTTGACTTGATCCCTCGTTCATTGTGTAGTGTCCTTCTTTGTGTCTTGTAATAGTCTTTATTTTAAAGCCTATTTTGTCTGACATGAGAATTGCTACTCCAGCTTTCTTTTGATTTCCATTGGCATGGAATGTCTGTTTCCATCCCTTCACTTTCAGTCTTTATGTGTCCCTAGGTCTGAAGTGGGTCTCTTGTAGACAGCATGTATATGGGTCTTGTTTTTGTATCTGTTCAGCCAGTCTCTGTCCTTTGGTTGGAGCATTTAATCCATTTATACTTAAGGTAGTTATCGATATGTATGTTCCTATTACCATTTTCTTAATTGTTTGGGGTTTGTTATTTTAAGTCTTTTCCTTCTCTTGTTTTTCCTGCCTACAGAAGTTCCTTTAGCCTTTGTTGTAGAGCTGGTTTGGTGGTGCTGAATTCTCTTAGCTTTTGCTTATCTGTAAAGATTTTAATTTCTCCGTTGAATCTGAATGAGATACTGGCTGGGTAGAGTAATCTGGTTTGTAGGTTTTTCCCATTCATCACTTTAAATAGGTCCTGCCACTCCCTTCTGGCTTGCAGAGTTTCTGCTGAAAGTTCTGCTATTAACCTTATAGGGATTCCCTTGTGTGTTAATTGTTGCTTTTCCCTTGTTGCTTTTAATATTTTTTCTTTGTATTTAATTTTTGATACCTTGATTATTATGTGTCTTGGCATGTTTCTCCTTGGATTTATCCTGTATGGGACTCTCTGGACTTCCTGGACTTGATTGACTGTTTCCTTACCCATATTAAGGAAGTTTTCAACTATAATCTCTTCAAATATTTTCTCAGTCCTCTTTTTTTCTCTTCTTTTTCTAGGACACCTATAATTCCAATATTGGTATGTTTAATGTTGTCCCAGAATTCTCTGACATTGTCCTCAATTCTTTTTCTTCTTTTTTCTTTATTCTGCTCTGCGGTAGTTATTTCCACTATTTTATTTTCCAGGTCACTTATCCATTCTTCTGCCTCAGTTACTCTGCTATTGATTCCTTCTAGAGAATTTTAAATTTCATTTACTGTGTTGTTCATCACTGTTTGTTTGCTCTGTAGTTTTTCTAGGTACTTGTTAAGCGTTTCTTGTATTTTCTCCATTCTATTTCCAAGATTTTGGATCATCTTTATTATCATTACTCTGAATTGTTTTTCAGGTAGACTGCCTATTTCCTGTTTGTTGTTTGGTCTGGTGGGTTTTTAACTTGCTCCTTTATCTGCTGTGTATTTCTCTGTCTTTTCATTTTGCTTAACTTACTGTGTTTGGGATCTCTGTTTCGCAGGGTGCAGGTTTTTAGTTCCCGTTATTTTTGTTGTCTTCCCCCAGTGGGTAAGGTTGGTTCAGTGGGTTGTGTAGGCTTCCTGGTGATGGGGACTGGTGCCTGTGTTCTGGTGGATGAGGCTGGATCTTGTCTTTCTGGTGGGCAGGACCACGTCCAGTGGTGTGTTTTGGGGTGTTGTGAAATTGTTATGATTTTAGGCAGCCTCTCTGCTAATGGGTGGGTTTGTGTTCCTGTCTTGCTAGTTGTTTGGCATGGGGTGTCCAGCACTGTAGCTTGCTGGTTGTTGAGTGGAGCTGGGTTTTAGTGTTGAGCTGGAGATCTGTGGGAGAGCTATCACCATTTGATATTACGTGGGGCTGGGAGATCTCTGGTGGACCAGTGTCCTGAACTTGGCTCTCCCACCTCAGAGGCTCAGGCCTGACACCCAGTCAGAGCACCAAGATCCTGTTAGCCACATGGCTCAGAAGAAAAGGCAGAAAAAGAAAGAAAGAGAGAAAGGAAGAAAAGGAAAATAAATAAAATAAACTTATTAAAATAGAAAAAAATTATTAAAAATAAAAAGTAATTTAAAAAAAGAGAGAGAGAAAAGGGAGCAAGCAAACCAAAACACAAATCCTCCAATGAAAACAAGCACTAAAAACTATACTAAGAACAAAACAAAACAAAACACAGAAAATGGAGAGACAGAACTCTAAGACAAATAGCAAAAGCAAAGCTATACAGAGAAAATCACACAAAGGAGCATACACAGACACACTCACAAAAAGTGAAAAAGGGAAAAAAATATATATGTAAAATTTAAAAAGGAAGAGAGCAACCAAATTAATAAACAAATCCACCAATGATAATAAGCTCTAAATACTAAACTAAGATAAACATTAAACCAGAAACAAATTAGAGGCAGAAAGGAGACCCCAAGTCTACTGTTGCTCCCAAAGTCCGCCTCCTCAATTTGGGATGACTCGTTGTCTATTCAGGTGTTCCACAGATGCAGGTACATCAAGTCGACTGTGGAGCTTTAATCCGCTGCTTCTGAGGCTGCTGGGAGAGATTTCCCTTTGTCTTCTTTGTTCTCACAGCTCCCAGGGGATTTGGCTCCGCCTCTGCGTGTAGGTCGCCAGAGGGCGTGTGTTCTTCGCTCAGACAGGACGGGGTCAAAGGAGCCACTGATTCGGGGGCTCTGGCTCACTCAGACTGGGGGGAGGGAGGGGTACGGAGTGCGGGGCGAGCCTGCGGCGGCAGAGGTCAGCATGATATTGCAACAGCCTGAGTTGCACCGTGTGTTCTCCTGGGGAAGTTGTCCCTGGATCACGGGACCCTGGCCATGGCGGGCTGCACAGGCTCCCTGGAGGCAAGGTGTGGAGAGTGACATGTGCTTGCACACAGGGTTCTTGGTGGCGGCAGCAGCAGCCTTAGCGTCTCATGCCCATCTCTGGTGTCCATGCTGATAGCCACGGCTCGTGCCCGTCTCTGGGACTCGTTTAGGCGGTGCTCTGAATCCCCTCTCCTCACACACCCAAAACAATGGTCTCTTACCTCTTAAGCAGTTCCAGACTTTTCCCCCGGACTCCCTCCTGGCTAGCTGTGGCACACTAGCCCCCTTCAGGCTGTGTTCACCCCGCCGACCCCAGTCCTCTCCCTGGGATCTGAACTGCGAAACCCGAGCCTCAACTCCCAGCCCCGCCCACCCCACCGGGTGAGCAGACAAGCGTCTTGGGCTGGTGAGTGCCAGTCGGCACCGATCCTCTATGTGGGAATCTCTCCACTTTGCCCTCTGCACCTGTGTTGATGCACTCTCCTCCGTGGCTCCAAAACTTCCCCCTTGCCACCGTCTGTGTCCGCCAATGAAGGGGCTTCTAGTGTGTGGAAACCTTTCTTCCTTCACAGCTCCCTCCCAGAGGTGCAGGTCCTGTCCCTATTCTTTTGTCTTTGTTTTTTCTTTTTTACTTTTGCCCTACCCAGGTATGTAGGGAGTTTTTTGCCTTTTGAGAAGTCTGAGGTCTTCTGCCAGTGTTCAGTAAGTGTTGTGTAGGAGTTGTTCCAGTTGTAGATGTAGTTTTGATGTATTTGTGGGGAGGAAGGTGATCTCCACATCTCACTCCTCCACCATCTTGAAGGTGCCCACATCTTCTTTATCCATTCCTCTGTCGATGGACACTTAGGTTGTTTCCATTTCTTGGCTATTGTAAATAGTGCTGCTATGAACACTGGGGTTCATGTATGTTTTCGAATTATGGTTTTCTCAGGATATATGTCCAGGAGCGGGATTGCTGGATCACATGGTAGTTCTATTTTTAGTTTTTTGAGGCACCTCTATTCTGTTCTCCATAGTTGCTGCCCCAGTTTACGTTCCCACCAACAGCGCAGGAGGGTTCCCTTTTCTCCACACCCTCTCCAGCATTTGTTATTTGTAGACAGCCTTTCTGACCTTTGTGAGGTGCTACCTCACTGTAGTTTTGATTTGCATTTATCTAATAATTAGAGACTTAGGGCAGACCAATTTTGTTGTAACCATAAAGTCCACGAGTGCAGAGGGAGGTGGGGTCTACGTGTTGTCTTTTGTCATTGCAGTTCCCTCTCATTTACATATTTCATTGTAAACACAACCTTCTGATCATCAGATGCAGCTCTGAAGTTTCCAGTGATTAACCAGTGTGAGCACTAACTGAAGATAACAGAGACTTCTCTAGTCTCTGGTGACTGAAAAGGCTTAATACAGAGAAATCTGTTCTCTTTGATACAAGAGGTGTGCCTGTAGCTGATGGAGAGAAGAGTTGAGTCATTGTGACGATTAAATTTTATGTGTCAGCTGGGCCAGGCTCCAATGCCCAGATGTTTGGTCAAACACTAGTGAAGGTGTTGTTATGAAGGTATTCTGTAGATGTGATTGACATCAACCATCAGATGACGTCAAGGAGATAATATGTGTGAACCTCATCCAACCCCTTGAAGACCATAAAAGCAAACAGATTTCCCAGAGTCAAAGAAATTCAGCCTCAAGTCTGTAACATAGAAATCCTGAGTTTTCAGCCAGCCTACTAGATTCAGACTTGCCAGAACCACAGTCATAGAAACCAATTTCTCAGAAGTAAATCTCAATATATAGATAGATGGCTAGGTTGATAGAGAGACCTCTAGACCTATATAGGTATCTGTCTACCAACCTAAGTGTCATCTATATACCTTTGTCATCTATCTCTCTATCTCTCTCTCTCTCTACCTGTCTGTCTATCTGTCATCTGTCTATCTTATTTGTTTTGTTTCTCTGGAAAATCCTGACTGGTACAGTCAGTATGAAGAGGTGGACCAAAGTCTCTGAGCTTCCAGGTAAAACTTCTATTTCCAACATCAGCTTGCTTTCTTTCAAGTTGCCTAAGGCTTGATTACTTACATCCAGGGCTTCTATCTGGGTATGTACACAGTATTTCATCTTTTATTTCCAATTGCACTTTTCTTTCATTGTTCTTCATCTTCATCATCATGTATTTCTTTTTCTCTACTGGTCTGTTTGCTTTCTTCTCTAATGCGTCACTGGCAATCCTGTTCTCTTCATTATTTCAACAGACTTGTCCACTATAACATCTCTACAAAGACTAGCTATTTACCAGTCACTTTAATGTGTCAGTTAAGAAGCCTGATTTCCTGGGATCCCAGGAGATGAACACATGCTTTGGCTATAATGGATTGTGGTGAAAATCATGTCCAGTGAAATTAATTAATTATGCAGTTAATATCTGAACATGTTTTGTATTTCTATCAATCTACTAACCTATCTCTCAACCATGTAGCCAGGCATGAATACTGACAGTTGCCTTATTTACAAAAGTGATACCTAATCACTGTTTTATTCTAAATTTCATTTGTACCATCGGATTACAAACCCAACTATTAACTCTGAAGGTTAATGCCTTCAAAAGCAATATGGCTCTATTATTTCATCAAAGGTCACTCAATACAATTTAATAGAGGTTTGGAGCCAGGAAATCTCTTTACACAAACATAGCTCTTGCAGGTTATGATTTGAAAGCAGAACAATAGACTGTTAACCTCTGCAAACATCTTATGTTATTTTATGCAATATTCCATAGTTACGAAACTCTTTACATTTTTTCCTCTTCTAGTTAGTGTGTGCACTTTAAGTATTAAATGGAAGACATAGATCCTGAGAAGAGAAACGACATACATAAAAAGATACGTGAATAGTTAATAATAAAAGTAGAAAATATATTACAAAATAAATTTTATTTTTTCCTAGAGTGCCCTTTTCCTTTTAAAATCTTTTTTGTAAATTATGTTTCTTGGTTCCCTGCATGGCTTAAATTTTCTCTGATGTCTTTGCAACGATATTGCTCTGCAGAGATACCTGAATTATGTCAGATTTACAGATCACAGGAGTATGTAGCCATAGCAACAGACAGCACAGGTAATGGTTCTGATTTTATAGAGATTCATGAGCCCTTAAAATTAGACCTTTTCCATTTTAAGAAAAAAAAAAAAGAAACATCTCTACCTTTAAGAATTTGGTATACTGAAAACTTTTACCCATTACAATCATACGCACAAATGATTGCTTCATAATGAAAGTGAGTGAATAAGATGCAGTGAATAAAATGTAGACCCTATGTTGTAAACGTCAGAAGTGTAAACTGTACATTGAAATAGGAAATCCATAAAGCACACTACTTCGTGTGAGTGGAAAGAGTCGTCTAAATTATAGTACCGTTTGAAGGTATATACATGTTTACTACTTTAAGGATTTGCACAATATATGAAGGAGAGCTTTGCTTTGCAAGATAACGTTTTGCCAGGTGACATCCAAGCCTTCGTGAATTCTCCATTCATCAGGTCAGCAATAATGAGATATTATTGTACGAGGGGAATATCTTAATTAAAGAGTGCAGCTTAATCTGGTGTGCGCAGAAGTGGCTTTTCATCAGGTGTGGAAACTGGATTAACACCCGATTTTCTTCTACCTACGCCATACTTTCTGACACTCAGGAAACTCTCCAGTAAGGCTACATGGAAATTATGAGGAGCTGTTGTAAACTTTTGAAGACATACATTATGCACATTTTTCCAAGGTAAAACAAACATGTTAAAATCAATAAACTCTATTCTTGCTGTGACCACCTCATTTTCCTTCTTAATAATTGCCAACTCATCTCCATAAGAAATGATATTTAATTTTCAGATCTTCCACCAGTTCATTCCAGCATAAATTATTTCATCACATCCTCCTCGGGATCATCCATTACCTCTGAGAATCCGTATTTGTGGAAGAACCTCAAATGCATATACCTAAGTGAAAGAAGGCAATCTGAAAAGGCTACGTACTATGATTGCAAGTCTGTGATATTCTCAAAAGGCAAAACTGTGGAGACAATTAAAATATCAGTGGTTGCTAGGAATGAAGAAGGGGGTATGAGTAGAGAACAGAGAAATTTTTAGGGCAGTGTCACTACTCTGTATGATACATAATGACAGGTATATCTCATTATACACTTGGCCAAATCCACAGGATGTAAACTATGGACTTTGGGTTATTATTATGTGTGAATAGAGGTTCATCCTTGGTTTAAAAAAAAAAGTAGTGCCAGTCTGGTGAGTGATGTTGATAATGGGGGAGAACATGCATGTGTAGGGCCAGGGGGTATATAGGAAACTTCTGTACCTTCCTCTCAATTTTGTTGGAAACTTGCTCTTAAAAAATTGTCTGAAAAAAAGAAAAAAGAATCGGCGTTCAGTTCTCCTTGTTTCCTCGTTGTTCTGTGTATACCAAGGACACGTCTCAGCTCCTGTGCCCCTAGGTCCTCTCAAAGCAAACGCACAGGGGAACTCGCTCATGCCTCTCAGTGGACAGTTCATCACACGCCCCTTTCCTTTCTCCTTCTCTGTCAACATGTGAGAGCCGATTCTCCAGGTTGGTTTCACCTTCTGCGTGGGAAGGTCTCAGGTCTGCGTGCATTTCTTCCGTCCACACAGGAGTGTGCCCCGCTGTTCTGTGGTTTCAGTTACCCTGAGGCGACCGCGATCCAAAAATACTAAAGGGAAAATTCCAGAAATAATTAAGGAGTTTTAAATGCCACAGTTCTGAGTAGTGTGAAGAAATCTTCTGCTGTCCTGCTCAGCCGCGCTGGGGACATGAATCCTCCCTTCGTCCAGTGTGTCTGGCCTGTCAGTTCCTTAGTCGCCACTGTCGTGGTATCGCAGTGCTGTGTTCAAGTGACATTTGTTTGCCAAGGCCCCCTAGGAGGAATTTTGGAATTTCATCCTAGGTGATGTCTTATCGTCCTTCCAGCTGTGAGGTTCGATGTCTAAGCTTCATCATGGAAATCAGATCAAGTGGATCTCAGCTAGAGAATCGGGAAATGGCTTTTCCTGGATGAAGAAAAGCCCATCCTCGTATTCTTAGCTGGTCTTACAGACCGAGGGATGCAGGAATCTGTATGAAAGGAGTAAGTAGTGTCTGAGAAAAGGCCTCATGGTTAGAGAGGGATTCTATGGTGTTAAAACAGCCTTTTCCCCATGGGTGAATCACAGAGTCTCATTTTCACAGGATGCTGATTCCGGTTGCTCTGATAAACAGTTGTTTAGTGATAAAAAAAAATTGGGAGTCCTGGATTAAATACATTCAGAAGGGTTTTAGGGTCCTGTCTTAAAAGCACGACTTCCTAGAATATTTGTCCTACTCAATTCCAACTCTGAGGGGTGACGTGAGGCACATCAGTTCACAAATTTGTTGGCGTTCAGAACCCTGCTTTTCTTGACTCTCTCAACACCTGTTAGTAAATCTCAAGAGAATGTTCTTCTAAGGTTAGCTGCTGAGTTCAGGCATGATTTTTTTAATGGCTTGTTTGCACATACCCCCGAATGGCCAATAGGACCATCCAGTGGCCGTTCTTTAGGCCAGAGTTGTTGGCCGCCCAGTGAAATCAACAGGGGAATTTTAAAACCATTATAGCCAGATTCTCATTTACTGGGTCTGGAGAGACACTGGAATTTTTGAAAGCTGCCCAGGTTATTCTAGCATGCAGCCAAGGGTGAGGACCTCAGACGAAATCGTGCTATCCGATAGCTTTGCAGTAGAGCTGCGAATTGTGTGTTGATTCTTGGGAGGTGAGACTTAGGTAAAGGTCCACAATGATGGGAAATGGGCAAAGGGTATGCCCAGAGCCTGGAGGCAGCCATGAGGGAAAACACACAACCGTACTGGGCTTTTAGGAAGACCGGAGGTTTTTAAGATTGGTGTGGGAGGTAATATAAGAGAGAAACTTAAAAAAGGTCAAGGAATAGACTTGTCCTGCATTCTCCACGCTTGCTTTCTGTCAGTCCTGGCTGCTTGGGGAGAAGCAGGGCAGTGGAGATTTACCCTCACGTGGGAAAAGTCGGTGGGAAGGGCGAGGCATTCCATTTCTGTGCGAGCGATGCTGTGTCTGTCGTGTGTTGGTATCAAGAAACATTCGTCATGGCAAGCACAAAGTCCTGACTTTTTAAAGTCTGAATGAACACTTGATAGAAAACACATCCGTCAAGAATCAGCCACGGGCTAGTCGTGGTCATTGTTCAACCCATTCCGAATTAGAGTTTGTCCTCCTGTGAAATTGCCTCCCTTGCACGGTGTGTGCCAGCTACAGAGAACATGCTTTCCTCTCTGTGTGTGCCTCGGTACATTCATTAAAATGCTTTCAATTTCTCTTTAATTTGTAAACTTTAATTTGTAAGCAAGCAGTCAGTAAGGTTCCCCGAAACCTGTTTATTCAGTTGCCTTCCTAGCTAGTCTACGATGCCATCTCTCTACGGCAAATGGATATTTCCTTTCCAGTCTTCCATAATTAACAAGTGTGACCCTGATTGCAAACATCCATTTTGTTTGCTATTATGTCCCTTCCATCCGCTTTCCCGATAAGATGAAAATCACAAGCACATTCCAAAAAATATAGGGTAAGATTTATTTTAAAACCCTGTCTACTTGCAGAGGAAAAGGTTTGGACTATAAATACAGTTGACTGAGGGAAAAAATGCAAGATCTTTTCTTTTTATGCTTTTCTGCTTCAGTTCTAAAAGTCATTAATTTTTTTTTAATTGGAGTGTAATTGCTTTACAATGTTGTGTTAGTTTCTGCCGTACAACAAAGTGAATCAGCTATACATATACATATGTCCCCATACCCCCTCCCTCTTGCGTCTCCCTCCCACCCTCCCTCTCGCACCCCTCACAAAGCACCGAGCTGATCTCCCTGTGCTATGCGGCTGCTTCCCCCTAGCCATCCATTTCACATTTGGTAGTGTATATATGTCAATGCAACTTTAATTTGCATCCTGAAAGCATTTTCTTTTTCACCTATACAATGCCTGAGCATATCAGGGAAGTTTAAGCAATAAATATGCAGAGTTTTGGGTTTCTTTTTTTATTCTTCTGATAACAGTGAGCTGAAAATATCTGGTTAAAGAAAGGATTTCGGAAATCTCACGTTGGGTACCGTGCTCATGGCTCTCTGCATTATTTAGTATGTCCTATATGGGAAAATGCACTTGGCGCTCGGGATTTTGAAAGAAATTTTTAAAAGGATGTTTTGAGCCCGAGTTCTGCTTTTACCAAAACCACATTTGCAATGAGGTGTGTCTGCAGGTCCTGCATGCTCAGCGCCCATCTGATGAGACCAGCTGCTCTTGGTTTGATGCTCTGAGCAGGTCCTGCCGTTACCACCAAGTCTGCTGACTTCAGAGGGCTTTCGGCATCTCCCCAGCTGTCCTGCTGGCCCCACTCAGTGATGGAGAAGGAGGGCAGGGACCAGATTTGGGAGCAGAGAGCTTATGAGAAAGGAGGGCACAGACAAGCTCCAAGTAAAGTAAGGAGGTGGCTGTCTCTACCGTGTCTTCATTCATTTGTTCTTGCCCCGGCCCGGTGCTTGGCTGGTTTCTCTCGGTCTGGGGTCCCGGTGCCGAACGCCGGCGCTGTAACTGTACTGGATCTGAGAGGCCACGCCAGAGCTTCCTGCCTCTGGGGTACATCCCTCCCTTCCCCCCAAGAGAACCACGTGCCCCTCTTTTCTCTCCTTTTCCCATCATGATGCTTCCATCGGGATCAACTTTAACAAATTAAGATGAGTGAACTCATGGCTGGACAAGAGGCTAGCTCGTTTCACAGATTAGACTAAAAGCCCACAATACACACGTCGACTTAATTTTTAGTGTTATTTCGGACCGTTTTCGCGCCGCTTGACTACCTCTTCAAGCTTCTTTTGAGTCTCGGTTCCAAGGCCACTCCCCCCATATCGCCCACCGCTGCTCGCCCCATTTTCACGCCCCACCCTCGTGGGAATGAACCTTCTTCTTTAGCACTGTCACAGTTTTGTTTGGTTTTACCTTCCTTGTGCCTTTTTATTCTGCCTAGTAGAGGTGGTTGTTTGCATGCCCTGATTTATATAAGCTACTTGAGGGCAAAGGTAAAGTCGCACATTATCTTATTTTCCAACAACGCTCCCCTCTCTGGGCCGAGATTCCTATTTTAAAAGCCATGACGTTCATTCTCACACCATGCCTCCATCCTCTGCTCCCCCCATGGAGGCGAAAGATGGACTTCACTAATGTTTGCATCCTCAGATCTATAGACCTGGTGACACATATGTTGAAGTTGTTCGTTTGTGTGTGATTTGACTTTTTCAAATGCACAGTTCTTTAATTAAACATTTGCGGTTTAATGAAACTGTTAGGTTTGTGAAACCATTTTCATCCATCTGGCAAAACAGAATACTCAAAGCAGAAGAAAAATGTTTACTTAAAACTTACGCTAGGGCTTCCCTGGTGACGCAGTGGTTGAGAGTCCGCCTGCCGACGCAGGGGACGCGGGTTCGCGCCCTGGTCCGGGAAGATCCCACATGCCGCGGAGCGGCTGGGCCCGTGAGCCATGGCCGCTGAGCCTGCGCGTCCGGAGCCTGTTCTCCTCAACGGGAGAGGCCGCAACAGTGAGAGGCCCGGGTACTGCAAAAAAAAAAAAAAAAAAAAAAAGCCCTTATGCTTTTCTAAAAATATTATTTAGAGCCACTGTGTGATATAAATAGACTGCAAAAGGATTAGCATGCGTCTGCAAGAACAAGGGTTTTCTATTCTCTACAGCAACTTCCGTGGTTCGATTTTTCTTAATCGGTTGACTGATTTACTGTGTTTTCCATTTTTTGGATGTTAACTGAGTCACATTTGGCTATTTTAACTTCCTGTAAGTGTATGCAGAAACCCTATAATTGGGAAAGAAAAGCATTATATTAACAATGTCTTTTCCCCCCAAATGAAGGGAAACTTTTGCTTGTAGAAGTTGAATTTGCAAAGCACAATTTATAACACGATAAAGAGACAGTTCTGTGGAAACCAAGAGCCCGTCATTTCTTTCCTCATTCAACATCTGCAGCCTGAGAGTAAAGATTTCTTAATTTAGAGGAAGGTAAGGCTCTTTTTCAATTGAATCCTCTAAATTAATCCACTGGTGTAGGTGTTATTTCCTCCATCACATGTCTGCCTTAAACATAGTACCTGCACAGATGGAGCAAATGCAAAAACAGTTTAAGATTTAAATAGGCAATATCGTTTCGTACAGAAAAGATCTCTCAGTGACATGAAAGCAGCTGGTTTTTCTACTTCTAGATTTCCAGTGGCTTTATTTTTTTTTTTCATACAGTTCCTATATTGGGGATGTAATTAATGGAAAGGTTTAGCTTTGGCCTTCAAAGGCTTTTTATTTCTCTCGTAAGATGGAATTGCTTGTTAATCCACTGCTATATTTTTGGCTACCTGCCCATCTATTTTCTACCTACGTCATTGATTCATCTGTAGCCTGTCTTGTCTCAGAAGCTTCTAACATGGTATTACAGGGTAGAAAATGTTATCCTTATCATGTATGGTCCTCAACGTGAAGATATTAGAACGGTAGCATATGAAGGTTAAAAGGATTAGAAATCTGATTGAGGGAATGTGTTCAACTAAATATACAGCATCCCAAGTATTTTAATTAAATGTACCTGTTGTTATGTGCACAAACATACAGATACACATACTGATCCTGGGTCCCCAGGTCCAGCCTACATTGGCTCACTCAGATACAGTTCCCTGGCCTTTTTGGTAGAGGGATCACATCTCTTGTTGCTTCTTGTCTTAGCAAAATACCATAGACTTAAACAACAAACACTTGTTTTTTGTTTTTTTTTAATTTTATTTATTTATTTATGGCCATGATGGGTCTTCATTGTGGTGTGTGGGCTTCCCATTGTGGTGGCTTCCCTTGCTTCGGAGCATGGCACCAGGTGCGTGGGCTTCAGTAGTTGTGGCGCACAGGCTTAGTTGTTCCACAACATGTGGGATCTCCCTGGACCAGGGCTTGAACCCGTGTCCCCTGCATTGGCAGGCGGATTCCCAACCACAGCGCCACCAGGGAAGTCCCAACACTTGTTTTCTCACAGCTCTGGAGGCTGGAAGTTTGAGATCAGGGTGCCAGCATGGTCAGGGTTTTAGTCCACTGAAGCTGCTACAACAAAATACCATAAACAGGGTGACGTATAAACCACAGAAACATACTCCTCACGATTCTAGAGGATGGGAAGTCCAAGATGAAGGTGCCACCAGGTCCAGTGTCTTGTGAGATGCTGCTTCCTGGTTCGCAGACGGCTGTCTTCTTGCTGTGTGCTAACTCGGCAGAAGGGGTGAGGGAGTTCTCCGGGGTCTCCTTTTTAAGGACCCTAATCCCAGTCCTGGGGGCTCCACCCACATGACCTAATCTCCCAAAGGTCACCCCTCCAAATGCAATCCCTTTGGAAATTAGGATTTAACTTATGAATTTGGTGGGGGGACAGAAACATTCAGTGTGTGGCAGTTGAGTTCTGGCGAGGGCTGTCTTCCTGGCTCGGAGACGGCTGCCGTCTTGCCGTTTGCTCAGCATGGTGGAGAGTGGAAGCGCTGGTGTCTCTTCCTCTAGTTATAAGGACACGAATCCCATCATGAGGGCTCCAACCTCTTGGTCTCGTGTAAACCTAATCGGTCCCCATTGGGCCCACCTCCAAATACCATCACACTAGGGGTAAGGGCTTCAAACTATGAATTTTGAGGGGACACAGTTCAATCCATCGTACCAACATTCTAGATGAAAGTTTATACTGACACATTGAGCTGGCTTCTTTGCTTCTAACATGCACTGAGAGATAAAACAAAAAAAGTAAAACTTGAAGGGTGATCGCCAAACTCCCAAATGAGGACGTTGTTTCCTTGGAACAGAAACCAAACAGGAACTGCAAGCAGCAAGGGCCAGGGATGCTGGGCTATACGTCCAGACGCAGGGAGGTACTGGGAGTTCAGTTCTCAGGAAACAATGGACGTTGCCTTCTTGAGTCTGTGAAACTGAGCTTGCCCTTTCCTGAAACAAAAAATAATCCTGTCCGATATTTCTACTTTCAATGCTTTTGGAACTTCACCCTCACCATTCATAGCTTACTAATATCCGTCTGTGTTCTGACTTATTACCTTTATTCAGGACTACTTTCGACAGTTAAAAGATGTTGTGGGAAAAATGTAAATGGCATCAAAACTTCCAAACTATTTTCCCCTTCAGAAGTAACTGTCTACACAACTGTCTACACAAGATTTATTTTATTCTTCCAGTACTGAAAATACAAAGGCACTCTTGGAATATAAGAAGAGAACAGGATAAGTTGAACACAGACGTGACTTAAAAACAAAAAACAGAAACACAAAACTCAATGACCCAATTTGAATCTGCATTGAAATTATGAAAGAAAGGAACTGACAAGAAAAAATAATCAACTTTCTGGTATGTAGAAACACGGGACACTTTCCCAGAGTGCAGAAAAATAGATGTAAATGGCGAGAGATTAAAACTATAAATGAGAAAGAAAAGAATCAACTTCTAATTAGTGTTCTTGAAGATGATTTGAAAGCAAACAGAGCAGAAATAATAGTCAAGGTCTGTAACCAAAGAAAACTTTACTAAAGTGAGAAAACAACATGAACCTAGCTTGAATGGCCTCACTTGGGTTTCAGGCAAAGTTAATAAAAATGAAATCAAATTGAGACATGCTGTGCTATCGTAGCTGTAATAAAGATGA
Organism: Pseudorca crassidens; assembly: GCF_039906515.1. Classification (NCBI taxonomy): domain Eukaryota; kingdom Metazoa; phylum Chordata; class Mammalia; order Artiodactyla; family Delphinidae; genus Pseudorca; species Pseudorca crassidens. The sequence goes on along the minus strand of NC_090317.1, from coordinate 129,492,401 downwards.
AGTAGCATCTCTGACTCCCCTGGCAGATAAAGCAGGTGACTTAGAAAGGCAGCAAGATGGGGCTGGTCCCACGCTTCTCTGGAGCACCACGTGCTAAAAGATCCGGTAACGACATCTGCAGAATGTGGAGCGGTTAGTATTCCTGACCCAAGAATTTCCTCAAGGGTGAAGGCAAGTGCAGCATATTCCCAGGCATGCAGTGGTTCCCAGTGTAGACCATACAAGGAGCTTTTCTGACAACAATGACTTAAACATAGATTCCAATCCAGCAAGATACAGATTTAAATGATGAATATAAAATTGTTCTAGCGATGAGCCTCTGAGTGAATTATTTGTCCAGCTTTCTAGACAATGGTTGAAAATGTGATTGTGATTGAAAGAATGAACTCAACGTGACTTTTGATCTTTTCCCCATTAAATGGGGCAAGAAGAGGTCGTCACTGTTGGGTGTGCACCTTCTAGGTGACGCTTGCTGTATTTTGGAATTCATACAGGTCACCTCTTTTCAGTCTCCTCACGATCACAGGAGTAACGTATTATAGGCCAGACACATAGATTTTAAAAATAGAAGTAGATGACATTATGTCCCCAAGATGCTACGGAAGTTTTGTAAGAACTAGATTCTGGATGACAACTACGAATGTGATGGCTAACCGACGGCAGTACATGAGTCCTTCAGGTCAGCAAAAATCTAGACCAACGGTTTCCAAATAGCTGTGCAATGGAATTACCTGGGGAACGTCAAAACTTAGTGATGCGGGGCTTCCCTGGTGGCGCAGTGGTTAAGCATCCACCTGCCAATGCAGGGGACACGGGTTCGGGCCCTGGTCTGGGAAGATCCCACATGCCGCGGAGCAGCTAAGCCCGTGCGCCACAACTACTGAGCCTGTGCTCTAGAGCCCGTGAGCCACAACTACTGAAGCCCGTGCACCCAGAGCCCGTGCTCCACAACAAGAGAAGCCACCGAAAAGAGGAGCCCGCTCACCACAACGAAGAGTAGCCCCTGCTCGCTGCAACTAGAGAAAGCCCGTGCGCAGCAACGAAGACCCAACACAGCCAAAAATAAAATAAATTAATTAAAAAAAATCAGTGATGCCTCTGTGCTACCCTCAGAGATACTGATTTTATTTCTGGGGTGCCATGTGGTCTTTGAAGTTTTGTAAGAATCATCCATGATTCTAATGTGCATACAAATTTAGGGACTGCTCATCTAGACAATAATATCTGATTTCCTCTGCAAAGACCTGGAAATGGTGTGAGAGGACCAGAAAGATGTTTAAACCTGTCATTGTTCATATGGAATAATCCACAATTATTGGTGTGGTTCTCATTTTGATAATGAAGGACTGGTTGATAAGAACTGAATTCACTCCAAGGAACTCCCCAGTAGGAAATATTGGAGAGTCTGAAGGGGGATGTCCCCAGAGAATGGGGCTGAGCTCGGCCAGTGGTGCTCTACATGGGTGACTGTGCCCTCACAGCAGACCCCTGGCAATGTCTGGGGGCAGTTTTGGCTGTTCAGACTGAGCACTGAGGAGAGGGTGGGAGGGTGACTTTTGGAATCTAGTGAGCAGAAGCCAGAGACGCTGATGACAATTTGGGGGGAAATTGGAGTTCCTGCTAGAGACCATGTGGTATGTCCTAAGGGTACATGGGATGGTTAATTCTCCGTGGCAACTTGTCTGGGCCAATGGGGAGCCCAGATATTTGGTTAAACGTTATTTCTGGGTTTGTCTGTGAGGGTGTTTCCAGATGAGATTAGCATTTGAATTGGTAGCCTGAGTAAAGCAGATGGTCCTCTCCAGGAAGAGTGGGCATCATCCAGTCTGTTGAAGGCGTGAACAGAAGGACAAGCTGGAAGAAGAGAGAATTTACTCTCTCTGCCTGATTTCATAAACTGACCATTGATCTTCTCCTGCCCTTGGATGGGCACTTATACCACCAGCTATCTGGTTCTCAGGTCTTGAGACCTGGGCTGCAACTTTTTTTTTTTTTTTTTCCTTAACAGATGGGAGGTTTGTTGCATCCCTGCATTTAGCAAGTCGATTAGCACCGTCTTTCCAACACCATTTGCTCACTTCATGTCTCTGTGTCACATTTTGGTAATTCTCACAGTATTGCAAAATTTTTCATTATTATTATATCTGTCATGGTGATCTGTGATCATTGATCTTTGATATTATCATTGCAAAAGATTATAACTCTCTGAAGGCTCAGATGACAGTTAGCATTTAAAAAAAAATTTATTGGAGTAGAGTTGATTTACAATGTTGTGATAGTTTCAGGTGTACAGCAAAGTGAAATCTGTTACACATATAGCCACTCTTTTTTTACATTATTTTCCCATACAGGCCATTACAGAGTATTGAGTAGAGTTACCTGTGCTATACAGTAGGTCCTTATTAGTTATCTATTTTATATATAGTAGTGTGTATATGTCAATCTCAATCTTCCAGTTTATCCCTCTGCCCACCCCCTTACCCCCAGTAACCATAAGTTCATTTTCTACATCTGCGACTCTGTTTCTATTTTGTAGATAAGTTCATTTGTACCCTTTTTTTAGATTTCACATACAAGCGATACCATATGATATTCATCTTTGTCTGACTTACTTCACTCAGTATAAGAGTCTCTCGGTCCATCCGTGTTTCTGCAAATGGCATGATTTCATTCTTTTCTTTTTTAAAAAATTAATTAATTAATTTTATTTTTGGCTGCATTGGGCCTTCCTTGCTGCTCGTGGGCTTTCTCTAGTTGCGGTGAGCGGGGGCTACTCTTCATTGCGGTGAGCGGGCTTCTCATTGCGGTGGCTTCTCTTGTTGTAGAGCACGGGCTCTAGGCACGTGGGCTTCAGTAATTGTGGCACGTGGGCTCAGCACTTGTGGCTCAAGGGCTCTAGTGTGCAGGCTCAATAGCTGTGGCGCAGGGGCTTAGCTGCTCTGCAGCATGTGGGATCTTCCTGGACCAGGACTCGAACCCATGTCTCCTGCATTGGCAGGAGGATTCTTAAACACTTCACCACCAGGGAAGTCCCTCTTTCTTTTTTTAGGGCTGAGTAATATTCCATTGTATATATGTTCTACATCTTCTTTATCCATTCAACTGTCGATGGACATTTAGGTTGCTTCTGTATCTCGGCTATTGTAAATAATGCTGTCATGAACATTAGGGTGAATGTATCTTTTTGAATGAGAGTTTTTGTCTTTTCCAGATATATGTCCAGGAGTGGGGTTGCTGGAGTATATGGTGGCTCTATTTTAAGTTTTTTAAGGAACCTCCACACTGTTCTCCATAGTGGCTGTACCAGTTTACCTTCCCACCAACAGTGTAGGAGAGGTCCCTTTTCTCTGCACCCTGTCCAGCATTGATTGTTTGTAGATGACTTTTTGTTGATGGTCATTCTGACCATTGTGAGGTGATACCTCATTGCAGTTTTGATTTGAATATCCCTAATAATTAGTGATGTTGAGCATCTTTTCATGTGCTTTTTAACCATCTGTATGTCTTCTTTGGAGAAATGTCTATTTAGATCTTCAGCCCATTTTTTGATTGGGTCGTTTGTTTTTTTATCGTGACCTGCATGAGCTGTTTTTTTTTGTGGAAATTAATCCCTTGTCAGTTGCTTCGTTTCCAGATCATGGTTAGTATTTTTTGGCAAAAAAGTATTTTTAAAATAAGGCATGTACATTGAGATTTTTTTAGATGTAATGCTATTGCACACTTAATAGACTAAAGTATAGTGTAAACATAACTTTTACATGCACCAGGAAACCAAAAAAATCTGTGAATTGCTTTATTTCCATATTCACTTTATTGTGTTGGTCTGGAACCAAACCTGAAATGTATCTGAGATACACCCATAATAAACCATATAAATATATGGACCGGCTTCTGTCTTAAGGAAACCGCATGAGGAGAACTTCATAACTTGCTTTAAAAGGACCTTTCTGCAAACAAATGCAAACTATGTTTCATTCGCAGGTGACTGATACCAAAAACCCTACTCAAAAGTATAATGCAAAAAGGGACACCGAATGACTCATAAAACTTAACAGTCAGTCAGTAACTAGATAAGAACTGCTTTGTCAGGGACACTTTTATTGGAGCTGTGTAAGCACTGTAAACACTCAGTAATGTTTGGTGGCCACTGTGTATTATTATCTTATTGTAAAATTGTAAGATAACTTTTTCTGATGAAAGAAACCTGTAGGCATTATCTTTAATGTTGACAGACCTACTGTTCAGGGAAATTCTTTCCTGAAACTCTTTTCGGAAACCACTAGTCATTTTCTATACACCAGCAATGGGTCCAAAAGAAAACAGTATCAGACATCTTTTAGAAAACGTATCAAAAGAAAAATGTAAGTTGGAAGTGCCGATTTTCAAAATAAGTCGTTAGCCAGCTGCTACATTTTTTAATAGAAAATGACATTTATTTATTTACTACAATTTTATATATTTAAAAAAATTTTATTGGCGTATAGTTGGCCTACAGTGTTGTGTAACTTTCACGTGTACAGCAAAGTGAAAGTTTTTATACCTATATACACATATCTATATATTATGTATATCAATGTATATATAGATCCATATATAGATATTTATCCATTGTTTTTCAGATTCTTTTCCCATATAGGTTATTACAGAAAACTGAGTAGAGTTCCCTGTGCTATCCAGTAGGTCCTTATTAGTTATATGTTTTATATACCGTAGTGTGTGTATGTTAATCCCAGTCTCCTAATTTATCACTTCCCCCTGTGTTTCCCCTTTCACAACCATAAGTTTGAATTCAAGATTAGTGAGTCTGTTTCTGTTTTGTAAACAAGTTCATTTGTACCATTTTTTATTAGATTCCACATATAAGCGATATCATATTTGTCTTTCTCTGTCTGACTTACTTCACTTAGTATGATAATCTCTAGGTCCATTCATGTTGCTGCAAATGGCATTATTTTGTTCTTTTTTATGGCTGAGTAATATCCCAGTGTATATATGTACCACATCTTCTTTATCCATATTCCTCTGTTGATGGACATTTAGGTTGCTTCCATGTCTTGGCTATTGTAAATAGTGCTGCATTGAACATTGGTGTGCATGTATCTTTTCAAATTATGGTTTTCTCTGGATATATGCCCAGGAGTGGGATTCCAGCTGCTACTTTTAAAAAATAAATTTTATTGAAGTATAGTTGATTTACAATGTTGTGTTAATTTCTGCTGTACAGCAAAGTGATTCAGTTATACATATATATATTCTTTTTTTAAATATTCTTTTCCATTATGGTTTATCATAGGATATTGAATATAGTTCCCTGTGCTATACAGTAGGGCCTTATTTATCCATCCTATATATAATAGTTTGCATCTGCTAACCCGAAACTCCCAATCCATCCCTCTCCCACCCCCCTCCCCCTTGGCAACCACAAATCTGTTCTCTATGTCTGTGAGTCTGTTTCTGTTTCATAGATATGTTCATTTGTGTCACAATTTATATTCCATATATAAGTGATATCATATGGTATTTGTCTTTCCGACTTCACTTAGTATGATAATGTCTAGGTCCGTCCATATTCCTGCAAATGGCATTATTTTGTGTTTTTTAATGGCTGAGTAATATTCCATTGTATATATGTATCTCATCTTCTTTATCCATTCATCTATTGATGGACACTTAAGTTGTTTCCATGTCTTGGCTATTGTAAATAGTGCTGCTACGACCATAGGGGTGCACATGTGTTTTCCAATTATAGTTTTGTCTGGATAGATGCCCAGGAGTGAGATTGCTAGATCATAAGGCACACTAGTTTTCTTTTTTTTTTTAGGACCCTCCATACTGTTTTCCATAGTGGCTGCATCAATTTACATTGCCACCAACAGTGTAAGAGGGCTGTCTTTTCTGCACACCCCCTCCACTTGATATTTGTAGACTCTTTAATGATGGCCATTCTGACCAGTGTGAGGTGGTACCTCACTGTAGTTTTGATTTGTATTTTTCTCTAATAATTCAGCTGCTACTTGTAATCAACATTTAGCGTAATGTTCTCCAGGTCCATCCATGTTTCCTTCCTTCTAAGGATAGGATTCCTTCCTTTTTAAGGCTGAATAATATTCCATTGTATGTATATACTTTTTCTTTATCCATTCTTCTGTTGATAGAACTTGTGTTGTTTCCGTATCTTGGCTATTGTGAATAATTATGTAATGAATGTGGGAATGCAGATACCTCTTCAAGAATCTTTTAGATATATCCTGAAGTAGGATGCTGGGTCATATGGTACTTCTATTGTTTTTTTGAGGATAAGTTTCCCATAGTGTTCACCATTATCCATTCCCAACCATGTACAAGAGTTCCAGTTTTTCAACATCCTCATCAACAGTTTATTTTTTGTTTTCGTTTTTTTTCTTTTTTGGATCAGTAGCTGTGCTAACAGGTGTGAGGTGATATGTCACTGTGGTTTTGATTTGCGTTTCTGTGATCCTTACGATACTGCACATCTTTTCGTACACACCTGCTGGCTATTGGTTTGTCTTCTTTGGAGAATTATCTGTTGAAGTGAAATAAGCCACATTTACGGGACGAATACTGCATTCCACGTATCTAAAATAGTCAAACTCATAGACACAGAGAATGCAGTAATGGTTGCCATGCTCGAGGCTGGGGAAATAACGTTTCAGGTACACAGGATGAATAAGCTCTAGAGAGCCGCCATATTGGACATAGTGCCTATGTTAACAGTGTGGTGTTGTGCGCCTAGAAATTGTGGAGAGCAGATTTCATGTCACCTGCTCTCAGCACACAAACAACAAATGGACACAAAGAACCTGGGAGGTGTTGGGTATGCTGTTACCTTGATTGTGTGGATGGTATTACAGTCATTTGCATATGTCCAAACTCATCAATTGTACATGTTAAATATGTCCTGTTCTTTGTGTATCAGCCATTTCTTAATACAGCTGGATAAAGTTAACCCATTGAAAGCGTTTATAGTAGCAAAAATAGAATGAATTGGCGGGGGGAAGGGAGAGAGATAAACTAGGAATTTGAGATTAACATATACACACTACTATATATAAAATAGGTAAACAGCAAGGACCTACTGTGTAGCACAGGGAACTATATTCAATATCTTATAATAACCTATAATGGAAAAGAATATATATATATACACACACATATACGTGTGTATATATATAAAACGAAATCACTTTGTTGTACACTTGAAATTAACATTGTAAATTAACTGTACTTCAATTTAAAAAAAGTACAATATAAAAAAAAGCATGTTAAATTCAACACAAAGAGGATACCAAATAATTTATTTGAAAATCAATAGTATGACTTATTTTTTTTCATTTCTGAAAGTGATAATATGATCTCTCAAGGAAACATTGAGAAAAGCACATTAGCAAAGAAAGCTTGCCTATTTAAAAAGGCACATCTAGATAATGGGGATTTTCTTCCATTAAAAAATTGTCAATCAAAGGAGTCCTGCCGAAAAAGAACTGGGAATTTTTCATGGATTTATAGGCACCATTTGCCAACCTGATCCAATTTTTCTCTTGTTGAAACTGCTTCATTAATTTAATGTGCAAGAAATAAATATTTGATGTGCAATTAGTTGCAGATTATTATGGCCCTAATGGAAGCTTTCCAAATAAACAGCTGCTCCAGCACTTTAAATGCACGGAAAGCAAGGCACAAAATGGAAAATATAATGACACACCATATCTACAGAGGAAAACAGTTAAAATATTCAATTAGTGAGGAAGATGCCTGCTCATTGAGAAGTTTATCAAAGCATAACAACAAGAAAAGCTGCCACACATGGAGCCAGATATCCATCCACCTGAATTTTCCTGGAAATGTTTACCTGCAGATGTAGTACATTTTTGCCCAAGACGAAAATGTTATGGAAATTGATATGGCCCAATTCCACCAATTCTTCCAGATTAGCCATTTTATATATACAGATGTATATCAATGTATATTTTCTGTATTTTGATTATTCTATATTAGATTTACATTCATGGTCTAAGTGTCTATTTCTATGTCCACACGTGAATTGTAATGATTCCACTTCAGGAGGGAACGGTGTCAGCTGGAAAGTTCAGTGTTGATCGAGCTGTTTTAATTCAAGAAGGCTTTGGGGTTTCAGAGCACACGCTCAGACCCTGTGAAGGAGCTGACATTCAAGTACTTAAGCTCCCCTTGAGTTTTAAAAAACGATACCTTCCCTTCGAGACAGATCATAAGAACCGAAGTTAGTTGTCTCTCTCCCCTGCAACACTGGAAGCAGCTGAGGATAGAGACTGTGACAGAAGTCTCAGCATCTCCAAATTCTGGTAGAGCTCCTGACGGAGTAACTTAGTCACGTTCCTTGCAAGGACGCCTGAAGCTCCTTGCCTTACAGAAAGAGCAAGAGATACACGTCAAGGGGCGAGCATTCTGAGCTCCACAGAAGACTGCTGGCTAAAAGTAAATGGATGTCTCTCATTAAGAGCGGAGCGAGAGGACACATCCTCCTCTTAGGGAGCCAATGGAAAGAGCAAAGGGAGTTTCTGGAATTGGTAAGACCCTGGCTTGCGATGACAGTTGTGAGTATCCAGAGAGTCCGTGGGAACTGCTTACAATAACCAGTGTTCTGGTATTCTCTTCTAGAAAGCTGACTGGGGCAAATGTACTATTTGTTAGGGCTCTGTTCCATTCTGAGATTAAACTCTGCAGTCCACTGCGTTTTACCTTTACTCTGCTCTGAAACGCCCCTTTGGTCTAAGGGAGGTCGGATTCTGTTATTGTTTGTCTCAACTTCCCTGCCACCTCCGTAAGCCAGACACGGGCAGACCAGAAACAAAAGAAGAAAAGCGCTGCGTTAACACCATTTCGTCTGGGCGGAAATGAACTATCTTGTGATATATCGATGCAGACTGCTTTAATGATCTTCTCATGACAATAGGTCTCGTTAATATTCGCTCTCCTGGATCTGGGTGGGTCTGTCATGTGTCTAGGGCGGAAGGGATGCCATGCCGTCCCTGAAGCCTCGGTACCCAAGGTAGTGCAGCTTCTTCCTAGCCATCCACGCTTCGGAAGGCAGCCATCCTGCTTCAGGGAAGCCAGTGATCACACACTAGTGCCCGCCCAGCAGCCCGGCTGAGGTCCACGGACAGCCAGCATCATCCCCAGACATATGAGGGATCAGATGGTTGAACCCCCAGCGCTCCCCCAGAGGCAGCTGTCGCCGCAGGAACAGCCACAAGCTCTGACCACCGAGACATGCCCCCAATGGCAGGTGTGTGCAGAATAAAAACAAATGATGGGGATTCCCTGGTGGTGCAGTGGTTGAGAGTCCGCCTGCCAATGCAGGGGACACCGGTTCGATCCCTGCTCTGGGAAGATCCCACATGCCGCGGAGCAACTAAGCCCGTGCGCCATGGCTATTGAGCCTGCGCGTCTGGAGCCTGTGCTCTGCAACGGGGGAGGCCACGACAGCGAGAGGCCCGCGCACCGCGATGAAAAGTGGCCCCCCGCTCGCCGCAACTAGAGAAAGCCCTCGCACAGAAACGAAGACCAACACAGCCAAAAATAAATAAATTAATTAATTAAAAATATATATATATAAAAAATGGTGGCTGCTGGTTTCAGCCAGTACCTACTGGGATTGCTTATTAGGATGTAAAACATGACAAACACGCGAGCGCCAGAACTGAGGCCACTTATTCAATAAGTTTATTTTTAGCTTATAATGTACAAAAGCTATTCAGACGTGTGGCTTTGTGGCCACCCGTATCCCGCCCACCACAGATGACTCAGTAGGGAAAGGAGATTTAGTGTAAACATCTTTGCGTGAAACGAGAACCTAAGTCATTTCCGCTGGCCAGGAGCTTACATTATTATAGGGAAAATGGGGACAGACACCTAAATTAGTACCATAAAGTGGCACCCAGGAGTACTTTGCAGGTTATTCATTCAACACTTGTATGTTGGGACCTGCTGTGTGCCAGGAACACTGGCCTCTGTGGTATAAATCCAGCGGGAGACTTACAAGGATCCTGCTGTCAGGGATTTTATATTCTGACAGGTGTAGATAACACACTAGCAAATAAATAAAAGTGCTTCTGATAAAGAAAAGTGCAGGACACAGCAAGGTGGAGGGGCTGAGGGGAACCACGACCTTGAAGTATCGGGGAATTCTTTGATAAAGTGGCCTTGAAGCTGAGACCTGTGATGAAAGGGGTCCGGGTAAGGGCAGCACAGCAGGGATGAGTGAGAGGGAGTCTTGGAGAAACAAAGGAGGAGCGGGGAAAGGAAAATCTTCTGCAGAAGGAAAATCTCTGGGGTCCTCACAGGCCCCGGAAAGGTACTTGAATTGTATTATTGTGATTACAATACCTGGAAAAGTCTAAATGATTCACGGACACCACTTAGAAGGATGCAGTCCCTCCTCGTTAGTCGCAGGTCCCCTGTTTGCAAGTTCATCGGTGCCACTATGATCTATTTTAACCATCAAATGGACGCTCCAGGTACTTTTGGGGTCATTCACAGACGTGCTCAGCTGGGGTTGGACAGGGCAGCAGTGCCTCTGGTTGCAGCTTTCAGGCTGTCAACAAGTGTCCTTTCTGTGGACTACTTAGTGCCACGCTTTTCACATTTATGTGTCTTTTGTTGATGACGTTGCTGTTGGAAATGACCCCCAAGCCCAGTGCTTCAGTGCCGTCTGCTGTTGGGAAGAAAGACCAAGAAATGCCTTAGGGAGAAAATACATGAGTTAGATAAGCTTCTTGTAGGCATGAGTTGTAGCGCTGATGGCCCCAAGTTCCCTGTGGATGACTCAGTGATATCTATTAAATAAGGTGCCTTTAAACAGATACATACAGTTAACACAAGATTATGTATTGATCAGCTGGTGAAAATGTTGTGACCCGAGGCTCCCAGATACCTAACCCTGTACTTTCCTAGCAGCAACGGTTGCTATTCACTAATTCAGCATCTGCGATGACTTTCCGAACATAATTGCAAGAATGATGAGAATGGGCTGTATTTTCAGGAGGTCCAGTTGAGAGGCAGACATTGTGGGGTGAGCAGTGCTTGAGCTTGGTCACGTGGCAGGCTTTGGCAGTGACCTGGATGTCAGGCATAGGAAATCCAGCAACATCCCAGGGCTGTGATGCTAAGTGTAGAGTAGGAAAAGAGTCTTCCAGTGGAGAAGGGGAGTCACAGGAGGGTTTATGGAGAAGGCAGCATTTGTGAAGAATGCAGCTTTCGAGCTGCATCTTGAAACGATGGGCTAATGTATGTGAGTTTATTTATCACAGAGACACATGTATTTATGTGGTAATTGTATATCCACATGGCACAGGACAGTGCAGTGCAGAAAACTTAGGAGCACATTAAACCCATTTTTTTAGTTGAAGTATCGTTGATTTACAGTGCTGTGTTAGTGTCACAATATATACAGCAAGGCGTTTCAGTTATATTTTTTCAGATTATTTTCCATTATAGTTAATACATGATATTGAATATAGTCCCCTGTGCTATACAGTAAATCCTTGTTGCTTATCTATTTTATTTATAGTAGTTTATATCTGTTCATTCCATACTCCTAATTTATTGCTTTCCCCTTTGGTAACCATAATTTGTTTTCTATGTCTGTTCCTGTTTTGTATATAGATTCATTTGTATTATTTTTTTAGATTTGTATTTTTTTTAGTGATATCATGTAATACTTGTTTTTCTCTGTCTGACTTACTTCATTAAGTATAATATTTTCTAGGTCCATCCATGTTGCTGTAAATGGCATTATTTCATTCTTTTTTATGGCTGAGTAATATTCCATTGCATTGTTATATATGTACCTCATCTCCTTTATCCATTCATCTGTTGATGGACATATGGGTTGTTTCCATGTCTCTTGGCTATTGTAAATAGTGCTACTAGGAACATTCGGATGCATGTATCTTTTCAAGTTAGAGTTTTCTAAAACTCTTACAGTATTTATTTTTATTTTTTGGCTGCAGTGTGCGTGGCATGCGGAATCTTAGTTCCCCGACCAGGGATGGAACCTGCGCCCCTTTTAGTGGATGCACAGAGTCCTAACCACTGGACCGCCAAGGAATTCTATTACAGTATTTTTAAGGGATATGCCTTATGTATATCAGGAACCTCAACGCTTATCCACAGCATGCAAATATACTGATTCAAAATGAATCATTGATGCATTTAATAACAAAGGCCCTCAGATTTTTAAAAACTGTAGCAAAGGTAATAAACTCATCAGAAATGAACATTCTGACATAGGATAGGAGCAAAGTCAGACTGCAAAATTTGGGTGATTTATGCTTTCAGTCACTAGAGAACATCTAGATAAGAGAAACCTCTTACTTTACGAATGAATAAAAGCTTTCCTTCCCTCCCTCCTTCCTTCTCTCATAACACACAATTTTAAGTACTCATTGAACCCTTCTAGACTGCTCTAGAACCTAGGAATACTATAGGATGTACATTTTACTGAGGTGAGGGGCATAGACTTATCAAGGAAATATATACTTCACAAGGTTGTTGCTTTAAATGGAGTTAAATGTCATTAAGAAAATAAACAGGGCTTCCCTGGTGGTGCAGCGGTTGAGAGTCAGCCTGCCGATGCAGGGGACACGGGTTCGTGCCCCGGTCCGGGAAGATCCCACATGCCGCGGGGCAGCCGGGCCCATGAGCCATGGCCGCTGAGCCTGGGCGTCCGGAGCCTGTGCTCCGCAACGGGAGGGGCCGCAACACTGAGAGGCCCGCATACCGCAAAAAAAAAAAAAAAAGGAAAGAAAGAAAGAAAATAAACAGAGTTACAAACTTCAGGTTGGGAGCGGGTAGGGGGGAGCATGGACAATTTTATAGAATTTTGGTTAGAGTAGCAAACCAAGAATAATGCTGTTTATGGCTAGAAAAAAATTAATGGAAGTATCATTCTCTACTGGATGGTATATTTCTATACAATGTCTACCTCTAAAAAGGTAAGTATAATTTGTCTTTACACAATATTTAGGTCTAATTTTAACAGAGATTTTGTTTACTAGAGAATGGAGACTTAGTTGAGGCCAAGTGGTGGGAACCTTCAATGAGACCAGGCAGCACCTCTGGATGTCAGGGGGTAATCTGCATCACCCACTACCTGCCTCAGTGGTTCCCAGTAGAGCGTCCTCAGGCCGTATGCATCAGAATCACGTGGGGACCTTAACAAGCACCTGGAGTGGTTATTTGGCACCTTAGAGTTTGCGAATCACAGACTGGCTGGGTGGACATTCCAAATTTCTGGCATAAGGTCAAGGGGCAGATGTTTGCTTCCGGATATAACACATATATTCTGTCTTTGTGAAAATGAGACACATTGGAACTCATCACCTCCATCAGGAACTCTCAGACTCCCAGGTTCTTGTCTTTCCAGGAGAACTCTGAGATGTGAATGCCACACGATGGGGCCAGAAGTTGTCGCCAAGCTTAAGCTCTGCTGGTGCAGGAAAAGGCTCTTAACTTCCTAGGGTCTGAGTTTGTACATTGGAGGAGAGGATGGAAGGCATGGTAAATGCAAACCACATTCCCGCTCTCCCAACCCCACTGAAGTCATGAAGCGAGACTTTGAGGGTCGGATACATACGTCACATGTTGATGTTGCATTCCCGTGAAAGAAAAGGACTGGAAGTGATTGCGTCCCTACTGTGTGCCAAGACCTCTTAAAATACCATCTCAAGTTAAAGTAAATGGATGAATTGCTCACCAAGACAGTTTAGGAATAGCATTGCTCTCTACAGTCTATAGGGAGAAGTAACTTGCTGAGCAGAATAGAAATGAAAACCCAAATCTTCTGTCACAATTTCAGGTTAACTCCATGTAAGACCAGACACTATAAAACTCTTAGAGGAAAGCATAGGAAAACACCCTTTGACATAAATCACAGCAAGGTCTTTTATGACCCATCTCCTAGAGTAATGAAAATAGAAACAAAAATAAGCAAATGAGACCTAATTAAACTTAAAAGCTTTTGCACAGCACAGGAAACCATAAACAAGACGGAAAGACAACCCACAGAATGGGAGAAAATATTTGCAAATGAAGCAATGGACAAAGGATTAATATCCATAATATATATAAACAGTTCATGCAGCTCAATAACGAAAAAACAAACAACCCAATCCAAAAATGGGCAGAAGACCTAAATAGACATTTCACCAAAGAAGACATACAGATGGCCAAGAGGCACAGGAAAAGATGCTCAACATCACTGATTATTAGAGAAATGCATATCAGAACTACAATGAGGTATCACCTCACACTGGCCAGGATGGCCATCATTAAAAAGCCTACAAATAACAAATGCTGGAGAGGGTGTGGAGAAAAGGGAACCCTCCTACACTGTTGGTGGGAATGTAAATTGATACAGCCACTGTGGAGAACAGTATGGAGGTTCCTTTAAAAACTAAAAACAGAACTACCATAGGATCCAGCAATCCCACTACTAGGCATTCACCCTGAGAAAACCATAATTCAAAAAGACACATGCACCCCAGTTTTCATTGCAGCACTATTTACAATATCCAGGACGTGGAAACAACCTAAATGTCCATTGACAGATGAATGGATAAAGAAGATGTGGTACATATATATATAATGCAATATTACTCAGCCATAAAAAGAAATGAAATCGGGTCTTTTGTAGAGATGTGGATGGACCTAGAGTCTCATACAGAGTGAAGTAAGTCAGAAAGAGAAAAACAAATATCGTATATTAACACGTATATGTGGAATCTAGAAAATGGTACAGATGAACCTATTTGCAGGGCAGGAATAGAAACGCAGACGTAGAGAACAGACTTGTGGACATGGGATAGGGGAAGAGGAGGGTGGGACAAATTGGGAGATTAGGTTTGACATAAATATACTACCACGTGTAAAATATCTAGCTAGTGGGCACCTGCTGTATAGCACAGGGAGCTCAGCTCAGTGCTCTGTGATGACCTAGATGGGTGGGATGCGGGGGGGTCCAAGAGGGAGGGGATATCTGTATACGTGGAGCTGATTCACTTTGTTGTACAGCAGAAACTACCACAACATTGTAAACCAAGTATACTCCAATTTTAAAAAATAAAGGCATTATTTAATTATTTTAAATTCCTTTTTTCTTTTTAAATTAAGAGCATTTCATGTGCTTCACATAGGCATCAACCAGGAAAGACTTGACTTTGACTTTCCTTAAATAATCTACCACCCTTCCTTGTACTGTGTAGTAACATGTTCTAATATCATAGCATGGCTGTGTTCTAAAAATGCATGGCTTATATGGCGGCTTACTAGTAGGAGTAGCCTTAAACGTGAGTTACAGATACTTGCCTCAAGAGTTTATCTGTTTTATTACTGATGACCATAAAACTGGAAGACAGCTTTTTGCCTCATCACATTTCAAGTATAGTGTTTGATGAAAACATTTTTTAACCTCCACGTGGAAACATAAGCAACACACAAAAATGCATGCGAATAAACCTTTCTGTTTTGGCAATCTAGGGTTTCTTTGTTACAGATTCACATTAAAGATCGCAAGCCCAAGATAAATCATGGTACTTAATACTATGCTGTCTGATGTGCCTGTCAGTAACAAAGCATTGTTGTAACTCCCTCTATTGACTTATGTCCTTTGCTTATTGTTAAAACATTTGTCCTGTGTCCTGGAGTAAGGAATCTGGTCATATTTTTATTTATTCACTTGAATACATTTTGAGAATTAGCATACTTAGTATACCTATATTGAATATTTACCAACTTGTAATAAAACCATATTTAAATTTATTAAATGCACTGTTCTACATACAGTATATGATTTAATGATTCAGGTGCCTCCATGTGTGTATATGTACATACGTATGTAAACATGTGGGTATGTATATGCATACATGTAGGACATGTGTAACTTTAAACATCATATATATGTATGATACGATAAAAAAATTAAAGTTTATGCTCCACCATAAAGCTATGACCAGTATTTGTATGGAATCTAATGGATTAAATTCATTTATACTGTATTCATAATTCACTTAAACACTTGCCATTTAAATCAATAAATAGTACACTGCAGTCACAGAATTTTAAAGTTTTCCGTGATTTTAAACTTTAATTCCCTTATTACACAGCATACTTCCAGTGGAGAATGTGTTATACTCCTGTGGTTAACCGTAGAGTTTCTAAAATCCAATAAAACTTAGTATAATAATATCTTACAAACAAAAGAATTAATTTCTATTAACTATTTATTTGTATAGTCCGTGGCTCATCGTAAACCAAGCAAAAGCATGATACCCTGGAGCAGAGACACATAATAGACCTGTCGTAACATGACGCGTATTCTTACCTGCCTTTCCCTCTGGACGAGTACAGTGGGCGAATTAATGAAATTGGCTTTTTTTTTAAACCGTCATTTTATTTACTTATTTTTGGCTGTGTTGGGTCTTCGTTTCTGTACGAGGGCTTTCTCTAGTTGTGGCGAGCGGGGGCCACTCTTCATCGCGGTGCGCGGGCCTCTCACCATCGTGGCCTCTCTTGTTGCGGAGCACAGGCTCCAGACGCGCAGGCTCAGTAGTTGCAGCTCACGGGCTTAGTTGCTCCGCGGCATGTGGGATCCTCCCAGACCAGGGCTCAAACCCGTGTCCCCTGCATTAGCAGGCAGATTCTCAACCACTGCACCACCAGGGAAGCCCTGAAATTGGCTTTTATTACTGATTCATTGCATTTAAAATGAAGAAGCAACTCTGGATGTTCAAGAATTCAAATTGAAAGGAGACTGGGAATTCTAAAGTCAGTTATGGAGGTGAAGTGAAGACACAACTGAGAATGGCTCCTGATGGTAGTGATTTTCAAGCAGGCAAAGGGGTGGGTGCCTGCACTGAGGGAATAAAGCATAAAAGCCTTCACCTGATGTGTTTGCTGTGAAGTCCAGGATGGCTGTGGGAAACCCAGGTTGACTGCTAAATGCCCCCAGGGGCATCCAACAAACTAGGATAGGAGTCTAGGCCCTTACAGAACCGGGGCGCCTGTGGGAAGTGCTGCAGTTTGTCTAGTGCTTTCGTGTGAAGACAGGGAATCCACGTGTTTGAAGGCTCCCTGGCGAGGCCATCCCGCTGACAGACTCTCCTTGTGATGGACAAGGTGCCGGTTATTTCAGCTTCCTTCCCCCTGCCCGGATTTAGCTTTACCTGGGATATTTCTCAGTGAGGGAGAGCAATGCTGCACGAACGTGCAGTTGATTTCTATTGAAAATGTTGTTTTGTGTGCAGCGGGGGCCGTGGGGGGCTTTAAACAGGGGTGGTGAGTAGTTACTCCGGTCTGTGCGTCCTCCAGGTTTACTGTACCTTCTGAACGCAGTGTTCTCACCCGCTGAACGGCAATTGCTGGGAGGGCAGGTCCTGGGTCTGCTTCTGAAACGTAGTGCAGGATCTGGTGTAAGAGGTCCGGGATGAATATTTTTTTTGATAAGTGAATGAGAGTAAATATACTGAGTGGTGGGATGGATGCCTTGCTGCATGGATAGATGGGTGGGCGGTTCATGGTGTGTATAGGAGGGAGGAGAATGAGAAAAACGTGCTTATAATATTCCTTTGATGTTATTTTAAAATATGTATAAAACAGGGTGGTCCCTGTAAAGAAATGCTGGATCGCACACAGCCTCTGGTGTCAAGTCTTGTGCCCCATGATCCCTTGAATACCTAGCTGATCAAGAACCTTCTACCGTGTGTTTAGAACATCAAGACAAGCCGTAGAGGATTTAGCATCTATCACTCTCATGTGGCTTGAGGGCTAGCAAACCCCTCCCAGCCTCCTGAGTAGCAATCTCTCTCTCTCTCTTCTTGTTTGAAAGGTATCTACTTTACATTTAGGCAAGAATCGGCTTGGTGAAAATGCAAATGATATTAAATCAATTTTAAAATTTGTTTTGCTTTGGTTTTGCTACCTGACAGTGCATCTAGCTAAACACTGAATTTGACCCAAAACCACCAGAAAATCCTAAGAGCTTAGCAGGAGGGGGGATCCCTGAGGCACTGGAACTTTCTGAGAGCTTCATAGAAACAGATGATTGGGCAACACTAGGAAGACAGGTCCTCTATCATTTTGCCTAAGTCAGAGTCCTAAAAGTTAATTAAATCTTAAACGAAGGCACATGCATGGGTACAACAGTGAGCTTCCCAGGCCGGCATCTTCAAGGGGGTCTTCAGTTAGAGAGGTAAAGGGAAAACCCATCAGATGAGACTGGAGAAGTGTTTAGGAGGAGGAAAGATGATTCTGTAAAGCTTTGCATAAGGACATTTCTATCATGGTTCCTGAAGTTATGCTGTGTGGGCTCCGGTGGCCACGTCAATGACGTGGAGCATGAGGTATGAGCCATTTCCATTTGGATTTTTTTCAACATATCTAAAAAGGACAAGGAAGTATTGCTGTGCTGATGGAACCAGGAACTTGTTCCGAAGATGAGGATGAGAATGTCCTCATTATGTTCTGCCTTCAGAGAGAGGGGAAGTTTGGGGGCGAATATCATTAATCCTCCGGCAGCAATAGAGAAGAGCAATTTGAATAAGGAAGGGCAGCCTCAGAGGAAGGAAAGAAAACTCTCTTGCAATCGAGTGCAGTTGTCAAGAATGAGTCACCCAGCCAACTCTGCGTGGAGAGCCTCTCTGAAGGGATAAAAAACAGAGGAGGACACTCAAAAATTGTTCTGTCATTCTCCTCCCTCCCTGCCAAACTGCTTCCCTAAATACCAGATAGAGAAAGCTCTGGAACAGTGGCAATATCGAAATCTATTGTTGCAGGGGAAACGCTGTTCCTGGTGAGGCAGAAACGTCTGGAGACTGAGGAAGAATAAAAGGTCAAAGGGCCCCACATGTGACTGTGGATGCTTGGGAGGAACCTGTAAACTCTTTCTGGAGTCAACAGAGTTTCTTGGGGTATCGCCGATGCACTTCCTGGATCTTCAAGTGTGTGTTAACTGAGAGACAGGTTGATATTCTCTGCCTGTCTTTTCTAAGAGAATGTAGTAGAGAGATCCCTGTTTCAGTAGAGGTTTTGGGAACTTTGCAAATGAATCAGTGTACATATCATCTGTCTCTCATAAAAGCCCACATAATAAAACATTCCTAGAATTTTAGTTTGGGGGTTGGCAGGGGGTGCAGGGGAAGGAAGGTTTCTGCAAATAAATGTGTATGTCTTCTCCTATGAACAAAAGAAAATATAAGACTGATGAATCTCTCTTTGGCTTGTTGTTCAACAAATGTTGACCTAAATTCACAATCCAAGCTTCTTAGGTGACTGAATCTACGTTCCTAGGAGCACCAAATTCTGCAGGGGTTCCTGATGGATTGCATCCTGACTAATTCTTTATGTTTTCATTTTGTGCTTTGTATTCACCTGGGAGTTGACTCATAATAGTGTCAGCAGATACCAACATCAAATGAATGAACAGGATTGCCTTTTATTGAGCCTGTTTATGCCTCATCTCCCAGAGAGTCTCTGGTTTCTTGGTGTGTCCAGAGTCTTTTTCTCGGTTACTTTGAGGACACAATTCAGAGACATACAGCAGCCTACCTGTCAAACCCATCTTTGGGCCTCCCACATGGACCCTATTTCATTCCTAAGATGATGCACCAAAAGGGGTGACAAGGACATAATACACTATCACATGGATCAATGACACATTACACCTATGAAGGAAAATGACACAAAGTAAAAACAAATACGTGCAAAAGTTATATTCAGAACCACTTGGGATGAGGGAAATTGATCATTAAGATGGCCTCACTTGGACAGTCTCAGGGACCTCTGGGACAACATTAAATGCACCAACATTCGAATTATAGGCGTCCCAGAAGAAGAGAAAAAGAAAGGGACTGATAAAATATTTGAAGAGATTATAGTAGTAAATTTCCCTAACATGGGAAAGGAAATAATCAAGTCCAGGAAGCACAGAGAGTCCCATACAGGATAAATCCAAGGACAAACACGCCAAGACACATATTAATGAAACTATCAAAAATTAAATACAAAGAAAAAATATTGAAAGCAGCAAGGTAAAAGCATCAAATAACATACAAGGGTATCCCCATAAGGTTAACAGCTGATCTTTCAGCAGAAACTCTGCAAGCCAGAAGGGAGTGGCAGGACATATTTAAAGTGATGAAAGGGAAAAATCTACAACCAAGATTACTCTACCCAGCAAGGATCTCATTCAGATTCGACGGAGAAATTAAAACCTTTACAAACAAGCAAAAGCTAAGAGAATTCAGCACCACCAAACCAGCTTTACAACAAATGCTAAAGGAACTTCTCTAGGCAGGAAACACAAGAGAAGGAAAAGAACTACAATAACAAACCCAAAGCAATTAAGAAAATGGTAATAGGAACATACGTATCGATAATTACCTTAAATATAAATGGATTAAATACTCCCACCAAAAGACATAGACTGGCTGAATGGATACAAAAACAAACCTGTATATATGCTGTCTACAAGAGACCCACTTCAGACCTAGGGACACATGCAGACTGAAAGTGAGGGGATGGAAAAAGATATTCCATGCAAATGGAAATCAAAAGAAAGCTGGCGTAGCAATTCTCATCTCAGACAAAATGGCTTTAATATAAAGACTATTACAAGAGACAAAGAACGACACTACATAATGATCAAGGGATCAATCCAAGAAGGAGATGCAACAATTATAAATATTTATGCACCCAACATAAGAGTACCTCAATATACAAGGCAAATGCTAACAGGTGTAAAAGGGGAAATCGACAGTAACACAATAATAGTAGGGGAATTTAACACCCCACTTTCACCAATGGACAGTTCAACCAAAATGAAACTAAATAAGGAAACACAAACTTTAAATGACACATTAAACAAGATGGACTTGATATTCATAGGCCATTCCATCCAAAACCAACAGAATACACTTTCTTCTCAAGTGCTCATGGAACATTCTCCAGGATAGATCATATCTTGGGTCACAAATCAAGCCTTGGTAAATTTAAGAAGATTGAAATAATATCAAGTATCTTTTCCAACCACAACGCTATGAGACTAGATATCATTTACAGGAAAAACTGTAAAAAATACAAACACATGGAGGCTAAACAATACACTACTAAATAACCAAGAGATCACTGAAGAAATCAGAGAATCAAAACATACCTAGAAACAAATGACAATGAAAACACGACGACCCAAAACCTATGGGATGCAGCAAAAGCAGTTCTAAGAGGGAAGTTTATAGCAATACAATCCTACCTCAAGGAACAAGAAACATCTCAAACAACCTAACCTTACCCCTAAAGCAGTTAGAGAAAGAAGAACAAAAATCCCCCAAAGTTAGCAGAAGGAAAGAAATCATAAACATCAGATCAGAAATAAATGAAAAAGAAATGAAAGAAACAATAGCAGAGATCAATAAAACTAAAAGCTGTTTCTTTGAGAAAATAAACAAAATTGGGAAACCATTAGCCAGACTCATTAAGAAAAAAAGGGAGAAGACTCAAATCAACAGAATTAGAAATTGAAAAGGAGAAGTAACAACTGACACTGCAGAAATACAAAGGATCATGAGAGATTACTACAAGCAACTCTATGCCAATAAAGTGGAAAACCTGCAAGAAATGGACGAATTCTTAGAAAAGCACAACCTTCTGAGACTGAACCAGGAAGAAATTGAATATATAAACAGACCAATCACAAGCACTGAAATTGAAACTCTGATTAAAAATCTTGCAACAAACCAAAGCCCAGGACCAGATGGCTTCATAGGCGAATTCTATCAAACATTTAGAGAAGAGCTAACACCTATCCTTCTCACACTCTTCCAAAATATAGCAGAGGGAGGAACACTCCCAAACTCATTCTGAGAGCCACCATCACCCTGACACCAAAACCAGACAAAGATGCCACAAAAAAAAAAAAACAAACTGCAGGCCAATATCACTGATGAACATAGATGCAAAAATCCTCAACAAAATACTAGCAAACAGAACCCAGTAGCACATTAAAAGGATCATACACCATGATCAAGTGGGGTTTTTTCCGCAGGAATGCAAGGATTCTTCAATATACGCAAATCAATCAATGTGATACACCATATTAACAAACTGAAGGATAAAAACCATATGATCATCTCAATAGATGCAGAAAAAGTTTTTGACAAAATTTAACACCTATTTATGATAAAAACTTTCCAGGAAGTAGGCATAGAGGGAACTTACCTCAACATAATAAAGGCCATATATGACAAACCCACAGCCAATATCGTTTTCAATGGTGAAAAACTGAAACCATTTCCACTAAGATCAGGAACAAGACAAGGTTGCCCACTCTCACCACTATTATTCAGCATGGTTTTGGTAGTTTTAGCCACAGTAATCAAAGAAGATAAAGAAATAAAAGGAATCCAAATCGGAAAGGAAGAAGTAAAACTGTCACTGTTTGCAGATGACATGATATTACACATAGAGAATCCTAAAGATGCTACCAGAAAACTACTAGAGCTAATCTATGAATTTTGTAAAGTAGCAGCATAAAAAATTAATGCATAGAGATCTCTTGCATTCCTATACACTAATGATGAAAAATCTGAAAGAGAAATTAAGGAAACACTCCATTGCAACAAAAAGAATAAAATACCTAGGAATAAACCCACCTAAGGAGACAAAAGACCTGTATGCAGAAAACTATTTGACACTGATGAAAGAAATTAAATACGATACAAACAGATGGAGAGATATACCATGTTCTTGGATTGGAAGAATCAACATTCTGAAAATGACTATACTACCCAAAGCAATCGACAGATTCAATGCAATCCCTATCAAACTACCAATGGCGGGCTTCCCTGGTGGCGCAGTGTTTGGGAGTCTGCCTGCTGATGCAGGGGATGCAGGTTCGTGTCCCAGTCTGGGAGGATCCCACATACTGTGGAGTGGCTGGGCCCGTGAGCCGTGGCCGCTGAGCCTGCGCGTCCGGAGCCTGTGCTCCGTGATGGGAGAGGCCACAACAGTGAGAGGCCCACGTAACATCAAAAACAAGAAAAAAAAAAAAAAAAAACTACCAGTGGCATTTTTCACAGTACTAGAACAAAAAATTTCTCAATTTGTATGGAAACACAGAAGACCCTCAAGAGCCAAAGCAATCTTGGGAAAGAAAAATGGAGCTGGAAGAATCAGGCTCCCTGAATTCAGACTGTACTACAAAGCTACAGTAATCAAGACAGTATGGTACTGGCACAAAACCAGAAATATAGATCAATGGAACAGGATAGAATGCCCAAAGATAAACCCATGCACATATGGTCACCTTATTTTTGATAATGGAGGCAAGAATATACAATGGAGAAAAGACAGCCTCTTCAGTAAGTGGTGCTGGGAGAACTAGACAGCTACATGTAAAAGAATGAAATTAGAACACTCCCTAACACCATACACAAAAATAAACTCTAAATGGATGAAAGACCTAAATGTAAGGCCAGACACTATCAAACTCTTAGAGGAAAACATAGGCAGAACACTCTATGACATAAATGACAGCAAGATCCTTTTTGACCCACCTCCTAGAGAAATGGAAATAAAAAGAAAAATAAACAAATGGGACCTAGTGAAACTTAAAAGCTTTTGCACAGCAAAGGAAACCATAAACAAGACAAAAAGACAATCCTTAGAATGGGAGAAAATATTTGCAAATGAAGCAACTGACAAAGGAATAATCTCCAAAATAAACAAGCAGCTTATACAGGTCAATATCAAAAAAAAAAAAATAAACAACCTAATCCAAAAATGGGCCGAAGACCTAAATAGGCATTTCTCCAAAGAAGATATACAGACTGCCAACAAACACATGAGAGGATGCTCAACACCAGTAATCATTAGAGAAATGCAAATCAAAACTATAGTCACCTCACACCAGTCAGAATGGCCATCATCAAAAGGTATACAAACAGTAAATGCTGCAGAGGGTGTGGAGAAAAGAAAACTCTCCTACACTGTTGGTGGGAATGTAAATTGGTATAGCCACTATGGAGACCAGTATCAAGGTTCCTTGAAAAACTAAAGATAGAGCTCCCATATGACCCAGCAATCCCACTACTGGACATATACCCTGAAATAACCATAATTTAAAATGCATCATGTTCCACAATGTTCATTGCAGCACTATTTACAATATCCAGGACAGGGAAGCAACCTGTGTCCATTGACAGATAATTGGATAAAGAAGATGTGGCACATATATATAATGGAATAGTACTCAGCCATAAAAAGAAATGAAATTGAGTTATTTGTAGTGAGGTGGATGGAGCTAGAGTTTGTCATACAGAGTGAAGTAAGTCAGAAACAGAAATACCGTATGCTAACACATATATATGGAATTTAAGAAAAAAATGTCATGAAGAGTTTAGGGGCAAGACGGGAATAAAGACACAGACCTACTAGAGAATGGACTTGAGGATATGGGGAGGGGGAAGGGTAAGCTGTGACAAAGTGAGAGAGTGGCATTGACATATATACACTATCAAATGTAAAATGGACAGCTAGTGCTAAGCAGCCGCATGGCACAGGGAGATCAGCTCGGTGCTTTGTGACCATCTAGAGGGGTGGGATAGGGAGGGTGGGAGGGAGATGCAAGAGGGAAGGGATGTGGGGATATATGTATACATATAGCTGATTTACTTTGTTATACAGTAGAAACTAACACAACAATGTAAAGCAATTTTTCTCCAATAAAGATGTTAAAAAAAAAAAAAAGACAGTCTCACTTAATGAACTGGAAGGACAGATGTTCCTAAACTATTCACAGATTAACTCAGAAATAGATTGCAGCCAACAGACCTGCCAGGTCACACCCTCTGCATTTCTCATCCCCGCCCCCCCCCCCCCACCTTTTTTTTGGTTGAAGTATAGTTGATTTACAATGTTGTATTAATTTCTGCTGTACAGCAAAGTGATTCAGTTCTTTGGCAGGAACAAGTCGGTTCTCTATGTCTGTGAGTCTGTTTCTGTTTTGTAGATAAATTCATTTGTGTCATTTTTTAGATTCCACATATAAGTGATATCATATGGTGTTTGTCTTTCTCTGTCTGACTTACCTTCTTTAGTATGAGCATCTATAGATCTATCCATGTTGCTGCAAATGGCATTATTTCATTCTTTTTTATGGCTGAGTACTATTCCATTGTCTATATGTACCACATCTTCTTTATCCATTCCTCTGTCAATGGACATTTAGGTTGTATCCTTGTCTTGGCTATTGACAATAGTGCTGTGAACATAGGGGTACATGTATCTTTTTGAATTATAGTTTTGTCTGGATATATGCCCAGGAGTGGGACTGCTGGATCATATGGTAGTTCTGTTTTTAGTTTGTTGAGGAACTTCTGTACAGTTTTCCATAGTGTCTGCACCAATGTACATTCCCACCCACAGTGCAGGAGGGTTCTCTTTTCTCCACACCCTCTCCAGCATTTATTATTTGCAGACTTTTTGATGATGCCCGTTCTGACCGGCGTGAGGTTGTACCTCATTGTAGTTTTGATTTGCATTTCTCTAATAATTAGGAATGTTGAGCATCTTTTCATGTGCCTACTGGCCATCTGTATGTCTTCTTTGGAGAAATGTGTATTTAGGTCTTCTGCCCAGTTTTCTATTGGGTTGTTTGGTTTTTTGTTGTTGAGTTAGATGAGCTGTTTGTGTATCTTGGAAATTAAGCCGTCATCAGTTGCCCCCGACTTCTAAACATGCCTTGCCGTTTCCCCATGCACCAAATCTTCCTCTTAATCATAGACAAGTCTGGTCCTGATTGTCACCATCTATACTGGGTTGAGGTGATGAGAACTCTTAAAGGTTTTTTTTTTTTTCCTCAGAGTAAATACTGCTTTACAAATGATCGTGCATATGTGTTGATGACACGTATTTGGACTTGACCTACCTAGTCTACCTCATTTGGGCATCAGTCAGTCATACTCATTATTTAATCTTGGCCATGATGACAATGATACTATTAATATATTGTGGCCTTTTGGATATCCTCTTCCATGTCACAAAGCCAAGTACTTCTTCTACATCCACACGTCTGGGACTCTGGCTGAAGCGCAGACAGGGTCAAAGTCACCCCACAGAAGGATCTTCAACACCGTGTTGTTATATGTGAGAAAATGAAAAGCAAAGGGTCCAAGTACCCATGGTACCTGCATAAAATGGATATTATGCAGCTGCTAAGAATCGTGTTTTCAGTGCATGTAAGTTCATGGGTAAGGGTTCAAAAATAGAATATTAATCGAAAAATACAGGCTATAATGCTATCTCTATAGAATCAATTAAATTTTGGAAGATATGTATGTACATATCTAGAAGACCTATGTCTTTGAGACCCCTATATACACTCCTTCATGTACATCCCCATCCACATCTGACAGAGACAGAAACAGAGAGAGACGGAAGAGGGAGGAAGGTGGAGAGAAGGAGGGAAGGAAAAACATTCAGAATCTTGAGAGATATTAATAAGTATGGTAAAGACATCATAGGCTACTTTTACTTTCTTCTTTGCCTTTCAGGATTTCTAAAATACAGTTAAGTATGATCTGACTTGTGATTTTGTAAAATCAACCATGTATGACAATGCTGAAACTGCACAGTTTCTGCAAAGCATGACATAGGAATCAAAACCTGCCGAGGAAAAAGAAGTACTGCCTCAAGTACGAGAGAGTCAGTGTTTTCTGACTGATGTGACACTGGGGATCAGACGTGAGATTCTGCCCTTGCTCTCAGTAATGGAGGGCAGGACACTGCATGCTCATCTAAGAGTCAAGATTAGGGACTAAGGCTTCCTTTTAACACGTCCCAGGGCCCAGCATGGCCCCTGTCTCCCCAGCAAGCTCCCGTTAATTAGCCAGGAGGCACAGAAAGGTCACAACAGAACTTAGCCCTGGAATGATACCAGCCACCGTCCATGTAGACGGGACATCTGGTAGATTCAGAAGCCAGTGAACGCTGCTGTTAACCTGACTGTTCTGCACACTGTTGACTTGGTGTCCTGCTATGTCTCCCCCAGAAGTGCCTCTCGCCCTGATCATCAGGGAGAATAGCGACGTGTGCTTTGGACATGCATCAGGAAAGTACCAGTCGTTAAATCTGTGCTTGAATCCTCACCCAAGGTACTCTGCTCTTACACAACTAGTGCTAATCTGTACAGTTTTCCTATTCCAAGGTGTTGTTTTAGGAGGGAACTTAGGTGATCTTGACTAAACTTCAGCAGATGCATAATTGCCAGGCAGGTGTCGTTTCAGCCTCTCTGTGATGTCTGACGTCAGGCTGAGTTGCCATCTGGCATTCATTTGAGATGGTCACCTGGGAAACCTAAATTAACGACATGGCAGAGATCAGGTAATGGGGTACCATCATTTGTCAGGCAGGCACTCTGGATTTGAAGCAACAAAGATGAACTTGGAAGGTGTAGAGATGATGGTAGTGACATTGGAAGAAAGACCTTGCCCTTGACTTCTTTCTGTCAGCTCAAGAAAATAAAGACACATATTTCAGAACTTAGATCTCTCACTGGACCAACTATCAGGAAAATTAAACTCCTCATGCTACGTGAAAAAGATTTTTTTCAGAAGTTTTTCAAATAGCGGAGATTCCTTTCTTTGACACACACACATACACATAAATGAAAAATAGAGATGTGTATATATTTTATTGTTATAATTTTGACTGGTATGAAAATTTGAGATGTGTATATATTTTATTGTTATAATTTTGACTGCTATTAAGTTAAACCTGGAGAATTTTTTAAAGCGTTTTAAATTCTTTAGCTGTTATTCTTCTTTTTCATCAAACCATTTCTGTTGTAAACACGTTTTCTCATGTCTGGTGGTAGCACACACTTACACAGTTTTTCTCACGTTCTTTGCCACCTCCTCTTCCTCTGAGTTCTCATGGTGGACTTTCCCAGGGCTCCAACTTTGGCCCCCATTTTCCCTCTGGCAGTGCTGTCTCCAGAGGCAATGTTATATAGCATTTACATCATGATGACTCCCAAATTCTCATCTCTGACCTCGTCCCTAAAATCCTGAATCCAACTACCTCATTGATCTCTACCTTGGACACCTACAGGGCAACTCAACAGGAATGTATCCAAGATAAAGCTACTGCTTCCATAACCCACCAATACTCAAACTCTCTTTTCCCCAGTGTCTCCATGTCATTCACCAGCATGGGAACCCGGATTCACACATGTGATTCCTTCCTTTCTGTCTTCCCACATCCATTCATAGACTCCATTACTAAGCCTTGTCAACTCTACTTTTAAATTGTATTCCAGATCTGTCCAGTTTTCTTCATTTCGACTAGTGACAGCTTTCTCCAGGCCGCCATCATTTCATCTTTGTTGTTATAAGAGCTTCCTAGGGGTCTCCCAGTCACCACTCCTACACAATCCCGTATCAGTTTGCCAAAAATTCCACAGTTTGCGTGATAAATTATCACTCTTGCTCCAAACCTTGCAGGACTTCAATCACACTTCGATGGAAGCGAAACTCCTAGACTAGCATAAAAGGCCGTCCATGACCTGCCTTTCCTCACCTCTTCTAGCTCACCCCTCCAGCACGAGGTTTCAGCTCCACAGGTTCCTCAAACATGCTATGCTAATTCCTGCCTATGGACCCCATCCCTGAGGGCTCCGTCTGCCTGGAATCATCTTCCCCAGTGTGTCCACTGAGTCCTTAACTTTCAGGTTTCAGTTTATATATCCACTCTGAAAAAGCCAGCCGTAACCGTACAATATGAAGGAAATCTACCAGTCAGTCTCCAGAACGTTTTCCTGATTTATTTTCTTCATAGCACTTACCACTTTCTATTTATTGGACGTTGAACAAAGGACCTTTTTACACCTCATTTTCGTGGTCTTTAAAAGAGGCACAATGATATTTCATAAAGCTGCTCTCAGGATTGAAGGAGTTCATACACAGCAGTTAATTAGAGCAGTGTTCACATTGGCAATCAATACATTTATTTGTGTACACAGAATTCAATAAATATTATCTGTCTAGTATTAAGTATCATATTATCAAGGATATGAACTAAATTTTTTATTGGAGCACAGTTGATTTACGTTATATAAGTTTCAAATGATTCAGTAGTTTTATAGATTTTACTCCATTTAAAGTTATTATAAAATATGGTTTATATTCCCTGTGTTGCACACTACAACCTTGTATTTTTTCTTCTACCTAGTAGTTTGAACTAAGTTGTTTTAAATCACAAGTAATAATTAGGCAATAATTCTGCAATGAAGTGCCCAACCAAGGCCTTAACTTTATTCTCAAAAGTCTGTAGCTTAGGGGCTTCCCTGGTGGCGCAGTGGTTGAGAGTCCGCCTGCCGATGCAGGGGACACGGGTTCGTACCCCGGTCCGGGAGGATCCCACATGCCGCAGAGCGGCTGGGCCCGTGAGCCATGGCCGCTGAGCCTGTGCGTCTGGAGCCTGTGCTCCGCAATGGGAGAGGCCACAACAGTGAGAGGCCCGCGTACCAAAAAAAAAAAAAAAAAGTGTGTAGCTTAACAGTACTACAGAATGGCCCTCCAGCTATTCCTGCATGTGTCTTTTGGTGAACTCGCATAAAAACACATTGCATATTTACCCAGCAGTGGGAATGCTGGGTCACAGAATAAGCACGTCTTCAGTTGTACATGGCTCCCAACAGTTTTCCAAAGTGTATTTTCCCAATTACATGTTTACATTATATTTTAGGTTCAGTCAGATGGTTTTCACATTAGCAATGTTGCGAAATAAGTCCTCCAGCATATAATCCATATGACAAAATATATTCCTGTTAGCTCAAAAGCTTATTAGAATTAAGAAGAAATGTATCAGCATAAAAAATAAAAATGATAAAGAAATTACAAATTACATATCACTCTGCATTTGTATTGCATGAATCATTTAGAATATCTCATTATTTTAATTGCAACCAATTACTCCAGTCGCAATAGACATATATATTATATATATAATATAATATATTATAATATTATATATTTTAGGAATAAATTAAATATATCATCTAATAGCTCATCCTAATATCCTGCTCTTGGATTCATTAAGTGATCAGAGCTTCCATTAATGCTCATAGGAATTTCAAACCCACATAAATACATCATTAGGCTGAAGGTGAACATCTTTAAGGTAGATTTACCAGAAGGTTAGAATGTTAGGACGATAGCTCATGTGCATTTCTATTTTTATCACGTGCAGTTATGATATTACTGCAACACTCATAGTGATTGTACCATCTGGAAGGTTTAAAGGCAACTAAACATGAAGATGATATTCTGTAATTGTTTTATTGGGTTTTTACTGTATGTGTATCCAATATTGCCTTCATTTGACTCCCTAGGTAAATAAATAATTTTCCAGTTTCTTAAAGTAGACAAATACATTTAGTCAATAAGAGAAATGAATATTTTGAAAACAATTTTGAATAGTAATATCCTGTGTTTGAGACAGAATTTCAAAGATTGTGGTATGAAATAATCATTGAATCTAATAATGTGCCTTTCTCCTTCACTTTTCCTCCAAAATTAAAATCCTTAGAGGTAATCTTCTATGATTTGGAGCTAGTATCATAAACGTATTACTTTCTTACATTTCTTACATACTTCTTCCCAGCCTACCAGCACAACATACTTAATCTGAGTTGTATGCAGTGTGTTGTTCGGTTAACTCACTGTCCCAGTTAATGTGTAGGTTTGCTAATTATTTTTAGTTTGACGTTTCACTTTCGCTGTTTAACCAGATTCTAACTACATCAACAGCCCGCTTTTAGCTAAATTCATTCTCTTCCTGTGATTTCCAACTGCCCTTTTTTTTAAATCAGTTTCCTCTTTTGTTTGTACTGTTTCTTGTGCGTCTTTAAATTGGTGTACATTAATTTATAAAGATTAAGAAACAAGTCTTACGAAAGTAAAAATACATTTTTCACAGGCTCAGTATTGGGGGAACTGACGAGTTTAGCTTCATTGTCTGGAATCTGTGCCTTTCTTTTCCATTGTGGATTTAGAAGTGGATAGAAACTAAATCCATTTGGAACATAAGCCCAGTGTTGGTCTAAACTTCTTCACAGGTGGTTTGTATCCTAACCCATGAAAAACCCAAACCCCTTGTCTTAGTTCATTTGGGCTGTTATGAAAGAATTCCATTTGCCTGGGTGGCTTATAAGCAAACAGACATTTATTTCTCAGATATCTGGAAGCCTGGAGGTCCAAGATTACAGTGTCAGCAGATCCAGTGTCTGGTGAGAACCCACTTCCCAGTTCATAATCTTCTCACTCACTGTGTCTTCTCTCTGGGGTCTCTTGTTTAAGGGCACTGATCCCATTCTTGAGGTCTCCACCCCCATGATCTCATCACCTCCCAAAGGTCCCACCTCCTAATCCCAACACGTGGCGGGTTAGGATGTCAGCATCTGGAGCTGGCAGGGGGTGGGGACACAAACATTCAGTCTACAGAACACATTTTAATAACACAAAGCATTATTGTGAAGGAATCAGAATGCCATGGCATGTTTCCCCATAACATTGTCATTTCTTAGAGGAATACCAACAATGATATTTTGTACAACGTTGGTATACAGTAGCTATTTCTAAAATAGATGTGCATTCTGGTGCCTAGTTCTTGCATTATAGGCAAGTCCCATTTTTCTATAAGGAAAACTCAAGCACCCTAACACTGTGTGACTTGTATTTGTATCTCGGCTTTGGTGGGAGGGAGCTGCAGTGGTAAGAAGAAGAGCTTGGAGCCAGGCAGATGTGGATTCAGGAGCAAGCTCTGACATGGGGCTTTAAGTCCATCCCTTTACCTCTGTAGGCTACCATTCCATCCTCTGTGGGACAGAGACAATAAGACTTCAAAAAATATCTGTAAAGCACTGAGCAGAGTGGAAGGCAAATTGCCCTTCAAAATAGCTGTAGCGATTGACAGCCTTCCAGGGCCACGTGGGGATTCCACTGAATCCTCTCCCTCGTGGCCCATAACCGAGCAGCTGCTAAGTTCCTACTCTTGGATCTAGAGTGAGGAAGGGCGGCATGGCTGAAGCTTAGCTGCGCAGGCGGGGGGGGTGATGAGAGATGACGCTCAATGATGCTGACAGCCCGGCAGGGTCTAGTTCATGGAGAGCCTAAGGTCGTATTCAGTTAAAGCCAGTCTTGACCCTACAGGGTGAGACCTTTGAGCGTGTTCTTCCCTCTGTCTGGACACCTTTTGTCCCATCTTCACTCACTCCTCCCTGTTCTCTCTGCATCTTTACATGTCTAATGCCAAGTGCTATTTCAAGTCTTAATTCAACGTCAGCTTCCCCGAGGTGGAACCTCTTTCATTTGTCTGTGAGGCACTTCATCTAGTCCTTTTCAAATTCCTGCTTCATCACAGATGTGATGCTCTTCAGAAAACTTGGCTTGTGCCTGTAGTTGACTTTGGGGCCTCTGAGTGAATGCTCATGGCCTTAGATTCAGACATTCATCACACAGTTCTGCAATAGCTTTTTAAAAATGTGTCTGTTTCTCCCATGCACTTGGCATCCCAGACAGGACTGGCTTCACCACACTACCATCCTTTCCCCACTCCTCCACCACTCTCTCTGGTTAACTGCCCCCTTCCCCTTCCAAGACCTCTGTCCCACCAGCCTTGGGCCTTCCTTTGGCAAACTCACTCTCCTACTTGAGGACTTGAGTATCGCTCCTTATGGGAACAAGCCCCAACAAATACTGATTGAATGACACAAGAATGTGAAAAATATATGGAACACAGGGCTGTTCTTGACATACCTTGAATGAGCTGTGTGTACAACTTAGTTTATTGTTGTTTCAGCTTATTTACAACTCAGTTTATCATTATTTATGCTACTGCTGCTTAGAATTTGCTTCCTTTTTCTTCCATTTCCTTTTTAGTGACTTTTCTAGTTTTCCCTAAAGACATATTTAATTATAGATATGGTAGCACTTAATTAATTTCTATTGACTATGTTCTCAAAATACCTAACACGTAAATGCAAAGTCTACTGTTTCCATCAGTGACTTCCTTGGCAAATACTGAGTTATTTATCCACAGAGCAGGAAATGTAAACAACCTCATTAATCTCTACTCGGCCTGACCCAGGGCCCCCTCCTCCCAGACCTCAGTGTAAAACTTACTGAGTATCCAGTCTCATATATTATTTACAGAGTACCATTGATTTATACAACTTTTCCTAGGTCAGAAGTCTGGCGATTCATTGGCCCCATATCCAGTTTGACTGCAGGAAGAGGAACCGTTTGCGAGGATACTATTTCCCAATGCATGAAACTGTTGTAGTGGGTTTCTTCTGGTTTAGCCAAACAAGAATGCTCTGTAGGAATAATAACCTGAAACATGTGTGGACTGTTTGGCGAATAAATTCTCTAAGTAACAACTGAAGAGAAATTGCAACAACTATTAAAGTGAAAAGCCTTACCCAGAATCAGAAATTATTTCATCACCAGTGCTTACATGAAGAAATTTGAAGGCCATATAGACATTTCTAGACCTTCCGGCAGTAGGGATGAACAAATAGGATACGTACAGAGCTACCTGCCACTTTTTGTATTAGACAAGGGCCCATTCCCTCCTAAGAAGTCCACAGGAAACTTCTACTATTGCTTTCTCGTGCTTGTCTTAAAATACGGTTATTAGCTCATTTGACTTCCTGAAGTTATCTGAACACAAACCTTGGCTCATTCTGTATTTTTTAAAAAATATTTATTTATTTATTTGGCTGCGCCGGGTCTCAGTTGCGGCACGCAGGATCTTTAGTTGTGGCTCGCGGGATCCAGTTCCCTGACCAGGGATCAAACCCAGGCCCCCTGCAGTGGGAGCATGGAGTCTTCACCACTGGACCACCAGGGAAGTCCCTCATTCTGTATTTTTTAATGTTTTCAAATTAAAAAATAAAAATTTAAATAGTGCAGGAAAAAAATGCCATAATCTTAACACACATGGAAAAGAAAGGGTTAGTGGCAGACTGGGAATCCTTTGTCTTTTTTTAACTGGGGACACTGAGGAAAAGAATGAAAGGTGACCAGGGCAGTACTTCCTGTGAGCTTGTCAATGTCAGACCTCTTGGCAAATCACTGAAACGGTCGTTCCTTATCGTAGAGTCTATATGCATCCACTTTTAGCAGAATGTAACTGGTCTACCTGGTATTGTTTATGAGTTTAGGGACATGGCTCCCCAGATGATGTTACATAAGTGATGGAAATATCTGAGTATAAAAAAAGGTGGTTCATGAAACTAGTTGCTCCCTTCTGTATAGAGGATATGCTTCCACAATTTCACCAGCATCACTTAGAGACCTTATATGTTAAACCTGGATCAGAGTGTCAGATGAAACAAAAAAGGATTCTACAAGTATTAATGATCTGAAAACCGCTTTGCCCATGTGGAATTATTAGTGAAGTTTGATACTAGGTAAGATTTCAGAGTGAATCTCATTTGATAATCCAGTGCATCTTATCTTCACGCTGATTTTAGTTTAGTAGATATTCCTCACCTTTGTCCATAAACACAAATATGACATTTTAATATTTCGTACCATAATGTTCACATAGCTCTGTCATTTTCTTTTAAAGAAGAAAGACTCAACATTAAAGCAAAAAGCATCCAACTTTAGAAGATAAAGGAAGAAATAGTAGAGATAGGTTTCCTTAGAGTAAATTTCCCTTTCCTCTGAGTTCCGTTTTTATCTCCTTTTTGTTTGTTTTTGGTCTATTCACCTTGTTAAAACGTAGGCTATTTGGTCATCCTGAGCTATGCAGTCCATGTGGACAGTGACACACTAAAATGTCACCTGACAGCTTTTGTTTTCTCATGGTGGACTTTAAAATAGAATCGTTTTCATCATAGTGAAAGCAGGACAGTTCTATTAAATATATGCATAACTTTAGTACACGTTTACACTAAACATTTTTATAAAATAAAAAGATTGAGACACTCCCGCTTTCCAGAAACACCCTCAATTTCCAACTCCTGAATGGCTTTTCTACCACAAGCACCCAAACCATCCTCAATGTATGAAATGACTCACAGGAGGGTATGATCACTTTGGGGCATCATGTAATGGTGTTTTTATCTTACTAACTCTTTCTGTGAAGTACGAACCCATCTCAGTTTTTTTTCCCATACTGCCAAAGGAGTACATGCATTGTCCTATGTAAATGAAACAGTTTAATTTGCATAACCTTTTAAAATTTTGTCACTTCTAAATTTTGGTGCCATTCAGCAAAGCTGTGTCCCCCTGTTCTAAAGTTCTCTACTGGGGAACAAAGTCTGTCAAAATCTGGCCTCACTTTTTTTTTTAATTGAAGTATAGTTGATTTACAGTGCTGTGCCAGTCTCTGCTGTACAGCAGAGTGACTCAGTTATACACACAGAGACATTCTTTTTTTAAAAAATTCTTTCCCATTATGGTTTATCCCAGGAGATTGGATACAGTTCCCTGTGCTCTCCATTTGGACCTTGTTGTTTATCCATTCTAAATGTAATAGTTTGCATCTACCAACCCCAAACTCCCAGTCCATCCCTCTCTCTACTCCTCTCCCCCTTGGCAACCACCAATCTGTTCTCTATGTCTGTGAGTCTGTTTCTGTTTTGTAGATAAGGTCATTTGTGTCATATTTTAGATTCCACGTAGAATTGATATCATATGATATTTGTCTTTCTCTGTCTGACTTACTTCACTTAGTATGATCATCTCTAGGTCCATCCATGTTGCTGCAAGTGGCATTGTGTCATTCTTTTTTATGGTGTATATGTACCATAGTGGCTGCACCAACTTACATTCCTGCCAACAGTGTAGGAGGTTCCCTTTTCTCCACACCCTCTCCAGCATTTGTTATTTGTAGGACTTTTTGATGATGGCCATTGTGACTGGTGTGAGGTGGTACCTCATTGTAGTTTTGATTTACATTTCTCTAATAATTAGCAACGTTGAGCATCTTTTCATGTGCCTGTTGACCATCTATATGTCTTCTTTGGAGAAATGTCTATTAAGGTCTTCTGCACGTTTTTTGATTGGGTTGTTTGTTTTTTGTTGTTGTTAAGTTGCATGTGCTGTTTGTATATTTTGGAGATTAAACTCTTATTGGTCGCATCATTTGCAAATATTTTCTCCCATTCCGTCGGTTGTCTTTTCGGGTTTTTTGTTTGTTTTATGATTTTCTTTGCTGTGCAAAACCTTGTAAGTTTGATTAGGTCCCATTTGTTCATTTTTGTTTTTATTTCTATTGGCCTCACTCTTTTTCAGATTACCTTTGTTCCATCCTCTCCCTTGTCTCCACCTTGGCCATGTTGAAACTGTCCCTAAGCTTTGTCACACCGTGCACCTTCATTAAGTTCCTTGACTCACCCCAAGAGAATGAAGAATTTACAGTGCATTTGGTAAGTTTTTAATCCTTCAAGACCAGTCAGTTCCTTCCTGCCTTCTCTGCCCACAGTACTGTGTAGTTCCATTCTCTCTCCCTTCCCCTGAGGAATTAATACTTAACCATTTACATGTTTTCCTTTCTGAACTGAGAACCTCAAAGGTAGAGAAGGAGCCTTCATCACCTTTCTGCTCCCAAGGTCAGCGCAGCACAGTACCAGACTCTTAGCAGAAATGCAGTCAATGAATAAAGAGTGAGTGAATATATGGCAAGGAGGTTAGTGGACAAATGACCAGCCTCCATATAGTGTAAGGAGAGAGGGGTCGTGATTCTTCTTGTACATGTAATATCTGCCCAGGCAGTACTGTCGGCAGTGTCTGGAAACAAAACATTAAAAACAAAAAAAACTCCACAGTGACACAAACCATTGTTCAGAGACTGTTTTTACAAAGACAGAAAAGAATTAGCTCCTTTATCAATTCTCAAAACATGCCATTTTATGCTAAAATATGATGCCATTTTAATGAGATAGTTGCCATACTTGAGGTAATTGTGTCTATCCACAGAATAAAATTGTTTCTATAATGGAAATCAAACAAAATACCACAAGATGTACGTGTTCAGTCAGCCTGAACTTCCTGAAATAGTTTTCTTGAGATATCATTGGTGTTTTACACTTTCTCTGTCCTCGCCATATAATTGTGCATTATACAGATGGAATATCAGTCACAGAAATCGTTTCTGAATGTTCCAGGGAAATTATGTGCAAAGTTCTTTGAGTTGATTGTGAGCTGCTGTTAAACTTGTCTGTTTTTTTTAATGTGTGGAAGGGCATGTTGAGTGGTGATAAAACTGTGCATGTTTACATGGAGTCCTGTGCTTGTCCCATCTTAGCAATGGAAACTGAATTGTTCTCCCCCTGCCCATCCTGTCTTTCACGCACATCATTGTAAATGCACTGACCAGGGGGGCTGAGTCTCCAGTTATTTTTACATACTCAGCACCCAATACACTGATTGTGTGTTGCACAGTATGTGCTCATTAATTTTTTAAAATGAATTAATGTAGTGAAGAGAAATGCAAGCTCTATAGATGAAGAAAACTCAAATATACCAACATGTTGATGGTGATAAATTAAAAACGAAATAAGTTCTTTTTTTTCTTTTCACATTTCAGTATGTCTTCACATTTCTAAAGGTTAAAAAAAAACCTCTCAGGACCCTCTGCTCAAATCGTAGCCCAGTTGTGTTCTGGATATCACCTGGGAGCCTGTTAGAAAGGCAAATCCTTGGTCCTCTCTCCAGCGCTGCTGAATCTGAATTTCCAGTTTAATAAGATCCCCATGTGTTTCATATGCACATTTAAGTTTGAGAAGCACTACTCCAACACATGGTGTCTTAATATCTAACAAAATGTGTCTCCATTAAGAAAAGATGGACTTGATTCTGCTAACACCACTCTCAGTTTTCTTACTGTAAATTCAAAATACTGAGGAATACTTGGGGCAAAGTGTCACCGCCTATTTTACTGGACCATGGAGAAGGTCACATTTCAGACAACCTAGAAGGTGGTGAGGAAGCAGCCATGTGGCTTTCTGGGGAAGAGCATTCTGAGAAGCAGGCATCGTCCGTGCCTTGGAAGGGTGACTGGAGTGTCCAAGGGTCAGCTCAGGGCTTATGTGGCCCCTTGCCGTGGGTGGAATGAGCAAGAGAAGAGTGATGAGAAGTCACGGAAGGAGGTCATGTAGGGCCTTGCAGCACTTTGTAAGGACATTGGTGTTTACTGGCAGGAACTTGGTGAACCATTGGAAGTTTGGGCCACAGGCTGGCATCATCTGTTCCGTGGGTCTCTGCCTGCTGTGTTGGAGGTAATCTGTAGGAGGGAAAGTTTGGAAGGAGGAATCCAATTAGACTGTGACTCCTGTCCCCCAGGAGGGCAATGATGATGCTCTAGAGAGGGTGGTGAAGGAAGCAGATGCTTTGTGTCCTTGGAAGATGGATGCTATAGGGCTTCAGAAAACAATGCATGGGTGGCTATGAAGAAAAGAAAGCTCACAGATAGTTCCTGAGTCTTGGTCTGAGTAGAGTTGACACAAAGGTGGAGAAGAGTGCAAAGGAAACAAAGACCTTTTCTTTTCCTTTTTTCCATGTATGTGTGTGTTGGTGGGGGTGGGGTGGGATTATGGCGTGGGTGAAGTGATGAGGACATTAGCTTTTTTTAAAAAAAATTAACTTATTTATTTTTGGCTGTGTTGGGTCTTCAGTGCTGCATACGGGCTTTTCTCTAGTTGCAGCGAGCGGGGCTACTTTTCGTTGCGGTGCGCGGGCTTCTCATCGTGGTGGCTTCTCTTGTTGCGGAGCATGGGCTCTAGGCACGCAGGCTTCAGTAGTTGTGGCCCGCGTGTTCAGTAGTTGTGGCTCGCAGGCTCTAGAGAGCAGCCTCAGTAGCTGTGGCTCACGGGCTTAGTTGCTCTGCGGCATGTGGGATCTCCCCGGACCAGGGCTCGAACCCGTATCCCCTACATTGGCAGGCGGATTCTTAACCACTGCACCACCAGGGAAGTCCCGACATTAGCTTTTGACATGTTGAGATTAGGATGAGTAGTTTCTTCTTCCTCATGGCTGAATAAGCCATTTGTGACAACATGGATGAAACTTGAGGGCATTCTGCTAAGTGAAAGAATTCAGACAGAGAAAGAAATGCTGTTATGTGGAATCTTAAAAGGCAGAACTCACAGAAAAAGAGAATAGAATGGTGATTGCTAGGGCTTTGGGGCATTGGGGAAATGCAGACATGACAGTCAAAGGGTACAAACTTCCTAGTTACTAAGATGAATAGAGTGAGGTCTAACATACAGTACGGTGACTGTAGTTACCGATTCTGTATTATGTACTTGGAAGCTGTTAAGAGGGCACATCCTAAGTGTTCTCACCATAAAAAGGAACTGGTAATTATGTGAGGTGATGGAGGTATTAACTAAGCCTGTTGTAGTCATCATTTCACTGTATGTGTGTGTATCAAATCATCGCCCTGTACAACTTAAACTTACAGTCTGTTATATGTCAATTATGTCTCGATAAAGCTGGGAAAAAAAGATGGAGATGAGTAGGCATCCATGTAAAACTACTAACAGAGAGTTGAATGCATGAATCTAGCACTCAGGGGAGAGATACAACCTGAAGATAGAAGTATCATCAGCAGGCTAGCTGAGATCCTGGAGGGAGTACATGTAGATAGGAAATAATAAGTATTCATAGACTAAGACTGGACCACAGCAACGTTTCAAGGTTGTGCAGGTAAGGAGAAGAGACGAAGGAGCCTGGGGAGAAACACCCAGTGAGGGAGGGAGAAGAGCAGAGAGCCAGCGGCCAAGGTATGCACTTGAGGAAAGCTTTCCAAGGTAGGGAAAGTGATGCTTGGATCCAATGATTCTGGTAGGTCCAGTCCACGGAGGACTGAGTTTGGCATTGCCTACAGCAGCATGGAGGTCACTGGTGACCTCAAAAACTCCAGTGTCGCTGGAGAGGTGTGAAGAAATCCTGGTTTAAGAGAAACATGGAAAAGAGACTTAATTGGAAGGTGACAAAATAAATCATTTTTTCCCGAGGTGCCTTAATGTCAAGGAGAGAGCTTAGGGGCAGTTCCTGAAAGAGAAGGTGGGCATAGGAAGAGATTTATGTTTTCCCTCTTAGGGGGGTGCAGGGTTATCCTAGGAGAGTCATAGCCTACTTCTGAATGGAGGGCTCTAGTTCAGCATGTGTATGGATAACCATAGAAGGAGAGGGAGAATCGTGGGGGTGACATAGAAGTCCATTCTGGTGTGTTTTCAGTCATGGGAGCATGGGTGGTCTGAGGTCATGAGAGGGAATGGTGGATGCTGTGGGCTTGAAGGCTGGTAAGTGGGTAGACTGGAAGGCAGAGCTTGAGGAATCTCTCTACTGATGGCTTGGATTTTCCCCCCGACGTAGGAAGGTCATGAACTGAGACCAAGGATGGGGAGAAGGGATTGGACTACTGGACCCTGAAGGAGAGAGGAGAAGCTGGGATCCCTAGATCCCTGCCATTCAGAGTGTGGTCTGCACACCAGCAGCAGCAGTATGACCCGGGGGTTATGTATGTATCACCAGCCTCTCCTGCACTGAACAAACCAGAATCTGCACTTTATCAAGATGTCTAGGTGATTTCTAAGTTCTCGGATTTGCACTCCATTTGTAGCTGTTCTACATTTTAGTTTTCTTAAAAGATGTAAAAGTAAGTTTTTAAGAGTTGAATGTACTGCTTTGAACTATGCTTCTTTTTACTGTAGTCATCAGATTTTCCCATCAGTTAAGCAAACATCTGATAATATAATGGATTCCCCAATCCTGTGTGTGTGTGTGTGTGTGTGTGTGTGTGTGTGTGTGTGTGTGTACATGTATGCATGGGATTGATTTTATTGTTTGAGCTGAATAAACTCAAAAACTCATCAGTAAATGTATGTGACCCCAGAGCCCTGACTATCATTTCTTTTTTTGTTTGTTTGTTTGTGGCTTTATTTCCTTTTTTTTTTTTTTAACTGTTATTGCTTTATACAGATTTCCAACTTCTTCTACAGTTGTTGATTTAATTTTGGTCATTGATATTTTTCAAGGATATTGTCCCTTCTCTAAAACTTCCCAATTTATCTGTAGGGATTTGTACATAGTAGTGCCTTATAAATCTTTCATCTCTTCTCCATGTCTGCCATATTCAGTTCCTCATGCCTAACTGTATTGATTTCTTTTTCTGCTTTTCTTCATGCCTTTTCATTAAAATTTACAAAGTTGTCTATTTGCTTTAAAAGTATTTTTTTTCCTTTTTCTTTAAACATGATTTATTTATTTATTGAATTTTATTTTTGGCTGCACGACGTGTTAGTTGTGGCATGTGGGGAGCTTCATTGAAGCACGCAGGATCTTTCATTGCGGAGTGTGGGCTGTTCCTTGTAGCACGCGGGCATCTCTTTAGTTGTGGCATGCAGGTTTTCTCTCTCTAGTTGTGGCGCGCAGGTTTAGGGTGCAGGGGCTCTCTAGTTGTGGCGCGTGGGCACCAGGGCATGTGAGTTCTGTACTTTGCAGCACGCAGGCTCTCTCATTGAGGCGCGTGAGCTCAGTAGTTGTGGTGCACGGGCTTAGTTGCCCCCCGCTGTATGTGGGATCTTAGTTCCCCGAACAGGGATCGAACCCACGTCCCCTACATTGGAAGGTGGATTCTTTACCACTGGACCACCAGGGAAGTCCTGAGTTTTGTCTGTTTTACTGATTGATTCAAAGAATAATTTCCTGGGCTTATTTATAATCATTAGGTTTTCTTCTTCTATTTTATGAAATTAAAAAAATTATATATAACATCTTTCTAGTAGACAAATTAGACTGTACATGTAGGAACAAGGAGGGGCAAGCAGTTATTAGGGAGTACCTGTGTGACATTTGATAGCTCTCTGCAAAGATGTTTTCCTGTGCGTTTATGTGCAGACGCCATCCACCTACATGTATTTAAATTAGCCTCATAGTATATCTGTACTGTCTTAATCACCTGCTCTGTTTGCTTCTTCTCAGTTCAATAGTTGAGAAAGTGATGGGGTTATAGGGAGCCTGGAATTAAAATTCTCAGCCTGTCGCTGTGCTTTGTAACAAGAAGCACATTTCTTATCCACTCTGAAAGGCTCCCCCCTCCCCAAGTATTTTCTGTGGAAAACAGAAAGAGTCACACCTACCCTACAGAGATGATGATGAGACCGTGGTGATGAGAAGTTTCTACCTTAGGAAATAGGCATCGGTGTCAATGGTTGTTTTACAAGCATCGCCTGTTATACCTTAGCTTGCTTCCATCCTTATTATTATAAACAAATTATTTCTAAACCCCTCAATAGACATTTTGAGTATTTATCTGACAATCTTTGCATTTTCTAGAAGTCCAAGTGGTCAATAAAAGGCCTGAAAGGGTTTTAAATTGATAACCCTTCTGAAAATTCAATAGTTGATATGATAAACAGTACTTGACAGTATAACACCACATTTTCATAGGTGAAACAAATCCTGTTGTTTCAGTATGAGCTCATTTGAACGCGGGGGTTTTGAACATTCAGGAATACTGAGTAAGAATATACCCATGAAGAGTGAGTCCCTGTAGCTCTCTCCAGCCCAGATTCCTTGAAAGAACTAGGCCCTAAAGTAATGATTTTTCGTCTGTGCATCTACATTACTACTCGTTTTAAGAAAATCATCACTAAAATCATGTTTTCACTATTTTCTGGTGCACATAAACTACCTGGTTGAGAAAAAATAGGAACATTTGATTAAAATTCATTTAACATATTTAAGATGAATTTTCTTTGAAAATGATTTTGGAAAATTTGGTGAATTGAACATATTCAAAGGCAGTAAATTGACTTAGAAGAACCCACTGGTTTTCAATAATCTGGCATTAGATGAATTAAATTGTGAAAAATTGGTTATTTAATAAATAGATTTGGAGCCACACAGGTTCATATACAATAATTAATTAAATCTTATTAATTATTCACATTTTCCTTGTTTATTTTTGCCTTTTAATCTGTCACGAGCAGAATATGTTACATCTTCAACTGTCATGTTTCTGTTAA
Source organism: Pseudorca crassidens (assembly GCF_039906515.1). Lineage (NCBI taxonomy): Eukaryota > Metazoa > Chordata > Mammalia > Artiodactyla > Delphinidae > Pseudorca > Pseudorca crassidens. The sequence continues at coordinate 129,449,302 of NC_090317.1, read as the reverse complement.
TTTGCAAATTATTTTTTCTTTTTTACTTATTTATTTATTTGCGGTATGCGGGCCTCTCACTGTTGTGGCCTCTCCCATTGCGGAGCACAGGCTCCGGACGCACAGGCTCAGCAGCCATGGCTCACGGGCCCAGCTGCTCAGCGGCATGTGGGATCTTCCCGGACCAGGGCACGAACCCGTGTCCCCTGCATTGGCAGGTGGACTCCCAACCACTGCACCACCAGGGAAGCCCTATTTTTTCTTTTTTTAGATTCACATTTCCCTGAACTCATTAGTTCCCACGTTTATCTATATTTAGTTCACTGTGCTTTTTCTGTTTTGTTCACTTTTCCTTTTTGTAACTAATTGAACTGAAAGAATAGTGAATATATTTTTGATTTCCTATATGTTTGTTTATGAGTATGAACTTGCCCCTAACTACACCTTTGACCAAATACCATGTGCATCAATATGTAGCCTTTTCTGATCAAAGACATTACCAATTCCCACTGTCCTGCTTGTCCATCGTGTTCCAGTCACATCATGCTTCTAAAGGAGATGAGTGGGGCTATGATTCCAACCAGAGAGGCCACAACAGTGAGAGGCCCGCATACCACAAAAAAAAAAATAAAATAAAATAAAATAAAGGAGATGAGTGAATGAATGCAGTTGATATTTTGCTTTCCTCTTTAACCCAACCTCCAAATTATTTATTTAAAAATATTTATTTATTGATGCACTTTTTAAAAATATTTTTTATTTATGTATTCGGCTGTGCCAGGTCTTAGTTGCAGCATGCGGGATTTTTGTTGCCTCGTGCAGGATCTTTAGTTGCCGCATGTGGGATCTTTTAGTTGCGGCATGTGGGATCTAGTTCTCTCACTAGGGATCGAACCCAGGCCCCCTGCATTGGGAGCGTGGAGTCTTAACCACTGGACCACCAGGGAAGTCCCTTGATGCAGTCTTGAAGAAAACAAAGACTGGGGAAATAGCCAATATATACGTAAGCAACTGAATTAAAAGATACTTCATGATCAAGACAGTGTGGTATTGGCAAAAGAATAGACAAATGTATGAAACAGAACAGAGAGCTGAGAAACAGACCTTCACAAATATAGTCAAGTGATCTTTGAAAAAGGAGTAAAGGAACCAACCACAATGGGGCAAAGATAGTCTTTCAGCAAAAAGATGGTGCTGGAACAACTAATTGGACATCCACATGTAAAAAACGAATCTAGACACAGACTTTATACCCTTTAAAAACATCAGCTCAAATGTGTCAAAAACCTAAATGCAAATGCAAAACCAGGGGAAAATCTAAATGACTTGGAATTTGGTGATAGCATTTTAAAGACACCACCAGTCCATGAAAGAAATAATTGATAAGCTGGACTTCGTTAAAATTAAAAACTTCTGCTCTTCAAAAGACTGTCAAGAGAATGAGAAGATAAGCCACAAGCTGGAAGAAAATATTTGCAAAAGATATTTGGTAAAGGACAGTTGTCAAAAATATACAAAGAACTTTTAAAACTCAACAATAAGAAAACAAACAGCCTGATTTAAAAATGGGCAATTTATCTGAACAGACATCTCACCAAAGAATATATACACAGGGCAGATAATCATATGAGAAGAATGTTCCATATCATACGTCATTAGGGAATTGCAAATTAAAACAATGAGATGCCACTACACAACTCTTAGAATGGTGAAAAGCCAAAACCACGGTAACACCAAATGCTGGTGAAGATATAGAGCGACAGGAACTGTCATTCATCGCTAGTGGGAATGAAAAGCAGTACAGACACTTTGGAAGACATCTGGATCATTTCTTATAGAACTTACTCTTACCATATGAACCAGCAACTGTGCTCCTCCGTATTTACCCAAAGGAGCTGAAAACTTACGTCCATACAAAGAAACTGCAAATGGATGCTTACAGGAGCTTTATTCACAGTTGCCAAAACTTGGAAGCAACTAAGATGTCCTTCAGTAGTTGAACGGGGGAAATCAACTGTGGTCCATTCAGACAGTGGGATATTATTCAGCAATAAAAAGAAGGGAACTGTCAAGCCAAGAACAGACGTGGAGGAACCTTAAATGCATATCACTCAGTGAAATAAACCAATCTGAATAGGTTACATGCTGTATGATTCCAACTCTGTGACACTCTGAAAAAGGCAAAACTATGGAGATATTTTTAAAAACTATGGAGTCTCTTTTAAAAAGGTATTTCAGGTAAGTGTTTTGAAGAAAATGCCTGAAGCTAATATGATAGGACGTAGGTAGAGGGGACAAATTGCGATCGGTTATACCTCTCAGGGTATTTACATTCCTGTTTTGGGTGAAAAGAGGCTGTCTAATATCCCAGGGTCTGCTTCTGCTGTTGTGGTGACGGTAGTATTGTTATTACCATATTGTTATCAAATTGTGTGTGAGTGTGTGTTCAGGTCAAAGAATATTTTCAGAATTACTCCTTTTTAAAAAAATTAGTATAAAATTCCTTATCACCTAACATAAAGATTCCTTTGGTGACTCAATGTGCATACACTTGCAAAACCAGAAACAGCACTCTGCTTCTAGGACTCACAATTTAATTTGTAACTATTAACAGACATTATTGATCACAGTATACATATTCTCTACATTTCAGTTTATTTCTGTTGACTTATTCTGTCAAAGGCTGGGAAATGCAAACTGTATCTTTGCATTTCAAAATACATTTTGTTAAGTACATTTCAAATATATTTGGATGCTTTGTCATTCACCTCATAAATATTCATGACTATAATACCTCCACTGACATTTTATCTTAATTGATGAGTGGTTTCGAATTTTGTCCTTGAGATATTTTAGTATCAAATGTTTGAGCAAATCAAGCTTTCATCCATCTAAGAGTCCTGGTTTTTTAAACCTTCTTTTTGTGCAGATGAATTGGGTAAAGACTTGGAACATTCATTTTTTATGAATTTCAAAAAAGATTTCAAAAAAGATAAAACTAGATAGAATTACTTAAAATCAATCTCAGTTTATTAAAATAGAGAAAAATGAAAAAGAGAGAAAAATACTCATGAATAACCTGAGCTCACATTTTTTTTATAAAAGAGAACGAATAAGTAAAAACACTGATATACACATTTTTTGGTTAAGATATTGATACTTTTTATTCACACTGCTTTCAAGTGTCTGATGAGATCATGGTTTCCATTTTACTATCTGATATAATTCCACCTTAGAGAAGATTCGTTTTGTTGCATTTATGTATTATGACACGGTTCGTTTTGTTGCATTTATGTATTATTTCACTTGGCAAATTGGTAAACATTAGTGTTTGCACTCTAAGAGGTTTAAAAATAAATGCATGCAATGTTTTCAAGTGTACAGTGTGCAAAAGGCACACAGAACTCATTTAACAACCATTATCATATTGGAAATATAGATCAAAATTATATATACATGTGCAGGTGACAAGAGCATAGTTTTAAAACCGTCAATATCATGTGGTTTTAGGAGTAAAATAAACATTTTGTTCCTTAAACATCAACCACATAAACCCTATACATTTCAGTTTCAAATATGTGAAACCTAAGGAATTAGATGGTTGCTACTGTAGGCAAAAAGAATGGCCTTTCCGACAAAGAAGTCCACGTCCTAACTCCCAGAACCTGTGAATATGTTCCCTTGGACAGCAGAGGGGAATTAAAGTTGAGGATGGCAGGAAGGCTGCTAGGGAGCAGACCTTAAATAGGGGGAAGAGTGGATTATGCAGGTGGACCCACGGCATCGTAAAAGTCCCTCCACGGGGAAGTGGGCGGCAGAGTCAGTGTTTGAAGAGACACCCGCGATTCGTGGGGTCTTTGCTGGCATTCTGAAGACAGAAGAAGCCCCAAACCAAAACGTGATCCACCTGTATAAGCTGGAAAAGGCAAGAAACGTGTCCTCGTATACGGCCTCCAGAAAGGACCTCAGCTCTGCTGGCCTATGAACTGTCAGCCCCGAGAAGCCCAAGACAGACACCGAACTCCAGAACTGTGAGAGCCTCTGTACGTGTCTATCGTTTCTCTTGTTTCTCCATTTGCGCTTAGTAGGTTCACTTGCTTACAATTTCAGTATCTGCCTAAAAGCCAGCAGACCTTCTGGATGTCGAGAGTTGATCTGCTTCTGTCCTCACAGCCACAGAGTAATGGTTAAGTCAAGAAATGGCTCCTGGGGGGAGGGGGTCACCATTTGTACAAAACAGCTCTATTGGAACTTCTTTTACACCCTCCATTCTGAGTTCAGACGGTCCATTTTTTTAAAAGGTAACATGATTCCAGTTTTGCAATCTCAAGGTTTGAGAGTTTCACTGGAAACGTTCTGTGTTCTGGTCATTGTTGTCCCTGCTTGCTCACATCCATGCTACAGTTAGACTGAAATTCAAGGGTAAGAGCTTAATGATTTTGCTTTCTATGTTATGATTTTCTTTTAGTTCGTAGTAGTAATGAAATGAAGCACACTTCTGAAGTTAGCAGAAAGTCTCCTAGGTAATGCCTTCCTTTAGGCATCATTGACTTTTCTCATTTATCAATGATTTCATTTTATGTGGGGTTTAGTAAAGCACCCCCTCCTCTGTGTGTTTGTCTGTGTATCTCCTGTCTTCTTGTTTTAAAATGTTAGTTCCTGTCAAAACTATTTTTATCATTTTGAAATATTATAAAGCCCCACGTTTATTTCCTGTTAGCATGCTATTGTGGCTATATTATGAAATATCATTATTTAGATCTGAATTTTTTTTTTTCTTTTTCGGTACGCGGGCCTTTCACTGTCGTGGCCTCTCCTGTTGCAGAGCACAGGCTCCGGACGCGCAGGCTCAGCGGCCGTGGCTCACGGGCCCAGCTGCTCCGCGGCATGTAGGATCTTCCTGGACCAGGGCACGAACCCGTGTCCCCTGCATCGGCAGGCGGACTCTTAACCACTGCGCCACCAGGGAAGCCCTAGATCTGAAATTCTGACAACTGACCACAACTCTCTTGATTTGTTCCTTCACATTATAGGGAAAGATATTATTGGTTGCAATGATTCTGAGCTTTGAAACAGTGCTCTCTTGAGCAAATACGAGTCCTGGCTTTGCCTCTGTTTTAGCATCTGGTGTTGGTTACCATGCAGTTTGGTACAACGACCCAGGGCTCCAGAAGGAAAGCAAACGTCAAGGAGGTTATGCAGGGCCATTTTCCTCAGTATGCATTGCTCGTACCAACCTAGATGTCACAGAAGGAGATTCACAGGTAACATGCAATCTCCTCTTGTGAAATTTAAGAATTTTTTTAGGGGGGGAATGTACTTTTAGTTTCTCTGACTTTGGTAAGAAACTTTGCACCTAAGAAAAAGATGAAACTTACAGCGACTGAGTGGAACTATTTTACGGGCAGATCTATCTTCCTCCTGAAGTAAAGTTTGAACATGGCCCCCTTCTTTTATATGTATGTAAGGATGCTTTCTCCCTGTGACAATTCTTGCTCCCTTTTGTCTTTGCATATATCTTTTAAAAACAAAGGCTTCAGAGTTTTGCAAGCTCACAAAAACCTCTTCCGTTACAAATCTTAAACTTAAATGAATTTTAAACCTTTTTTGGGCTCAATTCTTCTCCCATCCTCCTTATGTCAAGGTGACTTCAAGAGTGAGGTCTGTGTAGGTAATTAATTTCTGCAGTAGAGAAAAAGTTGATTGGCATTTTGGTCCCCAAATGTCCAGATGGCATTTTTGATTGAAAAATCGACAAAGGCACTGATAGGTATTTTAGGATGAAAGGAAAAGGAAGCCACGGCTGCCCTGGTTGGTGCTCCCCTTTGAAGGGGAGCCTGCATTTATTATTTTTCCAGGAAAGGAAATAAGTTTGTGGGGCTGCCATCCTTCCCCATGCTTGTCATCCTCATAACAACTTCAAACTAAGTCCTATATTCGTTTGACAGATGAATACATTTTGGTTCAGCAGATTAAGTGATTTACAAGCTAAGAGAGGATTCGAATTTGGGTTCGTCTTTCTATAAAGTCCGGGCTTTTGTGTCTGTCTTCTCTCTTATTTTCTGTCAGAGGATAAATACGATTAACTGGGCAACTCACTTCATTGTACGGTTTGCAGGGATTCTCAGACCGACCCCTTAAAGCTCCCGCTTCCTCTAGGAAAACTAGAGAGGATGGAGTTAAACAGATAAAAATAGCACAGTCATTTTAGAAGTCTAGATTTAAAACAGGAATAGATGCACAAGGGAAGATGGTGTTTGATTACGATACATAATGGATTCCTGAAACGCTTAAATGTAATTAAAGATATAAAAAGGATAGAGGGAAACGTACAACCATTATGAACGTACAGCACTGTAATGAGTTGATCTTTTGAGACATAGCACTAGCTGCAGCCTCTTGTCCGTTAAAAAAAAAAAAAAGAAAAAAGAGAGAAGGCAGCTTAGGAGGACAAAGACGATGTAACTGCAGAGCTGGGTGCAGGCGGTGTCGGTGGGGAAAGGGAAGGAGGTGAGGGAAGTAAATATAGTTGAGAGAGCCTTAAAGGAGACCCCCTGAATGACAGAAGCACTCTCTGGGGTGCTAGGTAAATTTCACGACTTCACTGGCAATCTAACACAAACGAATACAAGTCAATGGCAGTCTATATCCTGGAGATTTTAGTATATTTAATTCTATTTTGCAGGGAGTCACGAGTCCAGAATGTATGTTTGGCAGTACCTTCAAGAAAGCAACGTTTCTCTTGATGTACCTGCTCTGATAATTTGCTCATCTGACTACACAGATGCGCCTGCAACTGATAGGAGGGTCCAGTTATGCTGGATTAAAGATTCCTATGTAGTAGAGAGCCTGGAACCTTCCCAGAGTTTCTCCCACTTTCAGAAGTCACAAATTCAGATTGACAAGAGCATTTCTGAAAACTAGAGTCTTGGATTGTCTAGCTCCAGATAAATGATGGTGGTGGTCATTACTGTGAGATTTTGAAAGTCACATCTCTTGCTCCAGAACACACTTCATGAAAGGACACTGGACTATTATATACGGTAAGGAAAAAAAAAAAATCTTAAAGGTATACTTTTCTTTTGAGAAAAAAAAATTGCAATTTTTAATCTTAAAAACACTACTGGCATTCCGAAGCAGTGACAAGGTCTTTTATGTGTCTATCAGTGAGAGCAGATACGCATAAAAGGAAATTATACATGCATTATAACTCTAGCGTGAGAGCAGGGTTTCTTAACCTCAGCACCACTGCCACTTGTGTCCGGATACTTCTTTGTGGAGGGCCCCCCTGTGCGTTGCAGGATGGGGAGCAGTACCCCTGACCTCCACCCGCTGGATGCAGTAGCAGCCCCACCCCACCCCCCTGCAGATGATACCCCCACAACGACCCAGACATTGTTGACTGTCCCATCGTGGGCAACGCTGCCCCAGGTGAGAACGAACCACTGTTTTGGAGAGATGACATTGTTTCTTTTGATTCTGCTCTTGGGCAGAGTTGTTTTCCTTTTCTCATATTTCTTATCATCCGAAAGCTTCCTACTCTCACTTCCCAGAAAATGTAAATTCCCTGAGAACAGGAAGCTTGTCCAACTTGCTTAGCGTACTCAGAGCTTATCAGCTTGAGTAGATACTTTGTGAATAAATGGATAGAAACAAAAGCAAAATCAATCTGCTCATGCTTTATCTGGGTGGATAAAACATGTGATTTCATTAACAATATGTTTAAACCTATGCGAGTTACTCAGCTTTCTATCAGATGGAATTTTATGGATTAATTTTACAAATAATAGAAATCTTTCACTTCTACCCAGTGTCCTGTCTCCGAATTGGGTTAGAAACTCATCTAATGACCGTTGTATGCAAGAGAAATAAGTAAGAAACATAACAGATCCTGTGATTGCTTTGCAACTTATAATCTGGGGAAAACTACAGAATCGAGGCATACTGTCGATTGAAAGGGGAAAAGCAATGCCCACATTTAAACTGTTGTTAGGCTCTGCTTACTTTTCAGTGGGATGTTCTGGGGATTGAAATGACGTGTTCTAACACACGGGAAGACATCCGTGGTGAAGGAGCTCACAGGCTTCAAGAGGAAATGGAGGAATGAGGGCAGCTGCGGGACACGCTACCCAGGTAAGCCAGAGGGTCGAGGGTGGGAGCAAAATGAGGGCGCGACGGTTATTAAATCCAGCCTCCAAGGGTGTAGGGACGGGAGTGGTAACCTCGGTCACAAGCTAGTCGTTGCAAAGCTCAAGGGCCAGGAGCAGAAGCCCCAGCAGTATCTGAGATCTAACGTGGTTATCCGTGAGATGGTGCAATAAGGGCTGGCAGGTTTGGAAACAGCAGGCAGCTACTGCTGGGGGTTCCCAGCAGCAGAGAAACTCCCCATTGCTGGAGAGCAGGGGTGGGGCAGGAATTCAGCCTTCCTGGGTGCCAGGGCTCCAACCTGCATGCAGACATGGGGGCTCAGAGTCCGGCTGCCTCAGAGGGCTGTGAGGGGCTCTCACGTAAGTGTGTTCTAAGACTCTCGGGTGTCTAGTTTGGGGGGTTCGTGCTTATTTTCTCTGAAGATCTCATCCAGTTGTAGTAGAGCCATGAAATAAGGAATGTCTTGGGCTGCAGTGGCCAGTAGGCACGTTGCAGCCCCTGCAGGCTGGGCCGTCTCCCTTCCAGCTCATTGTGGGCTCAGAGACACACGCACTCTCTGTTGCCTTTGGGGGCCCAAGGGTAACTTGGTACCGTCGTTCTGGAATGAGGGAGAATGGAAATAGAAGGGAATGGAGGGAGAAAGGAAGATAATGGGAGAACAGAATATACTCTGTAAACATAAAAATCTTAGATCGTTCATGGATTTTATGCTGAAGTTAAAAGTACAGATAACCCAGCTGCAAATCCAAAGTGTGTGCAGAGTCACTTCCTGTCATTGTTTTATGGATTCCACAACGTTCTGAGTGTAAAGAGCCCTCCCCGGAATTTTTCAGACAGAATTCCCCAGAACAGAAGCATGCTTCACCTGCATGGTGCCAATACTCCAGCTCCTGGAGCGGACAGGACGTGATGAGCCCTTACGGAATGCCACGTAATAAGAATGACCTCCACTCGCAATGTGATGGTAGCTTTCTACAAATGTAAGTTATGTCTTCTTTGACTATACATGTATTCAGCTGCACTTCGGGGACAACAGTGCTTCCCAAAATATCCCCTCAAGACAGAACTTCCTGCCACCGTATTTCATGGCTGAACAACCCAAGTGGGAGTCTCCTCTTGCTGTATCTATTCAATTCTTACCCTTTCATTTCTCCTCCTTTAAAACCCTCTTCCTTGTCCCACGGCTTTCCTGAAACGGCTCTCTGGGGTCACTTGTGAACCTGCACTCCTCCTGGACTTCTTGGTCTCCGCCTGGCCTCCGAGGGTTCAGCTGCCTCTCTGTTCCCTCCTCGATGAGAACCGCATGAGCCTGAACGACTTTCCTGCTGCCTCTCTTATGGTAAAGCTGACATCGCTGAACTCCCCTGATCCTCGAAGCCGGGCTCTCTGCCTGTGCCCCGGGAGCGGCGGGCTCCTTCCGACAGCTCCAGCGGGAGTTGACAGAGCTACCTGACTCCTTGCCCTCCCGGTCTCCCTCTGTCCGCTCTTGGTTCCTCCCAAGGGCACTTCACTTGAATACACCCCTTGCACGTGAACCTGGTTCTGGGAGAAGGTGACACGCCCTGTCTCCTTATCCTTCATCTCTGCCCCTCCTGTCGCATCTTTGGGTCTGGTCCTCTCCTGGTGAGTGCGTCCCCCCCACTCCTTCAGAAATCTCACCCCTCCCACAGTTCTATCCATGGCAACACAGCCTAAATAGAGTCCTCAAATCTAACCTTTCTCCCCTAGCTCCCAACTGGGTTATTTTCAGCCGGATGCCAACAGTACCCACTTTGCATTTGTACAAAAGCAAACCTACCCCACCCAGACCCATTTCCCAAAGACGCATGGTTGTTGCTGTTTATCGTGTCCTCCTCTTTTCCTCTGCTCTGGCCCAAAGCAGCCTTCTGTGCGGTGCAGAGGTTGGAGTGGGGTTTGGCTGGTTCAGTTCTGATTTGCATCTACCTTAGGCTCGAACTTAGAGACTCCAGGCCCCAAGGGTAGGGTGAAGGCGCCACTGAAACCCAAACCCAAATGAGTGGCCATAGCCCATCATCACTGGAGCCAAAGCAGCTTGAAAGCTCCAACACTCACCTGATTTCTCTGGGGTTTGGCTCTTCCCCAAAATGACTAGTCCGGCAATTCCACAGGGTCTTTTTTTTGTTTTAGTTTTTAGAAAAAAGTTTTATTTTGTAATGGAGTATACTTGATTTACAATGTTTTGTAATGATTTACAATGTTTTATACTTGATTGTACAATGATTTACAATGTTTTATACTTGCTTGTACAATGTTTACAGCAAAGTGATCTAGTTATACATATACATGTATCAATTGTTTTTCAGAATTTTTTCTCATATATAGGTTATTACAGAGTATTGAGTGGAGTTCCCTGTGCTACACAGTAAGTCCTTGTTGACTATTTTATATATAATAGTGTGTATTTGTTAATCCCAAACTGCTAATTTACCCCTCCCCACCTCTTCCCCTTTGGTAACCATAAGTATGTTTTCTATGTCTGTGAGTCTGTTTCTGTTTTGTAAATAAGTTCACTTGTATAATTTTTCTTAGATTCCACATGTAAGTGATATCATGAGATACTTGTGTTTCTCTGTCTGGCTTACATCACTTAGTATGATAATCTCAAGGTCCATCCATGTTCCTGCAAATGGCATTATTTCATTCTTTTTCATGGCTGGGTAGTATTCCATTGTGCATATATACCACATCTTCTTTATCCATCCCTCTGTGGATGCTTCCATAGGGTCATTACAGCTCTTGCATGCTCCTAAGAAGCCTTTAAAAGGACATTCAGTGATATCTGTTCTCCACACCATTACTTAATTCAGACCCTCAAATCCTCTCACAGAATTATAATCATCTCTACAACTGGTTCCTTAAGTCTTGTTTTGTTCCCACTCGGTGACTTCAGACTTACCCTCCTGAAATATAACTGTGATGCCTTCCTCCTTCCACACTCAAGAATCATCGATGTCTTTCCACTGTTCAGGGAGCCATCACACACTCCTCAGGCCGGCCAGGCCAGCACAAGTTTATTTCCAGAACATGCCCTAGTCTTATCTCCTGCAGTTCACCATCCTGTATTTAGAAGACGCTTCAGATAAACGAATTACACATTAGCATGGGCTCTGCTTCCAGATATCTTTGTACAACCTGTTCCTTCTGCGCAGAGAGGTCCTCTTGCTTCTTCTCCTTCCCTACTTCTTCACCAGCCAGGCTGGCCCACAAAACATTCCTACACACACACACACACACACACACACACACACACACACTTCTCGCTGCTTTCTTTTCTCAAGACTTATCTTCTACATGCCAACTGGTATCCCAGGGTTCTTTGTAATATAGCCATCACCTCCTTGAATACTGGAGCTGTGTACCACCACTTGGGTACCTCTTCTCACCCTGCTACACGTGGCACAGTGCATACTGCACATGGAGTGACCCATCCTTCATTTGAAGCTACCCTTCTTTTGGAAAACTATTCTAGCCCATATGAATTAATCTATGTATGCCTTTAACAATGAGGAAAATGTCAATGCAGGTGAGTGTCACTCTTACCAGGGTTAATTAGGCATTAACCCCATTAACAGCCAAGAAAACCAGGTGCTTAAAAGTCCTGAGGAGGGGTATAAGGGGGAAAAAAAAAAAAAAGAAGCCTAAATACAAGTGGACTTTTAGAATAGAACTTGGGAAAGAAGATGCTGAAAGAAAGCAAATCCAGGTCTTTTAACTGTCTTTCTGTGTCTGTTAGGAGGGAGAACGCTCACATCCAAATAAGGGGGACCGAGGGACTTCCCTGGTGGTCCAGTGCTTAGGACTCCGTGCTTTCACTGCCGAGGGTGCAGGTTCAGTCCCTGGTCGGGGAACTAAAATCCCACAAGCCAAGTGGCCAAAAAAGAACCCCACAAATAAGGGGAACCGAGCATGTGTGTGTCAGCACAAAATTAGCATGGGCAGAGCTAAGGCTATCAGACAAATTGGAATTGCAGGCTGTGTCGGTTAAAAACAGTTTGCACTTGGTTGTTTGTCCATTTTAAGCACTCACAGATTTCTTCTGGGACAGTAGTAGGAACCAGCAGACGAAGCGTAATAACTGCAAGTCTTAAACTCAGAAAGACCAAGAACACCTGGCTCAAGGAAAAGACAGGAAAATTATGGCCCTCCTTTACCATAAAGGATGCAACTTCTAAGCATTAACTTGAAGCCCAAGGAAGACCAGATCTCATGAGCAAGAGATGGAAAATGGTAATCAATGACAGAATTCCCCTTATTTCTATGTTAATAGCATTAACATGCCCTGCAGGCAGTAAGGTGGCTTGTTTTATTTTAATGAAAGATTGTAACCATCTGAGATCTCAGTGATTTACTTGTTACCTTGGTTCCTCAAACTGTTTTTCCACACGGTCTTAAATTTTGCATCCAAAAAGTATTCCACATGCTTATATGTTGTACTTGGAGATGCACTGCGACCTCGGCATGGAATCGATGTATAGTGAATGAATGAATACTGGAATGTTCTATGAACATGTCATTTGCATTTCTTCCTCTTCAGATCCTACCTACACTTGGAATAAGATTTAAATTAGCAGAGAAACTGGACTTATTATCTTCTTGGGCATGGCACTGCTTTCCAGTTCTGTGAGTAACTTTACAGGGACCCTAAACAAATATCAAATTGTTAGGCTGATCATTTGTATAATGTTGACTGAGTAGTACTTAAACACATATTGACAGAGCCTATTTGTAAAAGTATGACATATATACATCGCCTTCCTTCTGAATGATAGAGATGTTTTAGTGTTATGTAGAATGCATAGCACACTTACTCTGAGATGAGCCAGCTCCAGGAGAAATATCTGTTTACACAGAAATTTAACATTCTTATCAAAAGGTTGTCTTCAGGGCTTCCCTGCTGGCACAGTGGTTGGGAGTCCACCTGCCGGTGCAGGGGACACGGGTTCGTGCCCCGGTCCAGGAGGATCCCGCATGCCGCGGAGCGGCTGGGCCCGTGAGCCATGGCCGCTGAGCCTGTGCTCCGCAACGGGAGAGGCCACAGCAGTGAGAGACCCACGTACCGCAAACAATAAAGGTTGTCTTCAGATTTTAGGCACCTTTTGGGAAACTGGCAAATTCTCTTTGTCATGTAACAAAGTATTCCTTCTGATCTCATGTTAGAAATATATCTAAAATTAGAAATATTCAAATATCACCTCATGCTTATGATTTTTGGTTATATATACACAATCTGAATCAATGTAGCAACTGTCCTCCAGTTGGATACCCTTTGGGTACAGAGAAATCCAATACGGTAAAATTTCACAAATCAGATTAATCATGTATGAGCACAATATTTGGCTCAAATACTTTGAGGACCAGGGGGTGTTAGTAATTAAGAGGACAGGAGACGTATGCTACAGCTCACACAAAGGAACTCATGTGAGGATCGGCATGAAGTCTGTGTCTCCAAACCGTAGGATGTCTTATGTATTCGAGGATGAATTAGCCTTGAAGAATCTTCTCACCTCCCAAGCACCCCGACCCCATTCCAACGTTAGAATCCGCCTTTGGAAAAACCGGAGCCAGCAGAGCAAGTTCCAAACGTAGCTGCCAAAGCTGGACACGTGCAAAATCATGGTCTTTGTGACGTCTTTCACGCAAAGAAGAGAACCAGAAGGAGGTGGGCCTCCTGTGTGTGGACTTGGCAGGGGGAGCGGGCAGGGAGTGAGCTGGCCTCTCTCTGAAGGCAGGGGAAGCTTCTGAGAGAGAAAGGGAATGAATGAGAGTCTGAACCTAGGGCCACGCCAAACGTCCTCTACGTGGGGATCCCCTTGGAGAAAAGTTCTCTGAGACAGATGTGAAAGGAGGAGTAAGAAAGAGGTAGTGCGAGTCTGTCCCCGGCAGGCATCCCTTTTAAACCACGGAGCAGAGGTTTTGTTCTTGATGGAAATAGGAAAAGGAATAATGGGAATAATGGAATAAAGCAATAATGCCCCACCTCCCCCACCAGGCCCAAGAAGCAAAGAAACACATTACTAAGGAATCCCAAAAGAACACATGGTGTTCTTACTGCGTGAGTTTCTGAATATGGACAAAATGGACCCACAAACCCAAGAGAAGATTAATATGTTCTGTCTGTTAAAACAAGGCGCGCGTCCCATTTGCTGTGGTCTGCGTGGCCGCCAAACTTGGAAAAGATTGCTGCTACCCTTCGCTAGTAAAGGTGGGGAGCGAAATGCTCTCAGGGGCTGTTGAGAGAGTGTGTCTCCCTACCGCCTGCTTTGGAGGGGGTTTGCCTAGAGCTTTTCAGAGTTTCTATTATGTATTCCCTGCGAGCCAGCACTTCTTCCCGTAGTGGCTTCTCCAGTGGAGACAATTGCAGCAGGCAGTGACAGATGCATAAAGACTGAAGGGACTCTAAGGCACCACGAGTAGGGGATGATCGTGTCAGTGTTCGGGTATGCAGACAACGGCAACTTAAAACTAACAAGTTAATTCAAAAGAATTATTTCTTTAACAACAACAAAAAGAACCCAATCAAAAAATGGGCGGAAGACCTAAGTAGACATTTCTCCCGAGAAGACATACAGATGGCCAAGAGGCACATGAAAAGGTGCTGAACATCGCTAATTATTAGAGAAATGCAAATCAAAACAAACTACAACGAGGTTATCACCTCACACCGGTCACAATGGCCATTATCAAAAAGTCTACAAATAACAAATGCTGGGAGGGTGTGCAGAAAAGGGAGCCCTCCTGCACTGTTGGTGCAGCCACTATGGAGAACAGTATGGAGGTTCCTCAAAAAAACTAAAAATAGAACTCCCATATAATCCAGCAGTCTCACTCCTGGGCATATATCCAGACAATACTCTAATTCAAAAAGATAAATGCACCCCTATGTTCATAGCAGCCGTATTCACAATAGCCAGGACATGGAAGCAACCTAAATGTCCATCAATGGATCCATGGATAAAGAAGATGTGGTACATATATGCAATGGAATATTACTCAGCTATAAAAAAGAATGAATTAATGCCATTTGCATCAACATGGATGGACCTAGGGATTATCATAGTAAGCGAACTAAGTCAGAAAGAAACAAATACCATATGATGTTACTTACTTATATGTGGAATCCAAAATATGACACAAATGAACTTATCTACAAAACAGAAATAGACTCACAGACATAGAGAACAGACTTGTGGTTGTCAAGGGGGAGGGAGGGCAGGGAAGGACTGGGAGTGTGGGATTAGCAGGTGCAAGCCAGTATATATAGAATGGACAAACAACAACAAGATCCTACTGTATAGAACAGGGAACTATATTCAGTATCCTGTAATAAACCATAATGGAAAAGAATATGAAAAAGAATGTATATATATAACTGAATCACTAGGCTGTACAGCAAAAATTAACACGTTGTAAACTAAGTATAAAACTTAAGAAAAGATTTCTTTGAAAGGATACTGAACAGGGAAAAAAATTAAAGTTGCAGGAGAATATACATTCTATAGAAAGTATGAACCAAATCTATTTTTGTGCTAAAAAAATAAAGATGTACTTTTGTGTCCATGTTTCTGCACTCAAAGAAACAATCATATGCCTAACAGATAATAATGAATATTCCTAATATATGGATATTGGGGATGACTTGAAGACTTTGTTTTTTAATGTACATACACTTTTTTCCCAATGTGCCTATACCATTCTGAATGAAAACAGGCATATTTTCAAGTAAGGATTTCTGTCAGATGTGAACATTCTAAACCCCTTAGAATCCTTTTGTAGAAGGCAGCTATCCACTGCAAAGCTTGTAGCTTGAGAGCCTCAAAGCTTTTCCTGTTTTTTTTTTTTTCTTTTACTAAGTCTTCTGACTTGTGTGAAGGAAGTAAACTCACCTGAAACTAACATGTCACATGTTGTCAGGCTCAGAAACTTCTCTATCTTCAAAATAACCCTGAGGGGGGAAATACTTCAGCCCACGTGATAACAGTTTGGAAATGCTTTGCATGTAGAAGGGGGATGTAAAAATAAGTGACATTTACCTCTGCAAAATTTTAGGACTACAATATTTTTGTGAATATTGTTGCAGATTATCTGGTGTTATAAGAGGTAAAAAGATAAGGAAAATGTACAGAACGTGAACAGAACTTTAAGAGTATTCATCAAGAGTATGAAGACACATCGTTTATAAAAACACCACCATGGTCAAAAGACATTAGCCAGTACAAAACTAAGGGTACTACAGGTGTCAATACCTATGTGTAGTAATTCAGTACCTTGCATTATTCTATAGCCATCGATTCTGCTTTGTATCATTCTGTATTCATCGATTTTCTACATTTTCATAAGCCATAAATAAAAATTTGTTTCCCTTTTTCATGCCTGTTCTCCCAAAAACAACCTTCTACTGATGGTCGTAGATTATTCAGGAAGAACAAGAAAAATAATGGGAACTAAAATAAGTAGGTAAGGAGTATTTTTCTCTATCCTAAACATTCCATCTGTGTAACTATATTTATGGTATGTAAAACACCTGTTTTTATTTCCAAGGGACCAGTCTGGTTCTAAAGTCGCAGCTGGTGATAGTCTGTGAGGGTGTTCAGATACTATTTCTCGAGCTACGCAGATGGCAATGAAAAGCAACTTCATAATTTATTTCTTACCACCATCCAAGAATTTGGACAGACTCCTGGGGACAGAACTGGCAGTACTTCAGCTTAAACGGTGCATGACATGTGTTCCGTACGTATGCATCAGGGATAAGCGTAAGCATGCACCAGTCTAAGGGACCAAACACCAAGGATGATAATCTCATCATAATAATGGTCAGTAATCACAGAAGTCAATACCCAGGACTAAACTGCAGATGGGCGAGAACAGTAATTTCGAAGAGCACCACTGACCTAAACTTTCCGACGTAAATGGGCTTCACTAGGTCCCCCTCAGAATGAACAATGGCAAAGAAGGCTTACTCCAGTTTGTATAACGAAGGGAAAGTGGTACTAAATTAAGGTGTTAATGAATTGTACTAAAAAGCTGAGATGTCCAGATCGAGTGACAGCTCGGGATAAAAGCTGGGGTTACCAGAAAACAAAACTGTCCAACTATTGGGAACAGTGATTTGGACAGTTCCTTATATAAAGGACAATAGTGACCTCTAAAAGGAGGGCCTCTCTTGTGGAGTCAGCAAGTCAGGTAAAATCACCTTGGAAGACGCAGACAATCCTCGTGACCTACACCAGGAATAAACTGGTTGATAAATCAAATCTTACAACTGTGGGCAGCTAGAATGCTCATCTTTAGGGTGTGTACAATTACTGAAACACTGGACACGTGTACAGTTGGTGAAATTGATGAAAACGAGAGAAAACCCTAAAACAGAGTACGAGGGAATAAGAATATAAAAGTAAAGAAACACCCTTAAATTTATTAGCACTTCTGACCTGATTAGCCTAAGTGAACCAATCCAATTTTCAACAAGTTTAATAGTATGTGTGTATTGTGTCTGCTTCATACAGCGCTTAAAGCATTTGAGAAAATCAGATACAGCAGACTGTGGTTTGAATTAAACAGAGAAAAATTCATTAGGTGTGCAATCGATGTTTAAATGCCGATAGAAATCTAATCTGTTTAATTAATAAGCTTTTGCTTTATTGATTATATAAATAAAATATGGATATTTAGAAGAACGCTATAGAGGTAAATTAGGTATCAAAGTAAAAACAGTGGTCTATCACAATTAAAAAGGACAGACGCATCAATATCTCACATTGTTTATAGCTAGTAGAAATGGATAAGATTAAAACTAAACTCTGGAAATACATGTTGGTAAAGGACAGATTAAACTAAGGATACAATGTCCTCTGGAATATGGTCAGTAATATCCTGTAAATGCAGACGATATCATCACTAATTGAAAATATGTGATCTAAAAATATTTCTATTAGGTAACAGGACACAAACAAGATTTCTCCATGAAAGTATTTGTTGGTTATTAATAGAATTAATTCGTAACAGAAATGTTCACCGTCGAAAGGAAAGTAGGTGGTATAATTCAGCATTTGAAAGAATAAGATGAAAAAACGAAAAGTCAAAGGACAATAAGTAAAATTGAAGACTATATATGCTTAATCCTACATCTGCATGGGAGGTGGGTGCAACTTGAAAAAGAAAAACATAACTGAGGGTTTCAAAGCCATGGTGGAGATAAAGGTAAGTTTAAGCTGTGTCAGAGACCACCAAATTGAGGCATATTCAATAGGCAGTTGGATAAATGGGGCTAGGGGTCATATAATGGCAAGTCTGGACCAGAGCTAGAGCTTGGGTGTCGTCAACTGATCACATCTGTAGATCCACTAACCCACTAAGAGTGAGTGGGAAAGGCTAAGATGATCTGAGATGCCCCAACGTTAAGAGGTTGTGTTGAAGGGAAAAAAAAGCTAACACAGGATGCTAAGAACATCATCTAGGGACATAGGAGGAAAACCATGGGAGAGCATGCATGTTTGGGGAGAGCATGTGGAATACTGCCAGGACATCAAGCAAGATCAGCAATGAAAATGCCCCTGGGTTTGTCCCCTTACACCTTTCCACTTGGCAGGAGACTAGGATGGAAGAGGGTTTATGGAAAGTAAGCAATGGAGGTGGGACGAGTCTGGCTCTGAATAGGAGTGCAGAGAAATGGTGGTGCCTCAAAGGCGAGTGGGGCCCTGGAGAAATTTTTTTCACTTGTCATGTGAGAGACACTGAAGCCTGGTGGTGATAGAAAGTATGAAAGAGATGGGGAGATGTTGATGATGCAGGAGAGAGTAGGTGAATGGTAGAAAGAGCTCCCTGAAAGGGTAAGAGGTGTGGGGCGACAAACTAAATGCACAAATTTTGCTTTATGAGGCGGGGAGAGACATTCTCTCCATTTTAGTAAGAGGGAAGGAAAGGAAAATAGGAGTGAGTACAGGAAGATTTAATAGATTGACTACGAGAAGGGGATGGAGTTCCCATCAGATGCATTTTATTTCCTCATGGTGTGGAAGGTGAGGATACAGGCTGATTCTGAGAAGGACTGGGGGAAACATGATATCTAAGCAGATGAAGAAAGGAACAAAACTGTTATGACAGTGGAGTAGCAGAAGAGTGAATTCACTAGGAAACATTCTGAAACATTAAAACTAATTTAAGGGCTTCCCTGGTGGTGCAGTGGTTAAGAACCCGCCTGCCAATGCGGCGGACACACGTTCGAGCCCTGGTCCGGGAAGATCCCACACGCCACGTAACAACTAAGCCCGTGAGCCACAACTACTGAGCCTGCGTTCTAGAGCCCGTGAGCCAAAACTACTGAAGCCAGCGTGCCTAGAGGCCATGCTCCGCAACAAGAGAAGCCACTGCAATGAGAAGCCCGCACACCGCGACAAAGAGTAACCCCCACTCATGGCAACTAGGGAAAGCCTGGGCACAGCAACGAAGACCCAACACAGCCATAAATAAATAAATAAATTTTAAAAAATTAATTTAAAATCAGAAAAATCAGTTTAAAATTTAAATTCAGTTTACAATCAGAAAACTGATTTTTGCAAAATTTGGATACAATAAAAATATAACACAAACTATTTTGTAAAGTCTTAAACTTTAAATTATTAAGTAAACTGCTAACGTGATTCTACCGTTGATGGTAGAAAGATGAATACTGTCATTACTAATCATTAAGATAAGTTACTGCAGAAACATCCTATCACCTATTAATACACGTTTTCCTCAAATGGTCATGGAATTTGGATGTTCATTTTCTATTAATCTCAAAGGTAAAGCAGTTTTCTCTAATGAGTTTAGAATCTGGCTCACCAACACTACAGTTCTATGTACAGAATGTTTTATGGACTTTCACATGAGAAAGAATACATCCTGCGGTTGTGGTATTGCCATCTTTCTCTCCCAGACCCACACCTCATTTCTCCCAATCAGTTATTCCATCCATCTGTATCCAGGGCAGCTCTGGCACCAGAGTGCTTTCTTACCATACTAGCATCCTTCACATCATGACCTGCCACTCTCCTATCTCCAATTCCCCACCATCAGAGTCCTTATTCTGTTTGCACATGTTGGCTCTTTAATTGTGGTACAAAGCAACTTATTGGTTTCATGAATAGTCAAAATAAATGATCTTGGCTAGTCTGGCAGGCACACATTTTTTTTTTTTTTTTTTACACAGCTGTTCTACACTTAGATGCTTTGTCTTTTGTTCTGAAATGAAAGCCAACACCCTGTTCACTCTGTCTTTTCTACCCAACCAATCTGTTCTAGTCCACGTCTCCCTGCCTGAGATCTCGATTCTCTAAAGGAGCTCCTTCTCAGTCTTGCACCAGTGCCTTCGACTCAGCCTGTTCCAACTTTCACCAAAAACTTGCTCAATAAATGGACACTCTTGGTGTTCTCTTCCTTTCCTCCATCCACAGGATCTTCCTCATGTGCTGACAAAAATGCCAGACACTTCTTTCCCAATTTCCTTACTGACCCCGACCAAAAATAATATCTATCCACACATCTAACTTTCAAGTTTACTCTCCTCTCTCCATCTCTTTAATAACAAACACCTTGGAAAAATCAGTCTATAATATATAGCAACACAGTATAACCTGCCATTTACTACCCTCACAGAACAATTTCTTATTCCAATCACTGTGGAATGCACCATCTAAGAAGCATTTCTCAAAACTCAATGAATCTCTTGGGAATGTAGTTAAAATGCAGACTCTGTTGTGAGGTTGAGGATGAACCTTGAGATTCTACATTTCTAACAAGTTGCTAAGCAACGCCCAGGACCACAGTTTGAAATGCAGGAGCCTAAAGCATCATTACTCAAAGACATATTGGGTTTTTTCCCACAAGCTGTCATTTCACAATGAAGACTAGAACTTTGTTTTCATATTTTCATCTCTTTTCACTCTTCAACTCATTGCTGTTATTTTCCAGAGCCCATCCCTCCAACAAAACAGGCTCTCACCACTAGTTTGTCTCTATGATGTCACATCCGGTGGCTTTCCCATCTGTATTTTAAATGACCTTCTCTGTTGAATTCAACACAGTTGACTACTCACATGATGAAAATGTACAACTCTGGCTTCCCTGGAGGAAGAGATTCTTTTAAAAGCATTACTGAGCAAACATCAATTTTATTCTTTATAAAAAGCCAGTAATGAAAATATTTCAGTATTTACCTCTTTCCATAGTGTTTGAGCCTCATGCCAAAAAGATGAACATGGCCTCAAAGCCTGAAGTGTCAGAATATCCAGCCCCAAGCCCACAGGACATCAGAGATGGCATGTGACCCAATCACGCCCAAGCAGAATTGCCTCTTGGAATTTTCTATTAAGTCTATTAAAAACAATATTCTCCTTATGTCCTGTGTCCACTAATATGGTAAAATACAAGTTTTCCTCAGAGAGCAGCCACTTTTCTCACCTTCTGGGAAGAACCGGTACTAAAGATAGTGAATACCTAGTGACTTCACCTGGGCAGTTGTGTGTTCCAGATAGAGCCTGGTCTGTGTGCCAAATGTTCCAGTGATTCCTCCTTCTTTCTTTTAACCCTCTTTGGCTGAAGGTCATTGGAACTGGGGTTCCCTCATGTGCAACAAAAAGTTTTGATAATTAATTGTCCTAAAAATTATCTCTTTATTTGGCTTCCCTTAAATAAGAAACATCCCTAATGCTTCCTTAGAAAATCAGACAAAAGACACTAAGAAATCACTTATCTTTTTTTGCTAATTGTTTGGATTTGTTTTTCTGTTTGTTTGTTTTTGTTTTGGCTGTGCCACTCAGCTTTTGGGATCTTAGTTCCCTGACCAGGATATCATATCACAGCTGATGGCAGTGAAAGTGTCAAGTCCTAACCACTTGACTGCCAGGGAATTTCCTATATTTGTTTTTGTAGTTCTTTTTTCTTCCTTTCTTCTTTCGTCCTCTTTAATCAAAACTTGTAAGCAAAAGCAGTTCTAAGAGGAAAGTTTATAGCAATACAAGGTTACCTCAGGAAACGAGCAAAATCTCAAACAACCTAACCCTACACCTAAAGCAACTAGAGAAAGAAGAACAAACAAAACCCAAAGTTAGTAGAAAGAAAGAAATCATAAGATCAGAGCAAAAATAAATGAAATAGAGACTAAGAAAACAATAGAAAAAAATCAATGAAAGTAAAGGCTGGTTCTTTGAAAAGATAAACAAAATTGATAAACCTTTAGCCAGACTCATCAGGAAAAAAAGGGAGAGGGCCCAAATCAATAAAATTAGGAGTGAAAAAGGAGAAGTTACAACTGACACCACAGAAATACAAAGGACCATAAGAAACTACTACAAGCAACTAACTGTATGCCACTAAAATGGACAACCTAGAAGCAATGGACAAATTCTGAGAAAGGTACAATCTTCAAAAAAAAAAAAGCAGGAAGAAATGAAAAATATGAACAGACCAATTACAAGAACTGAAATTGAATCTGTGATTTAAATACTCCCAGCAAACAAAAGTCCAGGACCAGATGGCTTCATAGGAGAGTTCTATCAAACATTTATAGAAGAGTTAACACTCATCCTTCTCAAACTCTTCCAAAAAATTGCAGAAGAAGGAATATTTTCAAACTCATTCTATGAGGCCACCATCACCCTGATACCAAAACCAGATAAAGATATCACAAAGAAGAAAATTACAGGCCAACATCACTTATGAACATAGAGGCAAAAATCCTCAACAAAAAACTAGCAAACTGAATCCAACAGTACATTAAAAGGATTTCACACCCTGATCAAGTGGGATTTATCCCAGGGATGCAAGGATTTTTCAATATTGCAAATCAGTGTGATACACCACATTAACAAATTGAAAAATAAAAGCCATGTGATTCTCTCAATAGAAGCAGAAAAAGCTTTTAATAAAATTCAACATGCATTTATGATAAAAATTCTCCAGAAATTTGGCATAGAGGGAAACTACCTAAACATAATAAAAGCCGTATATGACAAACCCACAGCTAACATCATACTCAACAGTAAAAAGCTGAAATCATTTCCTCTAAGATCAGGAATGAGACAAGGTTGTCCACTCTTGCCACTTTTATTCAACATAATTTTAGAAGTCCTAGCCATGGCAATCAGAGAAGAAAAAGAAATAAAAGGAATCCAATTTGGAAAAGAAGTAAAACTGTCACTGTTTGCAGAGGACACGATACTATACAAGGAAAATCCTAAAGACACTACCAGGAAACTACTAGAGCTCATCAATGAATTTGGTAAAGTTGCAGGATAAAAAATTCATACACAAAAATCTATTGCATCGCTATACACTAACAATGAAAAATCAGAAAGAGAAAGTAAGGAAACATTCCTATTTACCACTGCATCAGAAAGAAAATACGTAGGAATAAACTTACCTAAGGAGGCAAAAGACCTGTACTCTGAAAACTATGTGATGCTGATGAAAGAAACTGAAGATGACATAGATGGAAAGATATACCATGTTCTTGGATTGGAACATTCAAATTGTCAAAATGAATATACTACCCAAGGCAATCTACAGATTCAATGAAATGCCTATCAAATTACCAATGGCATTTTCCACAGAACTAGAACAAAACATTTGTAAATTTGTGTGGAAACACAAAAGGCCCCAAAGAGCCAAAGCAATCTTGAGAAAGAAGAACAGAGCTGGCAGAATCAGGCTCCCTGACTTCAGAGTATACTACAAAGCTACAGCCACCAAAGCAGTATGGTACTGGCACAAAAACTGACATATAGATCAATGGAACAGGATAGAAAGCCCGGAAATAAACCCACATACCTATGGTCAATTAATCTACAACAGAGGAGGCAAAAATATACAGTGGAGAAAAGACAGTCTCTTCAATACATGGTGCTGGACAGCTACATGGAAAAGAATGAAATCAGAACATTCTCTAATACCATACACAAAAAATAAACTTAAAATGAATTAAAGACATAAATATAAGATCATATACTATAAAACTCCTAGAGGAAAAAATAGGCAGAACACTCTTTGACATAAATTGCAGCAATATCTTTTTGGGTCCATCTCCTAGAGTAAAAATAAACAAAAGGGACCTAATTAAAGTTAAAAGCTTTTGCACAGCAAACCATAAACAAAACACAAAAACCACCTACAGAATAGGAAGAAAATATTTACAAATGATGCGACCAAGGGTTTAATTTCCAAAATATACAAACAGTGCATATAACTCAATATCAGAAAAAGAAACAACCCAATAAAAAAATTGACAGAAGACCTAAATAGACATTTCTCCAAAGAAGACATACAGATGGCCAGTAGGCATGTGAAAAGATGTTCAACATCGCTATTTATTAGAAAAATGCAAATCAGAACTACAATGAGATATCACCTCACACCAGTCAGAATGGCCATTATCAAAAAGTCTACAAATAAATGCTGGAGAGGGTGTGGAGAAAAAGGAACCCTCCTACAATGGTGGTGGGAATGTAAAAAGTGGTACAGCCACTATGGAGAATAGTTATGAAGTTTCCTTAAAAAACTAAAAATAGAGCTACCATATGATCCTGCAGTCTTATTCCTGGGCATATATCCGGAGAAAACCATAATTCAAAAAGATACATGGGGCTTCCCTGGTGGTGCAGTGGTTGAGAATCTGCCTGCCAATGCAGGGGACACAGGTTCGAGCCCTGGTGTGGGAAGATACCACATGCCGCAGAGCATCTGGGCCCATGAGCCACAGCTACTGAGCCTGCGCGTCTGGAGCCTGTGCTCCGCAACAAGAGAGGCCGCGATAGTGAGAGGCCTGCGCACCGCGATGAGTGGCCCCCGCTCGCCGCAACTAGAGAAAGTCCTCGCACAGAAACGAAGACCCAACACAGCCAAAAAAAAGAAAAAAAAAGATACATGCACTCCAGTGTTCACTGCAGCACTATTTACAATAGCCAAGACATGGAAACAACCTAAATGTCCATCAACAGATAAATGGATAAAGAAGATGTGGTAATATATGTACAATGGAATCTTACACAACCATAAAAAAGAATAAAATAATGCCATTTGCAGCAACATGGATGGACCTAGAGATTATTATACTAAGTGAAGTAAGGCAGACATAGACAAGTATCACATGATTATCACTTATATGTGGAATCTAAAAAAAAAAATGATACAAATGAACTTACATACAAAACAGAAATAGACCCACAGACATAGAAAACAAACTTATGGTTACCAAAGGGGAAGCAGGAGGGAGGGATAGATCAGGAGGTTGGTATTAACAGATACACACTACTATATATAAAAAAGATAAACAACAAGGACCTACTGTATAGCATAGGGAACTATATTCAATATTTTGTAATAACCTATAAGACAAAAGAATCTGAAAAAATAGATGCATACATATATATGTATAACTGAATCACTTTGCTGTACACCTGAAACAAACACAACATTGTAAAGCAACTATACGTTAATAAAAAATGAAATATAAAGAAAAAGAAAAAAAATCACTTATCCTTTCTTGCTGTCATTGAGCATTTATTCTGCCAGATGAATGTTACCATCTATTTGTCACATTTTGAAGATAAACATAGTGATCATGTGATCAAAGTCTGTAAAATGTGTAGCTTCATAAGACTACACACCACACAGGGTGTAACCTTCCTGCCTCAGAAGATTTTATGTCATTATCACATAAGTAGGCAAATATGTAAAGTTCTCATATATGTCTTGCACGTCTTTAAGAGGTTATGCATCTTTTTTGCTTCAGTGAATTCACTGTTCCACTTTTTAAATTCTGCTGGTATAAAAGCACTATTAATTTTTGTATATTATTATAGCATTTTTAATGAATTCTTTAACTTTTTGTAGTACTGTTTCAGTTAATTATCATGGATTTCTAGGCACAGAATCATTC
Source organism: Pseudorca crassidens (assembly GCF_039906515.1). Lineage (NCBI taxonomy): Eukaryota > Metazoa > Chordata > Mammalia > Artiodactyla > Delphinidae > Pseudorca > Pseudorca crassidens. The sequence continues at coordinate 129,423,240 of NC_090317.1, read as the reverse complement.
ACTGATTACTCAACTACTGAGCATCTGTGGTGTGTTACCTCATGTGCATAATGCTGGATGCAACTTACAAATGATACTGGTTTTGCTATTTTTTTCCACATTTTCTTAGCCTTTATTTATTTATCTTTGCTTCTGTATTTCCTAGAGCTTCCAAAACCTGAGGCACAGTAGCAGAGATGCCAGGCATACTTGTCTTATTCCCGATTTAATGGAATGTGTTTCACACTATTACTATGCATAGGCTTGTCATTTGCCTGTGAATAATTTTTTGAATGATTTTCTTATTGAAACCTCTTTATTCTTGTCACTTTTTTATTAATCTAGCATGCATATTGCAAGTTATCAAATTAATGCATCCGACCAAAAGGTTTTTTTTTATTTTTGGCAATTTGCATATGACTTAATTTAGAATTTTACTGCTGAACTATCAAAATCCAATTGTTGAATGATGGACAGGCAAGACAGCACAACCAAGCTGGCAAAGAAGGAGAGCTTACATATATTAAATAAACAGATACAGAGACATAGAAATAAATATACTTAGATGTAAACGTTGGTATGTCCGTGCACACGTACATATACGTCCAAATTCCCTATCACTATTCACTGAGAGGACCTGGGAGCTGCATCACACCAATAAGACTGTTATTTGGCTGATAAGTTTTGTTTATACGTACCATAAATATAAATACCATTTTCTACTATAAGGAATTACACCCTTTGGAGAAATAGCTGATTCCAGAGCTGGGGCAGAGAAGGGACAAGTTAAGCCTGGAGAGTATTGTTCCACAAAGCAAGGAATTGCTCAGAGAGTGATGAGGATATGTCAAATAGCCGAAACTTAGAAACAACCTAAATGTCCATCGACAGGTGAATGTATAAAGAAGATGTGCTACATATGTATTGGATGGGCCAAAAAGTTCATTTACGTTTTTCCATGACATCTTTTGGAAAGACCCAAACAAACTTTTTGGCCAACCCAATACAGTGGAATACTATGCAGCCATTAAAAACTGAAATAATGCCATTTGCAGCAACTTGGATGGACCAAGAAATGATCATATTAAGTAAGTCAGACAGAGAAAGACAAATACCGCATGATATCACTCATATGTGGAATCCAAAATATGGCACAAATGAACTTATCTATGAAATAGAGACAGACTCATAGCCATAGACAACAGACTTGTGGTTGCCAAGGAGGATGGGGGAAGGGAGAGGGATGGACTGGGAGTTTGGGGTTGGTAGATGCAAACTAGTACATTTAGAATGGATAAACAACAAGGTGTTACTGTATAGCACAGGGAACTATACTCAATATCCTGTGATAAACCATAATGGAAAAGAATATATAAAGTATATATATATATATATGTGTGTGTGTGTGTGTGTGTGTGTATATATATATATATATATATATATGTATATATATGACTGAGTCACTTTGCTGTACAGCAGAGATTGGCCCAACATTGTAAACTATATTTCAATTGAAAAGAAGAAAAGGACAGAGGAATCAGCCAAAACAGGCTTCCATTGACCAAACTGAGGAAAATTTGAGCATAAAAATGCATGATGATCATAGATTATAATCCATTAAATAGAAGAGGAAACCACAAGTCCATACACATCTAAACAAGTGGAAATCTTTGTAAAGAACATGATATTTATGTGATTTAAAAATACTTCCCCACAAGGTAGTTAACGTAAAAGGGAATAGAGTAAGTTCATTGGGAAGAAGCTTGGCAGATATCCCTTTTAACCAAGGTTAAGCCACTTCTCATCTGGTAAGATGCAATGAGAAGGTAGCATCACCTCCCTCAATGAGAAGGAAATCACCTGTGATTTTCCTGCCAATCATGAGAACACAGCAGATAAACTCCAAAGGAGGGAAATCCTATAAAATAGTGTAGTGGGTTGAATAGTATATCCCTCTGATATTCATGTCCACCCAGCATCTCAGAATGTGACCTTGTTTGGAACTAGGTCTTTGCAGATATAATTCATTAAGAATATCAAGATGAGATCATCCTAAATTTAGGGAGAGTCCTAAGTCCAGTGACTGATGTCCTTATGGGAATATAACAGGACAGAGACACACAAGGAAGAAGATCCTGAGAAGACAGAGGTAGATATTAAACTGATACTGCCACAAGCCAAGAAATGCCCAGGATTGCCAGCAACCACAAGAAGTTAGGGGAGAGGCCCTGGAGCAGCTCTTCCTTCAAAGCCTCCAGCAGGAACCAACCTCACCAACACCTTGATTTTTCAACTTCTGGTCTACTGAACTGTGAAAGAATAATTTTGTGCTGTTCTAAGCTACCCAGATTGTGGCAGTTGTTACAGCAGCCCTAAGAAACTAATATAATAACAGACTCATAATTTTCCAAACTCCCAGGTACATGAATTCAAAAAAAAAAAAAAAAGACTATAACATGGTCTAGACTGAGGGAAACTGAAGAGATGTGAAGACCGAGTGGAACCTATGATTCTTACCTGAGTTCTTTTGTCATAAAAGACATTCTTGGGACAACTGGTGAAACATGAATCAACTCTGAGGACACAGATCAATATTAATTCCCTGATTTTATTATATTGTGCATGTGTAGGAGAATGTCCCTATTTATAGGAGGTATAAGGGAAAGTGCTTGGCAGTTGGTGGGACAGCAGGTGGGGGAACTGACTCACAGGTGATTGGGGATAACTTCCTACTCAATAGCCAATATTTATGATTCTTTAAAGCTGCTATTGTTTAAAAATGTCCACCTGTCTAGTAACCACGGAAAGGTAAGTTGAAGCGAAAATAGGATTAGAAAAAATTAGTAAGTCTGAGGAAACCGAGTATCGGTAAAAATGAGGAGTGGTAAGACTTCCTGCTCAGTGCTATGTGTGTGAAAGAGGTGTGTCTGCCTTAGAGCGGAGTTGGCAGTATCTACCCAAGTTCAAGCTATGTGTAACCTGTGACAACTCAGCAGTCCCACCTGTGCATAGGTACCCTTGAGTTTTACACACATTGTACAAGAAAACATGTCTGAAGAGGGTCACACCAACATTATTTCTGAAGCTTGGAAACTTGAAATGACTTAAATGTCCATCGATAGAAACATGGATAAAGAAATTGTGATATGTTGATGGAATAGTTGAAAGGATTGAGCCTGACGTACAGTTATAACAGGGATCCATCTTGACGCTAAAAGGTCAAGTGAGAAAAATGAGTTAAAAAGGAAACAACCACATCCAAAAAAGGGCAGAAGACCTAAATAGACATTTCTCCAAAGAAGATATACAGATTGCCAACAAGCGCATGAAAGAATGCTCAACATCATTAATCATTAGAGAAATGCAAATCAAAACTACAATGAGATATCATCTCACACCAGTCAGAATGGCCATCATCAAAAAATCTAGAAACAATAAATGCTGGAGAGGGTGTGGAGAAAAGGGAACATTCTTGCACTGTTGGTGGGAATGTAAATTGATACAGCCACTATGGAGAACAGTATGGAGGTTCCTTAAAAAACTAAAAATAGAACTACCATACGACCCAGCAATCCCACTACTGGGCATATACCCTGAGAAAACTGTAATTTTAAAAGAGTCATGTACCAAAATGTTCATTGCAGCTCTATTTACAATAGCCAGGGTATGGAAGCAACCTAAGTGTCCATCACTGGATGAATGGATAAAGAAGATGTGGCATATATATACGATGGAATATTACTCAGCCATAAAAAGGAACAAAACTGAGTTATTTGTCGTGAGGTGGATGGACCTAGAGTCTGTCATAGAGAGTGAAGTATGTCAGAAAGAGAAAAACAAATACCGTATGCTAACACAAATATATGGAATCTAAGAAAAAAAAAGTCATGAAGAACCTAGGGGCAAGACGGTAATAAAGACACAGACCTACTAGAGAATGGACTTGAGGATATGGGGAGGGGGAAGGGTAAGCTATGACAAAGTGAGAGAGTGGCATGGACATATATACACTACCAAACATAAAATAGATAGCTAGTGGGAAGCAGCCGCATAGCACAGGGAGATCAGCTCCGTGCTTTATGACCACCTAGAGGGGTGGGATAGGGAGGGTGGGAGGGAGGGAGATGCAATAGGGCGCAGATATGGGAACATATGTATAACTGATTCACTTTGTTATAAAGCAGAAACTAACACACCATTGTAAAGCAGTTATACTCCAATAAAGATGTTAAAAAAAAAAGATACGCACTGAATGATGACATTATATAAACGTTAAAAGGCACACAGAAATACTTCATTTTGTTATATCTGTATGTTTGTTTGCGTATGCGTATGGATACGTGTTTATTACAGGCCAATTTCAGTACAAGTGTTACCTTTGGGAAACGGGAGAGAAGGGGAATAAAAGAAGAGGAGCTTTCGATTTAAAATGTAATATTTTTGTGTGTTTTTTAAATGTCGAAGCAAATGTGCTAATTGCCAACACTTGAATTAAGGTATGAAATATGAGGTTGTCCCTTTTAAGACAGTCTGTATTTTTCTTTTTCCAGAATGGAAAAATACTGTACAAGGAAATAAACTGTTTTCCAAAGGAGAGTTCATTGTGACAAAATAAAGCAAAAAACAAACAAACAAACAAACAAGGGTGGGGTCATGCCATGAAAGGAGAGTTGTATGGACATGGATGCCTATCTCTCTGATGCAGCATTCAGAACATTTCTGACCACCCACACACAACAAAATGAAAAAGAAAATGCATTATTATTATTCATGATTTTGCATTATCTGCGCCCACACCTTATCAATCTAACCCAAGAGGAAAAGCATGCAAAGAAGGTCCATCACCAACAGTACCACCCCCACCACAGACACAGCCAAAGTACTGCAAGGTGGCATCTCTAACAACGTCTACACAATGGCACCTGCGTGTGGTTCGGCAGGTGTTACGCACAACAAAAACATGGAAGATCGGCAGTACAATGAGAAAAATACAGTAACTTCCCAGCAGATGGCAAGAAAACACCTTGAGGAAATGGAGCCATGTTTTCAACTCCTAGGAAGGTGCCAGTGGAAGAAATGGTGACACTTTATCTGAGGCCACTCCTGTTATTCTATAGCACAGTATTCTATTTGTTTTTGTGATTTAATACCATCTGCCTTTCCTAAACCTTGTTTATTTGCACAGCTACTTGTTACTATCTTCTACGGTCTTACCCTTTAAACAAATATTCCATGAAGCCAGGGACCTATTCCGTTTGTTCACTTTCACATCTCAGCCATCTAGCACACATGCTGGCACCCACTAACTTCTCAATCAATACTGATGGGATAGACCCAAAAACAACAGATGAAACATCTTCTATCCGGTCCTTCTAATGCATGTAAACATCTTGCAGATCACTGGTATTTTGAAATGTACATTAAAACTACATTGGCGCTGGGCTTCCCTGGTGGCGCAGTGGTTGAGAGTCCGCCTGCCGGTGCAGGGGACACGGGTTCGTGCCCCGGTCCGGGAAGAACCCACATGCCGCGGAGCGGCTGGGCCCGTGAGCCATGGCCGCTGAGCCTGTGCGTCCGGAGCCTGTGCTCCCCAACGGGAGAGGCCACAGCAGTGAGAGGCCCGCGTACCACACACAAAAAAATAATAATAATAAATTTTAAAAAATTAAAAATTATATTGGTGCCATACCAATACTTAAATGACACTGAAAAATAATATGGATGTTAATGAATGAATTATTGCCTCTGAGCAAATGGGACAGATCAGTGTAAAACCTGATCTTTAAGCAACGTATTTCACCATATTGCATGTGGAGTTGATTCTAACTCCATATGCATTCATTTTTAATAGCAAGCTTATATTTTACTGACAAGGAGAGTACAGCCATTGTAAAACATAACAAAGTATATTGCTGGTGTATCAAATAACAAATGACAATGAAATCAACGGTACTCTTTCATACAAAAATTGTATGAGCTTGCAATACTAAATTGTTCAAGACAGAATCTAGCCAACTGATTATATAATCACTGTTCAAAGGTGACCATGACCTATGTAAGATATCAACTATTTACATATTTAAAGCTAAAGTCACTATTTGAAAACCCACAATGTGGCTGAAAAATAAAAATTACTTTTTGAGTTGTATTATTAATTGATTAAAGACTTACATTATGGGATTACTATCACCACTTCAGTAGATATTTATAGATGAAATAAACTAAGGCATTTTTATTTATAGCTCTCTTACAGCAGGTAGTAAAATAATATATTAATAGAAAACTGTTGTGGTTTTGGAGTAGAAATTATTTCTGTGCAATGTTCTACAGCCATAAAGTTAGATCAAATATATTTAAGAACTTAGGCTGAGATGATAAGAGAGGGAGGAACCAAGATGGCGGAGTAGAAGGACGTGCTCTCACTCCCTCTTGCGAAAACACCAGAATCACAACTAGCTGCTGGACAATCATTGACAGGAAGACACTGAAACTCACCAAAAAAGATACTGCACATCCAAAGACAAAGGAGAAGCCACAATGAGACAGTAGAAGGGGCACGATCACAGTAAAATCAAATCCCATAACTGCTGGGTGGGTGACTCAAAGACTAAAGAACACTTATACCACAGAAGTCCACCCACTGGTGTGAAGGTTCTGAACCCCACGTCAGGCTTCCCAACCTGGGGGTCCAGCAACAGGAGAAGGAATTCCTACAGAATCAGACTTTGAAGCCTAGTGGGAATTGATTGCAGGACTCCGACAGGACTGGGGGAAACACAGACTCCACTCTTGGAGGGCACACACAAAGTAGTGTGAGCATCAGGACCAAGGGGGAAGAGCAGTGGTCCCATAGGAGTCTGAACCAGACCTACCTGCTACTGTTGGAGGGTCTCCTGCAGAGGCGGGGGGTGGCTTTGTTTCACTGTGGGGACAAGGATACTGGCAGCAGAAGTTCTGGGAAGTACTCCTTGGCGTGAGCCCTCCCAGTGTCCGCCATTAGCCCCAGCAAAGAGCCCAGGTAGGCTCCAGTGTTGGGTTGCCTCAGGCCAAACAACCAACAGGGAGGGAACCCATCCCCACCCATCAACAGTCAAGTGGATTAAAGTTTTACTGAGCTCTGCCCACCACCAGTCCCTCCCATCAAGCTTCTTAGATAGCCTCATCCACCAGAGGGCAGAGAGGAGAAGCAAGAAGAACTACAATCCTGCAGCCTGTGGAACAAAAACCATATTCACAGAAAGAGAGACAAGATGAAAAGGCAGAGGGCTATGTACCAGATGAAGGAACAAGATAAAATCCCAGAAAAACAACTAAATGAAGTGGAGATAGGCAACCTTCCAGAAAAAGAATTCAGAATAATGACAGTGAAGATGATCCAGGACCTCGGAAAAACAATGGAGGCAAAGATCAAGAAGATGCAAGAAATGTTTAAAAAAGACCTAGAAACATTAAAGAACAAACAAACACAGATGAACAATATAATAACTGAAATGAAAACTACACTAGAAGGAATCAATAGCAGAATAACTGAGGCAGAAGAACGGATAAGTGACCTGGAAGACAGAATGGTGGAATTCACTGCTGTGGAACAGAATAAAGAAAAAACAATGAAAAGAAACGAAGACAGCCTAAGAGACCTCTGGGAAAACATTAAACGCAACAACATTCACATTATAGGGATTCCAGAAGAAGAAGAGAGAGCGAAAGGACCCGAGAAAATATTTGAAGAGATTATAGTCAAAAAATTCCCTAACATGGGAAAGGAAATAGCCACCCAAGTCCAGGAAGCGCAGTGAGTCCCATACAGGATAAACCCAAGGAGAAACACACCAAGACACACAGTAATCAAACTGGCAAAAATTAAAGACAAAAAAAAATTATTTAAAGCAGCAAGGGAAAAATGAAAACATACAAGGGAACTCCCATAAGATTAACAGCTGATTTCTCAGCAGAAACTCTACAAGCCAGAAGGGAGTGGCATGATATACTTAAAGTGATGAAAGGGAAGAACCTACAACCAAGATTACTCTATCCAGCAAGGATCTCATTCAGATTTGATGGAGAAATCAAAAGTTTTACAGACAAGCAAAAGCTAAGAGAATTCAGCACCACCAAACCAGCTCTACAACAAATGCTAAAGGAACTTCTCTAAGTGGGCAACACAAGAGAAGAAAAGGATGTACAAAAACAAACCCAAAACAATTAAGAAAATGGTCATAGGAACATACATATCGATAATTACCTTAAACTTGAATGGATTAAATGCTCCAACCAAAAGACACAGGCTTGCTGAATGGATACAAAAACAAGACCCAACTATATGCTGTCTACAAGAGACCCACTTCAAACCTAGGGACACATACAGACCGAAAGTGAGGGGATGGAAAAAGATATTCCATGCAAATGGAAATCAAAAGAAAGCTGGAGTAGCTATACTCATAACAGATAAAATAGACTTTTAAATAAAGAATGTTACAAGAGACAAGGAAGGACACTACATAATGATCAAGGGATCAATCCAAGAAGATATAACAATTATAAATATATATGCACCCAACATGGGAGCACCTCAATACATAAGGCAACTGCTAACAGCTATAAAAGAGGAAATCAACAGTAACACAATAATAGTGGGGGACTTTAACACCTCACTTACACCAATAGACAGATCATCCAAAATGAAAATAAATAAGGAAACAAAGCTTTAAATAACACAATAGACCAGATAGATTTAATTGATATTTATAGGACATTCCATCCAAAAACAGCAGATTACACTTTCTTCTCAAGTGTGCACAGAACATTCTCCAGGATAGATCACATCTTGGGTCACAAATCAAGCCTCAGTGAATTTAAGAAAATTTAATCATATCAAGCATCTTTTCTAACCACAACGCTATGAGATTAGAAATGAATTACAGGGGAAAAAAACATAAAAAAACATAAAAACACATGAAGGCTAAACAATACGTTACTAAACAACCAAGACATCACTGAAGAAATCAAAAAGGAAATCAAAAAATACCTAGGGACAAATGACAGTGAAAACACGATGATCCAAAACCTATGGGATGCAGCAAAAGCAGTTCTAAGGGGGAAGTTTACAGCTATACAAGCCTACCTCAAGAAACAAGAAAAATCTCAAGTAAACAATGTAACCTTACACCTAAAGGAATTAGAGAAAGAAGAACAAACAAAACCCAAAGTTAGCAGAAGGAAAGAAATCATAAAGATCAGAGCAGAAATAAATGAAATAAAAACAAAGAAAACAATAGAAAAGATCAATAAAACTAAAAGCTGGTTCTTTGAGAAGATAAACAAAATTGATAAACCACTGGCCAGACGCATCAAGAAAAGGAGGGATAGGACTCATCAATAAAAGTAGAAATGAAAAAGGAAAAATAAAGAAATAAAGAATAAAGAAATTTACAATTTATAAGAAATTTTACAATTTCTTTACAATAAAGAAATTTACAAATAAAGAAAATTACAAACCAATATCACTGATGAATATAGATGCAAAAAATCCTCAACCAAATACTAGCAAACAGAATCCAACAGCACATTAAAAGGATCATACACCATGATCAAGTGGGGTTTATTCCAGGCATGCAAGGATTCTTCAACATACACAAATCAATCAACGTGACACACCATCTTAACAAATTGAAGGAAAAAAAACATGATCATCTCAATAGATGCAGAGAGAGTTTTCGACAAAATTCAACACACATTTATGATAAAAACCCTGCAGAAAGTAGGCATAGAGGGAACTTACCTCAACATAATAAAGGCCATATATGACATACCCACAGCCAACATTGTCCTCAACGGTGAAAAACTGAAAGCATTCCACTAAGATCAGGAACAAGTCAAGGTTTCCCACTCTCACCACTCTTATTCAACATAGTTTTGGAAGTTTTAGCCACAGCAATCAGAAAAGAGAAGGAAATAAAAGGAATGGAAATCAGAAAAGAAGAAGTAAAGCTGTCAGTGTTTGCAGATGACATGATATTATACATAGAGAATCCTACAGATGCTACCAAAAAACTACTAGAGCTAATCTATGAATTTGGTAAAGTAGCAGGATACAAAATTAATGCACAGAATTCTCTAGCATTCTACACACTAATGATGAAAAATCTGAGAGTGAAATTAAGAAAACACTCCCATTTGCCATTGCAACAAAAAGAATAAAATATCTAGGAATAAACCTACCTAAGGAGACAAAAGACCTGTATGCAGAAAATTATAAGACACTGATGAAAGAATTTAAAGATGATACAAATAGGTGGAGAGATATACGATGTTCTTGGATGGGAAGAATCAACATTGTGAAAATGCCTCTAGTACCCAAAGCAATCTACACATTCAATGCAATCCTTATCAAACTACCACTGGCATTTTTCACAGAACTAGAACAAAAAATTTCACCATTTGTATGGAAACACAAAAGACCCTGAATAGCCAAAGCAATCTTGAGAACAAAAAACGGAACCTGAGGAATGAAGCTCCCTGACTTAATACTATACTACAAAGCTACAGTAATGAAGACAGTATGGTACTGGCACAAAAACAGAAATATAGATCAATGGAACAGGATAGAAAGCCCAGAGATAAACCCCCGCACATATGGTCACCTTATCTTTGATAAAGGAGTCAGGAATGTACAGTGGAGAAAGGACAGCCTCTTCAATACGTCGTGCTAGGAAAACTGGACAGCTACATGTAAAAGTATGAGATTAGAACACTCCCTAACACCATACACAAAAATAAGCTCAAAATGGATTAAAGACCTAAATGTAAGGCCAGAAACTATCAAACTCTTAGAGGAAAGCATAGGCAGAACACTCTATGACATAAATCACAGCAAGATCCTTTTTGACCCACCTCCTAGAGAAATAGAAAGAAAAACAAAAATAAACAAATGGGACCTAATGAAACTTCAAAGCTTTTGCACAGCAAAGGAAACCATAAACAAGACCAAAAGACAACCCTCAGAATGGGAGAAAATATTTGCAAATGAAGCAACTAGAGAAAGGATTACTCTCCAAAATTTATAAGCAGCTCATGCAGCTCAGTAACAAAGAAACAAACAACCCAATCCAAAAATGGGCAGAAGACCTAAACAGACATTTCTCCAAAGAAGATATACAGATTGCGAACAAATACATGAAAGAATGCTCAACATCATTAATCATTAGAGAAATGCAAATCAAAACTACAATGAGAGGGCTTCTGTGGTGGCGCAGTGGTTGAGAGTCCGCCTACCGATGCAGGGGACATGGGTTCGTGCCCCGGTCCTGGAGGATCCCCCATGCCGCGCAGCGGCTGGGCCCATGAGTCATGGCCGCTAAGCCTGGGCGTCCGGAGCCTGTGCTCCGCAATGGGAGAGGCCACGACAGTGAGAGGCCCGTGTACCGCAAAAAGAAATAAACAAAACAACAACAACAACAAAAAAGAAAACAACTACAATGAGATATCATCTCACACCGGTCAGAATGGCCATCATTAGAAAATCTAGAAACAATAAATGCTGGAGAGGATGTGGAGAAAAGGGAACACTCTTGCACTGTTGGTGGGAATGTGAATTGGTATAGCAACTATGGAGAACAGTATGGAGGTTCCTTAAAAAACTAAAAATAGAACTACCATATGACCCAGCAATCCCACTACTGGGCATATACCCTGAGAAAACCGTAATTCAAAAAGAGTCATGTACCAAAATGTTCATTGCAGCTCTATTTACGATAGCCAGGGCATGGAAGCAACCTAAGTGTCCATCATTGGATGAATGGATAAAGAAGCTGTGGCACATATATACAATGGAATATTACTCAGCCATAAAAAGTAACGAATTTGAGTTATTTGTAGCGAGGTGGATGGACCTAGAGTCTGTCATACAGAGTGATGTAAGCAAGAAAGGGAAAAACAAATACCGTATGCTAATACATATATATGGAATCTAAGGAAAAAAATGTCATGAAGAACCTAGGGGTAAGACAGGAATAAAGACACAGACCTAGTAGAGAATGGACTTGAGGATATGGGGAGGGGGAAGGGTAAGCTGCGACAAAGTGAGAGAGTGGCATGGACATATATACAGTTCCAAACGTAAAATAGATAGCTAGTGGGAAGCAGCCGCATAGCACAGGGAGATCAGCTCAGTGCTTTGTGACCACCTAGACGGGTGGAATAGGGAGTGTGGGAGGGAGGGAGACTGAAGAGGGAAGAGATATGGGAACATATGTATATGTATAACTGATTCACTTTGTTATAAAGCAGAAACTAACACACCATTGTAAAGCAGTTATACTCCAATAAAGATGTTTAAAAATTGTATGGAGATACAAAATACCCCAAATGGCCTAAGCAGTCTTGAGGGACAAAAACGGAGCTGGAGGAGTCAGACTCCCTCACTTCAGAGTATACTACAAAGCTACAGTAATGAAGACAATATGGTACTGGCACAGGAACAGAAATATAGATTAATGGAAGAAGATAGAAAGCCCAGAGATAAACCGATGCTCCTACGGTCAACTTATCGATGACAAAGGAGACAAAGATATACAATGGAGAAAAGACAGTCTCTTCAATAAGTGGTGGTGGGAAAACTGGACAGCTACATGTAAAAGAGTGAAATTAGAACACTCCCTAACACCATACACAAAAATAAACTCAAAATGGATTCGAGACCTAAATGTAAGAGCAGATACTATAAAACTCTTAGAGGAAAACATAGGCAGAACACTCTTTGACATAAATCACAGCAAGATCTTTTTTGATCCACCTCCTAGAGTAATGGAAAGAAAAACAAAAATAAACAACTGGGACCTAATGAAACTTCAAAGCTTTTGCACAGCAAAGGAAACCATAACGAAGACGAAAAGGCAACCCTCAGAATGGAAGAAAATATTTGCAAATGAAGCAACTGACAAAGGATTAATCTCCAAAATTTACAAGCAGCTCATGCAGCTCAATAACGAAAAAAAAAACAACCCAATCCAAAAATGGGCAGAAGACCTAAATAGACATTTCTCCAAAGAAGATATACAGACTGCCAACAAACACATGAAAGAATGCTCAACAACATTAATCATTAGAGAAATGCAAATCAAAACTACAATGAGATATCATCTCACACCAGTCAGAATGGCCATCATCAGAAAATCTAGAAACAATAAATGCTGGAGAGGGTGTGAAGAAAAGGGAACACTCCTGCACTGCTGGTGGGAATGTGAATTGGTACAGCCACTATGGAGAACAGTATGGAAGTTCCTTTAAAAACTACAAATAGAACTACCATATGACCCAGCAATCCCACTACTGGGCATATACCCTGAGAAAATCGTAATTCAAAAAGAGTCATGTACCAAAATGTTCATTACAGCTCTGTTTACGATGGCCCAGAGATGGAGACAACTTAAGTGTCCATCATTGGATGAATGGATAAAGAAGCTGTGGCACATATATACAATGGAATATTACTCAGCCATAAAAAGAAACGAAATTGAGCTATTTGTAATGAGGTGGATAGACCTAGAGTCTGTCATACAGAGTGAAGTAAGTCAGAAAGAGAAAGACAAATCCCGTATGCTAACACAAATATATGGAATCTAAGAAAAAAAATGTCATGAAGAACCTAGGGGTTACACAGGAATAAAGACACAGACCTACTGGAGAATGGACTTGAGGATATGGGGAGGGGGAAGGGTGAGCTGTGACAAAGCGAGAGAGAGGCATGGACATAAATATACTACCAAACGTAAGGTAGATAGCTAGTGGGAAGCAGCCGCATAGCACAGGGATATCAGCTCGGTGCTTTGTGACCGCCTGGAGGGGTGGGATAGGGAGGGTGGGAGGGAGGGAGACGCAAGAGGGAAGAGATATGAGAACATATGTATATGTATAACTGATTCACTTTGTTATAAAGCAGAAACTAACACACCATTGTAAAGCAATTATACCCCAATAAAGATGTTAAAAAAAAGACAGCCCTCAGAGTGGGAGAAAATACTTGCATATGAAGCAACCGCCGAAGATTAATCTCCAAAATTTACAAGCAGCTCGTGCAGCTCAATATTAAAGAATCAAACAACCCAATCCAAAAATGGGCAGAAGACCTAAACAGACGTTTCTCCGAAGAAGACATACAGATGGCCAAGAAGCACATGAAAAGCTGCTCAACATCACTAATTATCAGAGAAATGCAAATCAAAACTATGATGAGTTATCACCTCACAGCAGTTATAATGGGCATCATCAGACAATCTACAAACAACAAATGCTGGAGAGGGTGTGGAGAAAAGGGAACCCTCTCGCACTTTTGGTAGCCATGTAAATTGATACAGCCACTATGGAGCACAGTATGGAGGTTCCTTAAGAAACTGAAAATAGAATTACCATATGATCCAGCAATCCCACTACTGGGCATATACCCAGAGAAAACCAGAATTTAAAAAGACACCTGCACCCCAATATTCATTGCAGAATTATTTACGATAGCCAGGTCATGGAAGCAACCTAAATGCCCATCGACAGATGAATGCATAAAGAAGTTGTGGTACATATATATACAATGGAATATTACTCAGCCATAGAAAGAAACTAAACTGAGTCATTTGTTGACACGTGGATGGACCTAGAGACTGCCATACAGAGTGAAGTAAGTCAGAAAGAGAAAAACAAATATCGTATATTAACGCATGTATGTGGAATCTAGAAAAATGGTACAGATGAACCTGTTTGCAGGGCAGAAGTTGAGACAGATGTAGAGAACAAACGTATGGACACCAAGGGGGGAAAACCACGGTGGGAAAACCACGGTGGGGTGGGGATGGTGGTGTGCTGAATTGGGCGATTGGGATTGACATGTATACAGTGATGTGTATAAAATTGATGACTAATAACAACCTGCAGTATAAAAAACAAACAAAAAAACAACTACTACTAAACTTTCTTTGGGTTATTTGTATGGAAATATGTTAATATAAATGTTTCAGACATTACATGAAATTTCTAAAAATCTTATAGGTTCTGATATAATGTTATATGTCATAATTCTAGTTATTTAAAATGTATACCTCAGAAATAACTACATTTCCTTGTCAACTGATTATGAACTTTCATCAAATATTTAACCATGGTCATTTTTAAGTCTTTTGTCATTTACAGACAGTTCTGGGTGTACTCTGTTGCAAAAATGTTCCTATAAAAGGGTTTCATCTTCAAGGAATTCATGGAAAAGACTGTGACAAGTACAGGTTTCCAGTAACTGACCATACTGCTGAACTGAATGAATAAGCATTTTCAGAACTCTAATGGAAAACTGATGAATTCATAAAAGTGCTAACAAAAGATCAAGATGAAAAAAAATTAATTAAATGGGACTGAGTGAACTGATGAGCATGATTATAATTTTCATGACTTTCTGTTTGAATAAAGAAAAAAAAATCCCCCACACACAGAAAAAGAACTTAGGATGAGAGAAGAAATAAATATTTCAAACATAGTACTGATTATTTATTCTACCATGCCATATATGAAGGGTGATTTTTTTAATTTAAACAAAGGCATTTTAAACACAAATTGAGAACCTCAGTGACACTGATGTTCTAAAATTTGGTTAGAATTGTGTTTTCAGACTCTAGCTCCTGACTTGTTAGCAGCTGTGAAATCATTTAAATGTCATGACAATATTTTTTTAATAAAATGTGATAAAAAATATCAAAAAGAATTACACATAACGAGAGTACTGTCTTATGAAATTTTTAATTTTTTAATTTATGTATACATATGTGTGTGTAAAATATATGCATATAGGTATTGGATCACCATATAAAGTAGGGCACATTCAAGCAAGGTTGGACATTTACAGACTCCCCTGGTGGTGCAGCGGTTAAGAATCCGCCTGCCAATGCAGGGGACATGGGTTCAAGCCGTGGTCCGGGAAGATCCCACATACTGCAGAGCAACTAAGCCCATGTGCCAGAACTACTAAGCCTGCGCTCTAGAGCCCACGAGCCACAACTACTGAGCCCACGTACCACAACTACTGAAACCCGTGCTCTGCAACAAGAGAAGCCACCGCAATGAGAAGCCCGCACACCACAACGAAGAATAGCCCCCGCTCGCTGCAACTAGAGAAAGCCCCATACAGCGAGAAAGACCCAACGCAGCCTAGATTAATTAATTAATTTTAAAAAACCTTGTTTACAAAAAAAAAAGAGAGGTTGGAAATCTCTGAAGAGAATGGTGTACCAAGCATCACAATATACGGGTGGTTTTAACGGGCAATCAAACAACCTTACTGTGTTTGGAAGCAAGTTTTCAGATTGTGAAACCGGAAAACCCGTTCAAATTCAATCATGTATTCAGTTCTCAGTGTGCTAGGCAAGGATTTGCAAAGCTGCTAATCTAACAACACACTTGATAGTGAAATATGAAGAATGATAGTAGAGCAGCCCATACAATGTCCTTCAGCTTTAGTGTGTTAAAACTATCAGATTCAAATGATGGCTCTCCTCGTACTGCATGTAAATTCCAATGAAGCATCACACCCCTCATTCGGAGACACATGGTGAGTCTCTGTCTCTGTAACTGACAACCTAACTGAAATCCTTTTGTGTTTACCAACCTCTTAATGCTTTAGGAAGACAGATATCCTACCGTAAAAGCCTGCTTCCTTTCACAGGGATTTTTAAACACAAGACATTACGCGAAAGATAATTTGCAAGGCTTCATCTACTTTTTCCCTAGTTGTTGAGGAGGAATGGTTGCATTTTAACTGTATCAACTATACTTGGGTAGCAAGTAGAAGACAGTGGCTCTGGCTATCTTAAAGTCAGAGAGAGGGAATTCCCTGGCGGTCCAGTGATGAGGTTTCCGCCCTTGCACTTTCACTGGATCAATCCCTGGTCAGGGAACTGAGTTCCCACAAGCCAGGTGGTTGCTGCCAGATAAATACAGTCACACAGAGAGTGCACTCAAAGGACATGAGCAGGAGGCTCCCACAGTCAGCAGTGATGGAGGCCCGGGCTTCTGAACAGTGCCAAGGCTTGACTGTCCTGCATCAGGTTGGCCGTCCCAGAGCACTGCTCCTGCCTTGCGCTGCAGGATACCCTCCTGTGGCTGTGTCACTGCTCCTCAGCTAAGTCTCACTCCGCTCACTCATTCTCCATCACGCACTCTCTCTGCTTCCACCCACACCTCTGGTGATCAGAGCCCGTCCTCCAGCGCAATGACCCAAATGTTCAGTCCTGACTGATCTGTACTCTTGCTTCTGCCATAGACAGTCGCAGTAGTTTTCCACTAACTAGTCCACTAGTGATGGTAGTAGAGGGGATACCCAAGGGAATTACCTGGGTTTCATGGACATTCCTCCCTCCCCTCGTTGTACAGCAGCAAATCTACCTCCCTTTGAGCTACAGATGGCATGTCTGTGTCCCGCCGACAAAAAAACCATAGGTTGAAATCCTAACCCCTAAGGTGATGGTAACAGGAAGTGGGGCCTTTGGGAGGTGGTTAGATCACAAGGGTGGAGCCCTTATGAATGGGATTAGCGTCCTTAAGATAGGACCTGGAAAGCTTACTCACCCCTTCCACCATGTGAAGACAGTGAATCGGCCAGTGCCTTGATCTTGGACTTCCTAGGCTTTAGAACAGGGAGCAATGTCTGTGGTTTTCTGTTACAGCAGCCTGAATAGAGTAAGATGCCTTGCTCGGGATGATGACATCCTCCGTCTACTACCATTGCTTCTGTGCATCCCGTGCAAGGAGCCATGAGAAGTGGCAGCGAAATGCATCCCTTCCCTCGTCTGTGCTTCCAACAAACTACCTTTACCTTATTTCAAGATCAAGTTGGATATGCTATTATGAGTTGTGCAAGACTGCATATTCAGAGATGCTTTCTATATATAACAAGGAAAAGATTGAATCCTATTCTTGCCCCTCTTGAAGTCCGTCAAGAGAAAGGGATATTAAAAAAAAAAAAGAGAGAGAGCAGGAGAATTATCCCAAGGGGACGTATGTGAGGATGCATAACTGTATGTATTAGCATTTAGTCAGCAAAGCTTTGAGTTGTGTCAGTAGGGGCAAAAGTAAGTGCAGAGGTGAGCAATTACATGAATTCAGCCCACCTAAACTGTCAATCTGTGAACAATGATAATAACTACTTTTAATAGTACTATAATACAAAGTTATAATGAAATAATACTGTTACTCGTATATGATAGCAATTATTATTATTACTGAAGTTTATCCACTTTTCCTCATCTGCAGTAATTGCTTTTCCTCCCACTTCAAGTTATGTGGATAATTACTTCAAATTTCAGTTTTATTTTGCTATAGTGTAGACATAGCTCAGGCCAGAAAAACCTCAAAACCCCGAATTTCCCTAATCATTGGTTCCTCAACTGTAAAAGTAATGCCCTAGATCCAGAAACATTTCTATGACTTATATATATATATATATGTAATTATATGTATGTGTTTTATTCATCAGGAAAAAAAGCAGCATAAATGAAATGTGTCCATGTTAACTGCCCATGTCTGTTTAGAATCATAATTCAATGCTCAGAGCCTCACAGCTCTTTCTTTGCAAGCTTCTCATATGCACACACAATGCCCCATATTGGGAAACCAGAATGTAAGAGAGTTTTGTGGGGGGGTTTTGTTTTTTTTGTTTTAAATATACTGCTTGGTCCTTTCGCACATTACTTAACTTCAAAACCAAATCTATTTTCTCTAATTGTCAGTAGAAGCAGTGGGTTACCATAGTTACAAAGTAGAGACTGTTACTGAAAAGAAGACTAATGAAATTTTAAATGACAGATTCAAAGATATTAGGAAATTACCCTAACAGGGAAACGGGCACTTATCAAGCTGCCAGTCCCAGTAATTACCAAGCAAACCTATCAGGAACCGGGTCAGAAAGTCTCTTCAGATGTTCCGTACACCAGTGCTACAGCGCTTTGAAGGGCTGGTCCCAATAACATGGGCACCCTGTCGTTAGCGCCCATTTCTGTTACTACAGCTGCATGAGGACGCTCCGTAGCCACCACGCAGCGTGGGCTGTGACAGGCCTCGGGTGAGGAGATGGCACAGCACACCTGGAGGACGCTGATGCTACAGATGAGGTGCTGTATTACGGGGCCACGTCTCCCAAGTGTTAGAAAGTTGCTGCCCTGCAGACCCATCTTCCCACCATCTTACAGGATTTTTCAAGGCAAGTACCATCCACTCACATGGTCAAAGACAGATGTAGAAGGTACGATATAGTTTTTAAAAGTCTAACATGTGAAGGTTTGGTTTTGCTGGGGGAGGAATCGATAAGTAATTTACTGAAATAGCATACTAATAGATTATTCACATAAAATAACAGGTAAGGGGAAAATCTAATGAATAAACAGATGGAAGAACGGAGAATCCATCCACTTCAAGTCACTTATGAGAACAACATATTAAGATTTAACTACATGTTTGCTAGAGTAGGAAAAAACACAGACCCCCAAGAAACATCACTACTCTCCGAGTCCTGGCATGACTCGTAAGAAAACAAGCAGTAGTTGGTGTTTCTGTGCTAAAAGTTGTGTATTTTGGGCAAGAACCATAAAATTGACTTAAAGATGGTTTCAAACGGTAAAAAGAGAAATGCAAAACAATTAAAGACATGCAATTAAACTGGTTTGTGTCTCACTGCTTCATAGTAATTAAGAGTTCATGCTTGGGAAAGCACCATAAAAACGAGTTAAGATTTAAGACGGGTGTACATGAGTCAGTGTAAACCTACACATGAGTCCTCAAGTGACAGGACAACTACTCAAAAAATGGAAGACCTGGGGTCGGTATAGCATGATTTAAAAATAATGAAGGAATGATGATTCTGGACTGAATTGTTATTTGCTAGGCTACTTGGTTGACTTGGCTCTTCGTGTCTAGTAGTATCTTATCCATTTAAGTTCTTAGAGTACCTATGTCTGGTACA
This sequence comes from Pseudorca crassidens, assembly GCF_039906515.1. NCBI lineage: Eukaryota > Metazoa > Chordata > Mammalia > Artiodactyla > Delphinidae > Pseudorca > Pseudorca crassidens. The sequence goes on along the minus strand of NC_090317.1, from coordinate 129,403,277 downwards.
CAGAGTAATGACTGAACACTTGGTGAAGTATGGCCTTGAAGGAATAGGGAGAGAAAGACAGAGAAACCAGGACAGAGAAAGAGCTGGGGAGATAAGGACAGAGAATATTAACGACAGGGAGGCGTCAGAAGAGCCTGACAATGACGTGAGCTGGTGAGCAGGTTTCCGGAGGGCGAGGGCTAAGGAAGACATACCTAATTTCAAACTCTGGGCTTCCGGTTACTCTCTGCTATTCACCTTTCTACCTCCACCCCAGGAACAACTGTACACACCTAGGAAAAGCAAGCCTTTGTTGCTCCACCCCTTGTTAAAGGCCTTTCATGATGCTGACTATTTCTCACATCCCTCCTGGCCCACCTGAGAGGGAGTGGGGTGCAGCCTGAGAACATGCTTCCTTCCATTCTGGAACTACAGGACACCGGTGTCTCCTGGAAACGCCCGTGCTTCACGTCTGAAGGGTGCTGCCACGTTATCCGTGCAGAGAATGTGTGCACCACGAACCTCATTTCCAGCATTCCACGGTTTCCCCAGAGAACCCCTTACATTCCCAGCGGGCTTTCAAAGGATGTGGTGGTTCTCTTACAACGATTCCTTATCACCTGAGTGTAACCTTCTTAATGACGCTGCCAAATTCAACCAAAATGCCTCATTTCCTTGCACCAAGTAATGATTTAAAACTTACAAATATTACAAAAACTAATAACAAAACAGATAGAGAGTTATGATAGGCTTTTAAAAAAGGATTAGAGACCTCCATCAAGAACGGTCTGAAATGTGCTTTGCGTTGTAAAGTTTTAAGCGTTGTATTCAAACCAACTTTCTTTAAGTAAAAACTTGATGGCGTCATCAAAGCCACGACGATATAGTGATTCCATTATCGTCTCGCTTGGTGGGAAAAGGGCTTGGTGAAGCCTCACCAGGTTTGCCGTGGACAGCTAGGATAGAAAGACAAATGGAAGCTGGAGGATATTACGGTACAGGTAAATGGACATCATCTCTGTAACCGAAGCTTTCTTATCATAGATGCTATTAGCAATGTGAAAAAAAATCAGGAGGAAGAAAATGAAATTTAAAAATTCACCCCCACCCATACACTGCATGAGGGTTTCTCAGCCTGGGGACCACTGACGTTTTGGGCCAGATGCTTCTTTGTGGTGGGGCCGTCCTGTGCACTGTAGGATGCTGAGTAGCCTTCCCGGGCTCCACCCACTAGATGCCAGCACACACCCCAGACGTGATGACCAAAACCATCTCCAGACACTGCCAGTGTCTCCTGCATACGATATCACCTCCTGTTGAGAGCTATTCGACGAGATTAAGGGAATCTACATTTTTATGTAAGTTATTCTGTTAGGTCCTAAGTTTTTATCTTACCTACTTAATTCCTGCCATCTTTTAAAACAATTAAGTGATCTAATTTAAAAGTGCACTGAAATCCTGCCCAGTATACTGACCTGAAAAATAAGTGAAGAAATGGAAAATGTTTCACAAATAGACTGTTGATAGTAACAGTCATGTCCATATGCATGACACATGTAGATTATTTAAAATATTTATGCAATTTGTACATAAAACTGAGTTGCCAAAGTTCTGGAAGCATGTGGAAAGTTTTCGGAGATGAGGAGTCTGCAGTTATCAGTGAACATCATTACTCACCAGTATGTGCTGCTTGGCTATGGTCACATAGAAATCCAGCTGCCCTTCGTCCTGCGGGGAGATGTCCACTCTCCCGCTGAATGCTGAGACGGTCACTGTCCGGCCTACAGGCAGGAGGGGCAGGCTGTTGGTAAAGCATCCGTCTACCCATTTCTGTGGAAAGCACACGGCTCATCAGCACCTGTCGACAACATCCCTCCCACGTGAAGAAAATGAGCATGCATTTCCCCAAAAGGACTCTTTCCTTCTAACAAGGCATGCCTTGGGAACGCCCTTAACTTACGATTTATCAGGACCCGTCAGATTAGATTTGTTTTGGAAGCAAAGCAAATCTTTGTATGCATATCATTAACCCATATAATAAGAACCCTGAACGGAATCAGGAAGTCTCTCCAATTGTTTAAAAGCTTTAAGTAGATCATTTCACATAAGAAGTACCTAAATTTTTACTGATGACGGTGCTTGCATAAGAAGCCATGTGTAATTAGGCTGGGATTCATTATCTAATCAGAATGCAAAGCCAGGTTTACTCTGACACTGAGCAAACCGTCCCCAAAACAGGAGTTTGTGCTGCTGTGGCTTGTGGGATCTTAGTTCCCCGACTAGGGATGGAACCTGTGCCCCCCTGCAGTGGAAGCGCAGAGTCTTAACCACTGGACTGCCAGGGAAGTCCCAGGAGGTTCTACTTTTATCCTAAGAACTGGAAATCGGCATTTTCTGTAGCAAACTTAAAAATAAATAGAACCGCCAGAAATCCTTCCATTTCCAAAGCGGTTCCTGAGTATGTAACGTCTTTAAGCCTTGAAGAACTGGGGAGGAGAGGTGCTGTGTTAAACAGGAACATTACTCAGAAGAGATTCTGTGCGTTCAGACCCAAGCCTGAAGGAAAGGCATGGACAGAGCAGGTCAGAGAAGCTTCTAGAGGCTTGTGCAGAATTGTACACTGGGAAAGGATTGAAGAAACACAAAGATAATACTCCTTACGTTGTTTCAAGGCAAGAGAGTCTCCATCTTTCCTTGAGCCCACATGTTAACCGAATCCGCTCTAACAATAAATAAATAAGCAAACATGCAACACTGAAGTTCAAATGCTCCCAGCTGTATCTGAATTGGAAATACCTTGCAGGTGATGTGAGGAAAAAAAGGGGGGGCTGGAAAGTGTGGAGAATGCTGCACAGAAGAAGCTTTTGTGGAGAAAGCAAGAAGGTGGGCTGATGAGCAAGAAACCAGTTAGAATAAAGCATCCTGGGGCTTCCCTGGTGGCACAGTGGTTAAGAATCCACCTGCTAATGCAGGGGACAGGGGTTTGATCCCTAGTCCAGGAAGATCCCACATGCCACGGAGCAACTAAGCCCATGCACCACAACTACTGAGCCCATGTGCCGCAACTACTGAAGCCCACGTGCTGCAACTACTGAAGCCCATGAGCTGCAACTACTGAGCCCGCGCACCACAACGAAGAGTAGCCCCTGCTCCCCGGAACTAGAGAAAGCCCACGCCCAGCAACGAAGATCCAACACAGCCAAAAATTTTAAAAATAAAAAAATAAAATAAAGCATCCTTAACTCAGTTAAAACTGTTCATTCCTCTTTTCTAACATGTCTTTTTTAAATCTTTCTTGTTTTGATTTCTAGAGCTGGTTACTAAATGATCAGTACAGCATAGTTTACAAAGGCCTCAGCCAGCCACCAACTCCCCGCAGAGGGAATAAAAGTAAGTAAATAAAAGGTGAAAATGTGTTGAAAATTTCTATTGAGGGAACTGCATTTTGGTGGAGCAGAAAACATAAATAGATTAGATTAAAATGAACCTGGCCTAGATAATTTGCTTATTGTCATTATTTTTAAAAGAACAAAACACATATAATTATGTTTATTATAGAGCACACATATTTGTTTGTGTATAATACGTGTATGTGGATATATGCATACATATATACACACGCACACGACTATACAAACACAGTCTAAAAAAGGGAGGTTTGTAGTGAGAAGGCCCCCAGATATCTGGTTCTGTGCCTTATTGACCTGGAGCTTTTTTTTTCTTCCCTGATTGCTTTGGGTGTAGACACCGATTTCTGGAATAGGATAGTACCTAGAGAGAGAACAAAAAGACACCTGCCAAAATTACCTTTCTTATCCTCAGTAGAACATCTCACCAATGATGTAAAAATTCATATAGGTTTCATCAAGGGAAATTAAAAATATGTACCAAGGGTCATATAACTTAACTGAGAGCTCACCTGATTTATTCAACTTAAGGAAAAGAAGGGCAGTCTGGCTCATTAAATTGCAAAGTGTTCTAATCTACCATAGGGCTAATGACTGAGGTTTCAGGGACATGAAAATCTTTTTTTCCAAGTTTCGTTTGCTCTTGTTAGCTTATTGTGATTGGATAAATGACTAGGGAAAACATACAGCTTATCCAATGACTTGATTCAGTCTTCAGCGTTACTGACTCCTGTCACCCTAACCCCACCAGCTCAGTTCTAAATGCAGAGTGCATCTTACTCCTGGCTCATGCTCTCCTGAGCTGTATCACTCCCAGCAACCACACACACACACTCGGGCACTCAGATTCTAGCAAAACTGCTGGAAACGACGCCAACAGCAGCCAACATTCCTCCATGCAAATATACTGCATGTGGTACAGACGGTTTAAAATTCTGCATTTTATATACTCCTGGCCATGATTCTGACTGTTTGCAGTACATTCCTCCAGGTCAGTCCCCCATTCCCACCTCGTGGACAGCTCTCCATAAGCTGGGAATTACTGCCATGAGTCCTAGGATTCCAAAATTTTCCTCATGGGTCTTCCCAGGGTAGTGTTGCCCTGTGTTGGTTAGTTTCAGTACCTAGCACCATCATTCTCAAAGGAAAGGGAATGCCCAAAGACGTAAAAAAAAAAAAAATTCCCGGGCAAAACGTGTTTCAAAAATCAAACTCGCGGGCTTCCCTCGTGGCGCAGTGGTTGAGAGTCCGCCTCCGATGCAGGGGACGCAGGTTCATACCCCGGTCCTGGAAGATCCCACATGCCGAGGAGCGGCTGGGCCCGTGAGCCATGGCCGCTGAGCCTGCGCGTCCGGAGCCTGTGCTCCGCAACGGGAGGGGCCCCAACAGTGAGAGGCCCGCGTACCGCAAAAATAAATAAATAAATAAATAAATAAATAAATAAATCAAACTTGCTTCTGTCCCCGCAGTTGTTGTCACTTGTCCTAATACCCTTGATTCCCATATTGTAAACGTGCTCCATGGTAAGGTCCACTGCCTAAGCCCAGAGACTTGTGAAGACACAACTGCTCAGTAGAGAAGAAAATCTCGTGCCCCATGGTGGGGTAGGAGGTCTAGTGTGACTGTCCTCTGAGGGTGACAGCACTGGAAACCAGAGCTAATGCAGTTATTCTAAAGGGTAATGGCACCTGTCACACCCAAGCCCGGCAGGGTATTCATCTGTCAGTACGTGTCAACCTCTGCCTTACACATGACATGTTATGGGTACATGCGAGGCTCACGAATTCCAGCAACTCTTGTTACATAATTAAAGAGGAAACTTTAAAACCTGAGGTGGGCACTTGAGCTGAAAGGGCTTATTTGTTCATCTAGCAAGTCTTTCCACAGCACCCAGTGTGTGCCTGGGTGTGCACTCCACACTGCGACATGCTCACGATAGAACCGCGATGCAGGGCTGAATTTGCTTCAAGTGTATTTTGCTCAAAAAGCAAGTAAAAAAAATACTTTTGTCAGAAAGACAAATACCATATGATATCACTTACATGTGGAACCTAAAATGTGACACAAATGAACTTACCTACAAAACAGAAACAGACTCACAGACCTAGAGAACAGACTTGTGGTTGCCAGGGGGAAGGGGGGTAGGGGAGGGAAGAACTGGGAGTTTGGGGTTAGCAGATGCAAACTAGTATATATAGAATCGATAAACAACAAGGTCCTACTGCAGAGCACAGGGAATTATATTCAATATCCTCTGATAAAGAGTAATGGAAAACAATATGAAAAAGAATGTATAGATGTGTATAACTGAGTCACTGTGCTGTGCAGCAGAAATTAAAGACAACATTGTACATCAACTATACTTCAATAAAATAAATTTTTAAAGTACTTTTTTTGGAAGACTGAATGAGACATTTATATCTATAATTATTATAAATACCATGGCACAGGGCCTAATGGTTTATTAAACAGCCTCTCATGTATCATTTAATTTGACCTTTACTATGACCCTGTTGGGTAGGAGGGTCATCCTAGTAGTATGTTCAGTTTCCTCATTTTACAGAAAAGGAAATTGATGCTGGCAGGGTTACTTGTTCTAGGTCAGGGGTTGGGCAACCACCTGCTTCGGGAAATGAAGTTTTATTGGCACCCAGCCATGACATTTCCCACTTCACAGAGCTTTCCCACAAAACAGCAAAGTTGAGGAGTTGTGCTGGTCCAGACAGTATGTTCCACAATGCAGAGAGTAGTTAGTATCTGATACTTTCAGAAAATATTTGCATGAAGTAAGTCAGAAAAAGAAAGATAATATGATACCGTTATGATCATATGATCATACCATATGATACCGTTCATATGTGGAATCTAAAATCTGACACAAATGAACTTATCTATGAAACAGAAACAGACACCCAGACACAGAGAAGAGACTTGTGATTGTCAAGGGGGAGCGCGGGAGGGAGGGGGTTGGGCTGGGAGTTCGGGGTTAGCAGATGCAAACTATTATGTATAGGATGGATGAACAACAAGGTCCTACTGTACAGCACAGGGAACTATATCCAACCTCCTGGGATAAAACAGAATGGAAAAGAATATGAAAAAAGAATGTCTCTGTGTATAACTGAGTCACTTTGCTGTACAGAAGAGATTGGCACAAGACTGTAAATCAACTTTACTTCAATTAAAAAAAAAAAAAGAAAATATTTGCCAGCCCTGCTGGAAAGCACGCTGGCAAAAGGGGTGGAGCTGGTCCATTCACTCCACACTCACTGTTCTTCCTCACACACTGTAAGACACAGTGGAGGCGGGGAAGACCAGAGCTGCTTCTGCAGGGCTGAGGGGAAGCGGACCAGGGGAAGCAGACCAGGGGAAGTGAAGGAGGTTTGAAAAAAAAAATTTTAGTTACAAACATACCTTGTTTGCTGTCATGATATAGAGAACAAACAGTCACGCCTACAGAAGGTTTTTGGGCATGACTCAAAACAGAGTGGGGAGAGGAGGGAGAGGGAGGAGGGGGAGAGGGGAGAGGGAGGAAGGGGGAGGGGGAGAGGGAGGAAGGGGGAGGGGGAGAGGGAGGAAGGGGGAGGGGGAGAGGGAGGAAGGGGGAGGGGGAGAGGGAGGAAGGGGGAAGAGGAAAAGGGAGGAAGGAGGGAGGGGAGAGGGAGGGGTGGGAGGAGAGGAGGAAGGGGAGAGGTAGGAAGGGGGGTAGAAAGGAAGGGGAGGGGGAAGAGGGAGGAAGGAGGGAGGGGTGAGAGGGAGGAAGGGGGAGGGGTGAGAGGGAGGAAGGGGGAGAGAGGAAGGGTGAAGGGGGAGGGGGAGAAAGGGGAGAGGGAGGAAGGGAGAGGGGTGAGAGGGTGGAAGGGGGAGGGGAGAGGGCCAAAGGGGGAGGGGAAGAGGGAGGAAGAGGGGGAGGGGAGAGGGAGGAAGGGGAGGGGTGAGAGGGTGGAAGGGGGAGGGGGGAGAGGGCCAAAGGGGGAGTGGGGAGAGGGAGGAAGGGGGAGGGACAAAGGGGGAGGGGGGATAGGGAAGAAGAGGGGAGGAGGAGAAGGGAGAGGGAGTGTGTTTATGTCAAATAGATACCCACCCCCCAGGACACAGGTCAGAATCTACCATTTGGGATGAAGAAACACAGGAGGGGACAAGAGACATAGGAGATTTTTTAATGAAAGGGTGACAGGTGAAAATAAATAAAATTTAAAAAATTAAAAACTGGTTGAGAAAACCTGCAGCACTGACTTGTACTAAATAATGATTGTTGGTAAATTGCCGACTTAAGTTTTGGATTTCTGAAGGTTGCTCAAAAATGGTGATTCTATATACCCAACTTTCAGAAAACTCTAGCAGTTGAAATTCTACAAGTGCTATTTATTAATAGAAGACGTTCCCTGGAAAACTAACCTATTTTTTCAAAAATCAAATAGACATGCAGAATTTAAAAAGCCGATGAAAAATAAGAGCTTCTATTTCAGCATAGCCGTAAATTGATAACCAGAGTTCCATGAAGCCAAATCTAGCTGGTCGCCCAGCCAGCCACCGCCGTGCGCTGTGACAGTGACTGAGATCGGTATCCTCGTGACATGTCTAAATCATGAAGAAACAGAAGCCAAAGGACTGTAATAATAATTGTATATAAACACACAGTAACAGAGCATTCTACAATTCTCTCCCACAGATATGCCAATAACGAAAAGATTAATAATTCATAACCCATGCAAAAGGCTCAATGACTAGAATACCATGATAAATACTCTCTATACAATACCCTGTTAAAATAGTGCTTGAAATCTAACTCAGAGCAAAAAACTAACCTATAGCTCTTCTTGTGATCTGCATCACAGTTCCAGAGATTAAAATATCAAAACAACAATAAAATAGTCACTTGCCAACACTAATGCTATGTCTTAAAATGAAACAAAAAAAACAAACAAAAAAACACGGATCAGGGATCTCCCTGGTGGTCCAGTGGGTAAGACTCCGATCTCCCAATGCAGGGTGCCCGGGTTTGATCCCTGGTCGGGGAACTAGATCCCACATGCCGCAACTAAGAGTTCGCATGCTGCAACTAAAAAGATTCCACGTGCTGCAACTAAGACCCGGCAAAGCCTAAATAAATAAATATTAAAAAGCAAAAACAAAAACTGATCAGTTAAGACCTCCTCTTGAAAATCCTTATTCTTGTTCCACATTGATGACCAGAACCTGTGAAAATGTGCTCTGAAAGTAGGCACATTCCCACAGCTTATTCAATCACTGGAAAGAGGCCATGTACACTGAAGGAAAATCCACTGGTAAAAATGATAAGATTGAAGTTCAATTTATTTCCATTTATTCAATTGTTAATGAATATCCAGTATAAGTACGGTGCTAAAAACAGTCTCCTAAGATAAAGCCAGAGAAAGCTACAAAAACTTTTTTGAAAATTAGGAAAACCAGGAACTTCCCTGGTGGCGCAGTGGTTAAGAATCCGCCTGCCAATGCAGGGGACACAGGTTCGAGCCCTGGTCCAGGAAGATCCCACATGCCGCGGAGCAACAAAGCCCGTGCGGCACAACTACTGAGCCAGCCCACCACAACTACTGAAGCCCACGTGCCTAGACCCCGTGCTCCGCAACAAGAAAAGCCACTGCAATGAGAAGCCCGCGCACCGCAACGAAGAGTAGCCCCCGTTCTCGGCAAGTAGAGAAAGCCCACTCGCGGCAACGAAGACCCAACACAGCCAAAAATAAATAAATAAAATTTTAAAATTAATTAATTAATTTTAAAAATTCAAAAAATAAAAAATTAGGAAAACCAAGCCGTTTTCCAAGATGTTGTACCACTTCAAACAACTGGTAGACAGTTTAGGAAGGAATCATGCTGTTATTTGCTGTGGCTTAAGTCAGTCTTAAATCTTATGAAGGTATGAAACTTCTACGTGATTAATAAAAGATTTTTTGCAATAAAAATATCAGGTCCACAAATAAGTATTAGTACAACCCAGTATGTTCCATAGCTAAGTGACACCAGACGTGGAGATGAGTGGTCAGCGGGTTGAACAGGAGCTGCATGCAGAAGCAGCGCAGGACACCTGTGGTTCTGCCTCAAACCCAAGTGATGCTGAGCTCTCTCTGCCCCCCTGCTGCTGCAACCTCCATCGCTTCAGAAAAACCACCAAGGCCAACCAGCAAATCAAAACCTGACCTCCACAAGAGCATCAAGACCCAGAACAGGAGAAAGCGTGACACAAAGTTTTATGGAATTAGGAAAAGCTCACACCCACAGCAAAACACTGCATTTAAAGCAAAGTTCGCATTTCCCTGAAAATGGAGCGATTCTACAGACTAACCTGGTCTAGAAAGCGTATTCAGCTGGGGGAAGGCAGGGGCCTGACAGAGTCCATAGCAAGCACACAAGGGCGCTGGCAAGTCGCCACCGTGTGGCTGTAGACAGGAAGCAAGGTCTCTGAGGAGCACACTGTCAATCATCGTGTGCACGGGGGCCCCTCTTCCTGGACTTCATTAAACACCCAAGGTAAACCGAACGCTTTCTGGAGACATTAGATTCTATTCAACAAGTAATTATGACGTGCCAACTGTGCACAGATGTCAGTCATCAGCAAGGCCGTGTCCCGCCTCCCAAGGTCCCTTTTTTCTCACACCTCTAGGTGCTGCATTCCCTGTTTAATTGAGACTGCCCTTGTTCCATGTTCCCATCTAAGTGTTCAATCACATAGCAGGAAATTCAGCTGAGAACACCTTACCCTTTAACTATTCCTAGGCTTCCGGTCATACACCTGGAGCAGTGGGGATGGGGCGGGACAGAAATAAAATAAGGGGGATGGTTTTTTAAAGGAATGACCAAAGCAAAGTAAAGCAAGAGACACAGCGCAGATGCAAACGTTAGAGATCATCCTGGGAAAGTTGCCCCCTTACTAAGCTTGGTGACCTCAGTGAAGTGAATGAATGTTTCTACAACTCAATTTCCTCATCTGTAAAATACGGGGGTAATAATCCCTACAGCACATGGGAGTGGACTCTAATGCATCCAATAGAAAGCAATAAAAACAGGAAGTTTTACTTTTCCGGGTAAAAGAAATACAGAAGGTGGCCTGGTAAGGTCCCCCTCCTCAAGTCACTCAGGGCCCAGGTCTTTCCATCTCATTATTTGACTCTATCTAGGGTGCGATCTGTGACCTCATGATTCATAACAGCTGCCAGAGCTCTGGTCATCACATCTAAGTTCCAGGCAGCAGGAAGGAAAAAAAGGTACACAACCTCCCTTCCTGTAAGTCCCACAGTAATTCGGCCTACCTCTCACTGCCAGCACGTAAGGGGATGGCCACACCTAGCTGCAAGGGAAGGTGGAGAATGTGGCCTTTTAGCTACACAGTAACAGGCCCAGAAAAAAACTGGGTTTCTGTTACTAAGGAAGAAGAGGACAGTGTATGTTGGAAGAAACTAGGAGCCATTACCACCCATACCTCCTTCATAATACAGTGATTACTATTTAAACACAGGAAATGTTCAGCATCGTCTTAGAATATACTAGGCTTCTGGGACTCAGCTCTGTTCTAGCCTTGATTCCATCCCTCCTTTCCCCCCCATCTCCTTTCCATCACTTCCTTACTATACCTACATCCCACGTTCTCAGTCACCACCTCTTAATTTATCTATCACAACAGAAATTCTGTTGATTCTTGGATTCTGAATCCCCTTTTCATGATCATATACAATCTCATGAAACACCTGAGCATTCTGCATATTTTTTTCTACCATTTAGCCATTTCTGTCATGATTATATATTATCTACCATTTAGGCATTTCTGTCATGATTATATATTATCAAGCAATAGCATGAAGTAAAATCATTACATTTCAGATCATAAAATTAAAGTTCATAATCATAATGTAAAGTTGATTTTGATAGCATCTGTATTCGAAATTTATACGTAAAAACAAATGTTGATTTTTTTACAGCTCTAAGAGAAAATGCTACTTAACTTACTTTAGAATCATTATGTAAAGGGGAAACCTCTCCAATTTTCAAATGACAGCAAAGATCATACTCCTTGGTAACTGAGTATCTGCTAGCTCTGAGAGGCAGTATCCAAAATGGAAACAAAACAAAACAAAACAAAACAACAACAGCAAAAAAACACCTGGGTTTCCATGAGCTTATGTTTATTTTATGCTGCTTTAAAAAATTCAATGTATATTATGTTTCTACTTGGTCACAAAGAGGGTTTTAGCCTACAACATGTAAGCCCATCACTGCAAATAACATACTGTATGCATACAGGTAATAAAGAGAGTCCAAGTTGGACCTGATGGTCCACTCTTAGGCTGTCCATCTACATGGCCTCATCCAGTTACTCAACCTCATCCTCATCTGCCCGTTTGAGACAACCGTCCCAGGGCAGACTGCTTTGGGCCAAGGATCCTATGACAAGCACAGAAAAGGGCGGGAATGACCAGGAAAACTCAGAGAAAGAAAATCACAAGGCCTGACAAGGTCAGAACACAGACAGACCCCCAATCACATTAGCTAAGAGATTTGCAAAAGTCAGTTCCTTGGTTGTAAGATCATGCATTCACTGAGCACAGGCCCTTCGCTGGGCCTTCAAAGTGAAAGAATGAATGACAGCTATTAAACACTTTTCCTGTACACATTTATGAATGAATACGTACATATCATGTATATATAACACAAATGGCATTAATCATCCATGAATATGTGCCTGAGCTTGAGTAGGTGTTAAGAGACAGTGTATTTGATGACAAAAAGTACGTATCTCTGGTGTGGGTTAAATAGATACTGCATTTGGTTCTGAGATGCGTATCTCCGGTTTATGTATTAAATAGCTACTGTGTTTGATCACACAACTTTTAACTCTGGTGTGTGTTGAATAGATACTGTGTCTGGTTATCAGTGTGTGTGTAAGTGTGCAGGCGATAGGGCACCACAGCACCTGCACTTGATTTTTTTTGTTTTTTCTGCTAAACAGAAACGAAACTATGGGGAAACAAGTCATACAAACGCAGTTGGAGCCACCAGAATAAGAGTACAATTGGATCTTTCGAAGGAAACATATGAACACGGGATTTACTGATCATCCGTCAGTTGTAAGCATCTTACCTGCCCTTTGTATTCCACTGGTTTTAGTCCTGCGTAAATGGGCACAAAGCTGCTGGCTAACAGGACCTAGACGGACAAAGAAACAGCTTGTGAAAGGAGGCAGTAACACTCCTACGATATATGTCATGTCCCCTACTATGAAATTAAAATCCCTTAAATGTACAAAAATTTACTATAACAATAAGTTCCATGTATTTCAAGGGCACAGTGGGACACACTTAAATAGAAGATAACATTTATTGATATCAGAAAAGACCTTAAAGAGATATGCACAAATCATTGTTCTCCAACTCCATCCACTTCACCCGAGTAATACTGGCACTTAAATTGTAGACAGCCAAGTCATTACACAATTAAAGTCCAGGTAAGTCTAACTTCCTGAGTGTGTACAGGTTGCAAGTAAGTTATTTACGATGTTCTATCCTACACTGTAAGAATTATTTGAAAGTTTCACTCTATCTTCCAGAGAAACAAACCCCTCTGGTTATTACGGCTCAGGGGATGTTTTCATTTATGTCACCAGGATGTAGCACATTTCATGGGCTAGTTACATGGCCTGGATATGTAATGAGACACTGGCAGGGAGGGGCACCAATTATACTTTATCTTCCATTTAAAAAGTCGAAAAAGATTGCCATTTAAAATATTACCATTTCTTCTCACAGAAGAAGCTGAGCTCTGGGAGCTCTTCTGACATGTGCAAGTTTTATTCTGCAATGCAGTTTTCAAATCGCTAGTGTTCTATTTGGAAAGATACAGTATTAGATATGGAATACTTAAGCTCCAATCCTTCAATTGATAACTGAAGACTCCATGGCTGTTTGTTGTCAAAGAGTTCACGAGATTTTTTTTCCAAGTAGATATTATTCAGAACTGGATTATGGTCCCCAAAATGATTTGTACATCATCCACTTAGAATTCTTTAGAGATAAGAGAGCATTTCCCCCAAAGGAAGAATGGTATAAGTATGATTTGTGAGGTCTGCTCTCAAAACCCAGCAATCCCACTACTGGGCATATACGCAGAGAAAACCAGAATTCAAAAAGACACATGCACCCCAGTGTTCATTGCAGCACTATTTATAAGAGCTAGAACATGGAAGCAACCTAAATGTCCATCAACGGAGGAATGAATAAAGAAGATGTGGTACATATATACAACGGAATATTACTCAGCCATAAAAAGGAACGAAACTGGGTCATTTGTAGAGATGTGGATGGACCTAGACACTGTCATACCGAGTGAAGTAAGTCAGAAAGAAAAAGACAAATACTGTATATTAACGCATATATGTGGAATCTAGAAAAATGGTATAGGTGATCTTATCTGCAAAACAGAATCAGAGACACAGATGTAGAGAACAAACCTATGGATACCAAGGGGGGAAAAGGGGGTATGGGATGAACTGGGAGATTGGGATTGACATATATACACTATTGATACTATGTATAAAATAGATAACTAATGAGAACCTACTGTATAGCTCAGGGAACTCTACTCAATGTTCTGTGGTGACCTAAATGCGAAGGAAATCCAAAAAAGAGGGGATACACGTATACGTATAGCTGACTTACTTTGCTGTACACCTGAAACTATCACAACATTGTAAAGCAACGATACGCCAATAAAAGTTTTTAAAGATAGCTGATTTATTCTGAAGTGCAAGTCAATGAGAGACCCAGTCACCAGCATAACGTGATTTCTATAGGACACTCCTCTGTGGGCGGCGACCTGACACAACTGTATTGCGACACTGCTGGGACTTGGCACAGACTTTCTTATGCGGTGGCTCCTTGTGACCAAAGATCCCACAGACGGGAAAGGGTCTGCATCTCCTTCACAGCCAGATGCTACTGATACCTGCAGGTACCGCCCCCCTTCTCCATAGTAGGAATGAAGACCCTCCGTAGTGGGGAAACAGCATCCTCCCATGCTGCCGGTGTATGTGAGCGCCAGGGCATCGGTCCTGGGTGCCAGCGCGGCCTCAGCCACGGGCCCCTGACAGCTGGTCCGAGAAGCATGGCGGGGCTTCAGATTGGAGTAGGAGCAAACTCAATGGTGTCAAAGCACAACAGAGGGACTCTGGCAGGAGACAGGAAGGGATCGTGCCAGGTGCTACTGCACGTCTCTGCTGTGCCAGGCTGATGCTGGGTGCCAGAATCAGCTACACAACATCTGGGCCCCGTGTGGAGTGAAAATGCAGGTATTCAGAACTAAGGTGTCGGGAGCAAAGCATGAAGCCATGGTATGAAGACACCCTTGCACAAGATTTCTCAGCCTTCTAAGAAGGGTCAATGCAAACGAGCCCCCCACTTAGGCATTCATTTCAAAATCTCAGCTTTCCGTGTGGGACCCCCATGACGTTACCCACACCCTCTCCACAAAGACGCCAAGCAGGAGTGAGCATCCCCTCCGGTGATTTGCGGAAGATCACGTCCATCCGCGGGGCCGACAGGATAGAAACCAAACCTCTTCAGGCCCAACCTCGTCAGCCCCCTGGTAGCCCCGACCTGAGCAGCTGAGCATTTTTCAGAGCAAGGCTGTTCACAGTTACGGTCACTGCCTTCACCCTAACGAATCTGGCCCTATCATCAGTTGGCTACTCCTTTAAAAAAATAATTACAGACCCTAGGTACGTTCTGCAAGCACAATGCAGCTATTTAATGAAGTTATTCGGCAAAAATGCAACACTGCACCATAGCGATAACAATTTGTGCATAGCACACATATTGCGAAATTACAGTACTTAGATGCCTTTAAACAGCCAAACACACTCTATAACTGTAAGGACTTACTTCACTATAACAGACATGCGGCCTGCAAAAAAAAAAAAAGAAAAAAGAAAAAAAATCACTACCCTTAGAAACAGAATTATGTGGGTGTTCTACCTCCCGTGTGTCAAGTTATAATGTGAAGTTCACAAGTTAATGCTTAGAACTCTTTTTGAGCTGTTTAGATGAAAAATGCTACCCAATTACTTTGATACAGATAGTAACAGTAAGAATCCTCTGAACTGACATGAAAAGTGCAGTGAACTGGAAAATACCCATCATCCCCCCCAGAATCAGTGTATTTGTTCTGTCATAGTTTATACGGGCTAGTGATTTGTATATCAAACTGTGGTTAGTGGGAAAATTAGCTTTTGATAGTTAGGAACTAAGCGGCTTGTCTTATTCGATGTCAACTTACTGCCATTTTATTGCAAGCAAACAGGATTTTCTAAGGCGGGAGACAGTTCATGAAATATGTACTATTATGCCTCAACATGCTTCTACTGTCTTACCTCACTGGTGTTCCAGTGAAATTTTTCTCACCAACAAATATCGATACATCTAGGGCAGTGGTTCTCAAGTTGGGGGGGCGGGGGGTCTGAGCCCCCTGGGGACATGTACCCATGTCTGCAGACTGTTTTTGTTGAGGACACCAATACAGAGGGCAGGGACCTAGTTAGTGTTCCTGCCCTGTCACTTAGCCCAGCACTTTAAGAATTACATGTACGTGAAACCATTGATTTTTTGTGTTTCCTTCTCACCAAATACACAAGGATAAAAATAAACGTCAGCGACTTACTGTAGCAACTGTATAAAGCATTGCCAAGTGTGGGTTCAACACACGTTCAGATTAGCTTTTTTCATTTTACATTTTATAGAAAAGGGGTGTTTAGAAAATTATGTGGCCTGGCTTCCTTAGAGAATAAATTGTCAACCAGTTTCATTTATGCCTAAAGTTGACTGTGGAGTTTAATGAGAATCTGGCTGTGTATTCAGAACCTGCTGGTGCAGTTGAAATTCAAAGACAGATTCAAATTTGTCTTACCCAGTCTTCAAGATAATGACCAATCTTAAATTCAGTCCTTATTTCACCTTCACAGGGCTAAACGTGAGAAGGTCTTGCTGTAAGAGCATGCTCACCGTGTGCAAGGCAATTCAGGACATCCTGGCAATGGAGACGGGTGGTGGGGGGGGACACCATTCTGCAGGAACGCCTTCCTGGGCGTATGTGTGTCAGAGAGCATTCACGGATGTCAAAAGACCATCTCAGAGCACATACACGGGGCGTCAGTTTTAAACACAAATTTGATGATTTGTACCAGTTCAGACAAGGGCCAGAACACTATCCCTCCCGCTCCGTGGCACGGTTAATTTCAAAGCCATTCCTGCTGAGCTGTGGAGGTGGTGTACGACTTTCTTGTAAATAAAGGGTTTACTTCCCTAAGTATGCGTTGCAGGAGGCTAATATTGAAATATGTTTGGATTTCCTGATTTCATGTTTCCTTCTGAAGAAGGATAGCCCAGTATAAAATCTGGAGCTTAAAATGGGTGAGTTGAGGTGCAAGATGTATACATTGGGACATTCGGGGCACAATATGTAAACGGGCCCACAAATCAAGGAGTTGCTAAGGACCCATGACAAGTATTTGCCTCTGTGCCTGGGCCTCCTGGCCGATGCTCCCCAGGGCTGGAATCAGTGTCTATAGTATGGGGTTACGGGGCAATGTGGGGCTTAGCCCCGCCCCCATGGCTCTGCAGGGCACTGCCCTCGTGGGACGTCTCTGCAGTGCCCTGTGCTGGCGGGGGTCCTGGCACTCGGGGGCCTCTGGTGGAAGGGAGCTGCCCTGATGACCTCTGAATGGCCTTTGTCCATGGTCTTGGACTACATATAGGTCCTGGCTTCTGTCTAGACGGCCAACTCGTGGAACCTCCTTATCACAGGGTTATCTGGCCAGATGGCCACACCCTTCCTGTTGTGTCCCAAACAGGCTCTCTTATTCTCTTCAGTATGCATAGGGTGAGAACGTTCCAAATCTTTAAGTTCTGCTTTGCTTCTGAGGAACAATTCCATCTGTAAGTATTTCTCTCTTCTTGTGTTTTACTCTAAGTAGCCAAGAGAAACCAGGCTGCTCCTTCAAAACTGTGCTTAGAAATCACCTCATCAAATATCCAGTGTTATCACTTGCAAGTTCTACCATCCCCAGAACACGAAGACATGAACATAATCCTGCTATTCCTGGTCAATGTGTAACACGGGTGACCTTTCCTCCATTGTCTGATAACATTTCCTCGCTTCCGTCTGAGACCTCATCACTATGGCCTTTACTATCCAGGTCTCTCTAAGAATATGGAGGCTCTCTCTACGGCTTGATTTTTTTCTTTCCGAGTTGTCACCAGAATCACCGACGGCAACGCAGGCTTTTTCTAACATGCACCTCTCAACTCATTGAGCCCCTGCCCTACTCAGCTCCAAAGCTGCTTCCACACTTTTAGGTATTTGTTGCAGCAGCATCCTCACCTGTCAGTGCCAAGTTCCTGTCTCAGTCTGCTCAGGCTGCTACAACAAAATACCACAGACTGGGTGGCTAAGAAAGGACACAAGTTTATTTTCTCACAGTTCTGGAATCTCAGAAGTCCAAGATCAAGGGGCTGGCAGATTCAGTGTCTACTGAGAACCCACTTCTATGTCCTCACATGGTGGAAGAGGTGAGGGAGCTCTCCAGGATCTCTTTTACAAGGGCACTAATCCCATTCATGAGGGCTCCACCCTCATGACCTAATCACTTCCAACAGACCCCTGACTCCAAATACCATCATATTGGGGGTTAGGATTTCAACACAGGAATTTGGGGGGGGGGACACAAACATTCAGACCATAGCACTGAATTAAATCACCATGGACATAAGATCCCAAATACTATGGAAATCCAATCCCAAATAAAATGAGTCTTTGGACCACATAATTGGTCCAAAGAGGTTCTCAGAAAATAATCAACTATCATTGCAGCTATCAGATGAACGAATAATTTTTTCATGCCACCAAAAGTGAAGTTAATATAATTTAAGTATGAATCATCACACAAGCACATTGGTGAATGTACACCAGGTCAATGGTTGAAGAGGTATAAAAATCAGACGCCTAAAGGCAGCAGAACTTGGTCATAATCCATTTCCCGAGATTTTATAGATGGAGGTGAGCACGTTGCTCATGAACAAAGATAAGGGGTAAAAGAAGAAAATGTTTAAGAAAGGGTGAAGCCTACCCAGTCTGCAAAAAGAAAGCTGGGACCTTAAAATTTCATGACAGACTCACACAGGGATGCTGACCAGTGATGTGTGTGGCTTATTATCGTATTTGTTCATTATTTACTAAATATGGACTGTAATTAACAAGCTTATAGGACTTGACTATTTCAAGCACACTTTTACATGATTTTTTCAATTTACTCGCCATGGTAACACCGATTAGCTTTCATCTCCATTTCACAGTTGAGAACACTGAGGCTCAAACGTAATTAGCCTCAGAGGACACCATCAGGGAATGACAGACCTAAATAGGAACACTGGGAGATGCACAAAAAACAAGTGATAATCCAAGACAGTGTAACAAGACACAGACACACGGACACCCATGCACACTGTGAGATACAGGTTTCTAGTTGGATTTTCAGGTACACAGAGAACCTATCTATAATAAAAGGCAGCAGTCGGCTGGTGGATAATGAAGAGCTTGGCATTAAAAAGAAAAAAAAAATCTAGTAATTAAGAGCATAAACGAGGCATTGATTAAAAATCACCAATATTTAGTACTCTCCCATATTCCTGCCCTGGCTAGCAATTGATCCTTGACATGCTCTACCTCTGGTTTCAATCTTAATCTCCGTCTGTCACCTACAGACTTCCAAGATCATAGACATTAAACCCAAGGCTGAGGGATCAGAGCCAGGCAGGCAAAGCTCCCAGGAGATGCCAGTTACAAACTGTGGGCTGCTTCTCCTCTTGGCTTCTGGAACTCAGCGCCCTCCGGTCTCTAGCTAAGGAAGTGGGGGAGTGGCCGGCGCCTTTCTTCTCTCCCCTGACACTGAATGAGGTGGTCAGAATTACCACCCCAGACGGCGGTCTCCCACTGGCCTCTTTGATCAGAACACAGCATGTCACTGCCCAGTGTGTGTGTGTGTTGGGGGGAGGGGGAGATATTTTCCCTTCATATTCTTCTCCCTCCGTCCTGCAGTCTTCACCAGTCTTACTTTTTGAACTACATGCTCATGAGTATTCCAGGCATACATTTCATACATTTTTATAGCCACCATCTGCTGTCAAGGAACCATCTATCCTTCCTTTCTTTGAGTTTCTGCAAAAGGTTAGAGCATTCTACTAAACATTTAAAATGCTTCACGTATAACCTAGGATACATATTAATTATTCAATTATTCTCCTTACAAGGTATTATACATTTGTGCCAACTAGTTCTCTTCTGTTCAATGAACTCAAGTAATTTCACCAGTTCTCTGAGTAGTTATTATCCAAAACAAATCAAAAAAGTCCTGTTTGCTTACTGCAGTAGTTTGCTATGGCTGCTATAACAAGTTACCACAAATCGAAAGGCTAAAACAACCCAAATAAATGTATGATCCCAGGGTCTGGAGGTCGGGATCCAGCACGGGCCAGATCCACCCGGGGAAAAAAGATTCAGGTGCTGGCAGGGCTGCATTCCTTCCTGCGGGCTTGAGGGGAGACTTGGTTTCCTGCTCATTCAGATACTGGTAGCATTCAGCTCCACTGGCTGCAGGACTGAGGTCCCTCTGCCTTGCTGGCTGTCAAGGGGAGGACCCGTAGTGCCCTCCTCATACAAAGGCTCCTGCGTCTCAGAAGGAGCAAACATCTCCATTTTTAAGGACACACGAGACTAAATTAGTTTGGGTCGGCCCAGCTAACCCAGGATCACCTCCCCACCAAGACCCTCACCTTCACCCCATCTATACAATCCCTTTTGCCATGTGAGACGCCGTATTCACAGGTCCTGGGGATTACAGCATGGACATCTTTGGGGGACGTTATTCAGCTCACGACACTCCCACATGAAAGGAATTAAGAGGGTGATTTTATCTCGCGTTGGGAGAGGGGGCCATGGCTACCAAGCAGAATGTTTGAGGCCTGGACTGTGGTCCCAGCTGGGCCACTAACGAGCTGAATTACGTTTTGTCCAGATCATTGAACATGAAGGATCCAGCTTCTTCATTCCTTTAATAGATGCCATCTTAGTTCATTGACTTATTCATTCCCATTCACTCATGGAGCACAGGTTGAGGGAGCTGATACTGTGCCAGGCGCTGGGAATACAGCAGTGGACAGAACACAGCAGTCCCTGGACCCTCCTACCCCCCACCCCCACCCCGAGCTTACACTCTCTTGAAGGAAGATAGACAAAAACTAAGTAAACAGAGCAGTAAAATTCGTATGCGGAACAGTGGTAAGTAAATCAGGGCGGGATGTAGGAAACATCAGGGGCTCGGCCACTGTAGATACAGTAGCCACGGACAGACTCAAGGAGAAGGTAGTAACTGTGGGTAGAATTGCCCTCGTTTCATGATAGGACGATAGTCTTTTGCTCCCAACCTTGTTCTCTTCCCAACAAGAAGAGGTATTCTAACCACTGCAAGCCTGATACATCTGCGTCGGCATTGACGATTGGTGACAATTCAGGCATGGGTTATCAGCTTCTCCCTTTCTATTTTTTAAGTCTACACAAGAGTATAATAATATTATAGAAAAATATTTTTCTAAGATGGAATGACTATGAATGTATAAGTGAGAGACGGGAGTGAAAATATTCTAATCTCTTAAGTCACAAAGTAATTTTACTTGTCAGCTCAACATTTCATTAGGTATTTCAAATCGTATCATTCAAACATAAAATTCGAACAGTGAGTTTTGATAGTAAAACTCAATGCATGTATCATCTAATTCAGGTGGAACTCGTAGCTCTCTCAATCCATCGCCTGCTACTGTATCCAAACACGCGTCCTCTGTATCACCTGAAGCTCGCTACAATTCCCACAAGAGGAAAAAGAAGAAAATAGCCTGGCTTTTCGAAGAGAAGTGCACCCTTTCAAATGTAAAATAGTTAATGTATTACCTTAGCAATGCACTGTTATTCGCAAATCAGCTGAACTATCCCAGAGACAATGATTTCCCAACCGACTTTCACATGTGTTTGGATAGAAAGGCATCAACGCAAAACGGAAGAAAGGAAAAGGAACATTAGAGTGAAAAGGTAAGAGACCTGGATTCCCACTGGCAGTCAGTACACCCTGGGGTGTGTCACACAAAATCTTTCCACCCATTTCTTCTCTTAAAAAAGCGACAAAAGTACAGTAATCTCACCTGTCCTGCCTGATTTACAGGGCTGTGGAAGGACCGAATACGGTAGTACCGAAACAAAGTCTTACACAAACTGCAGGAGTATTATCTACGTCAATGTAAGGAATGGTTCTTGCTAGTCAAGTTTAATCCCAGGATAAACGTGAGCACACGGAACATCACAAGCAAAAACACTGAGCTACTCGTGAGGTCTCTGGGAGCCGCCTGCCATAAGGCGGCCTCGGAGGGATACTGGCGGCTGCATCCTTCAGACGCATGATTTATGGAGCCTGTACCATCTATCAGGCACGGTATGCAATGCTGGACCTAAAGAACGCGGGCGCGCTCACTGTTTGTGGAAGTATGTATATCAGCACTTGCTCATTCCCTCCAACAAGGAATGCGGCAGTGTTACCTTAACGAGGTCCTCCCGGGAGGGAAAACTGGAGACTAAGCAGTTTTCTCTGGTCTTGGTGTTGGTGATGGAGACGTGCAGGCGGTTGTGAGCCAGCTCGTGCGCGTTGGGAGGGAGAACCGCCTCCACTCCGCTCCTGAAGAAGAAATAAGGGAGCCGCTGCGCCCCACTGGCCTGCAAGCCTTGTAGCTGCCCAGACTGGAGACCCGAGAAAGAGCCCGGAGACAGTGACAGCGACACCTATGGCTTACTGGATGGGGGATCTTACATGTCTAAAGCAAAAGAGTCCTGGAGAGACACCCCATCATGTTCGGGAGGCGGCAGACAGGACAAAGCAGCCATCTTTGCTACCCGGGGGCGGAGGAGGCCACCATTTATATGGGGAATTGATGTCAGGTGGGCTCATCTGTTACCACAGAAACTAGCAGCTCACAGCCCGTCAGGTTAACGCCCATCGTGGAGGGCAGGTATCTCCCTTTAATAAACTATCAGGTGGAGCCGCTCTGGCCCAAGGATTAGGCCAGTCACGAGCTGGGGCAGGAGGCAAGCACGTTTGTGAGTAGGGTGCAGATGAAGCAAGGACTGGTCGAGCAGGGGATGTACAGAGAGCAAGAGAACAGCCATCTTGAGTGGCTTGGCCACGCACTGCATGATTCACCTTTAATTACTGACCGCCCTGTAAATGCTTCAGGAGAGAGAATGCTGACTGGGCTTGCTACAATGTATCCAGAGCATCCTCTGTCTTCACAGGCTTGGGGGAGGGGGCGGGGGAATGTACTCTATATATGCACCTCAATCGGGCCATGAAATCATAGCCGGGTGTCACTGCCCCGAAAGTCTGCCTTCGGGTTTCTTCGGCAAAACTGTAGGTAAACTCGTTACATTCCTGAAAAAGAAAATTAATAGGTGACCCTATGTTTTGTCAAAAACATTACGATTCTGGTTCCAGAACCCTGTGCCTATCACACAAGGCACCTGGACCGTATAAAGCCAACCCCAGATGTCGGATGCTTCACAGGCACGCATCCCCACGAGACCTGTCCCTCACCCACCATTCCTGGGCCCCAGGCAAGCTATATGGTCTGCCAATTGCAATCTTTTTTTTTTTTTTCTTTTTCTTTTTAAACCACCTCACATGGCTTTGCCCACCTGTGGAAAATCCTTGACAGCTGGGTTCTAATTGTAACTGAGCACATTTCTCTACAGGCCTCTCCAACATAATTAAATTCCTCACCCACACCAATCCTGTGGCCTCTGGAACGTTCGGACTGCAGCTCTACAACAGTGCGGACGATTCACACCACCACCAACAACAGAGAAAGGGCTTGTGATGACTCTACCGGGTCAGAGTCCTTGGAGATTAGCCTGGGGCACTGGTCTTTCACAAAAGTGCCCCCAGTCGGGGCTAACAGGCAGCCAGTGCTGGGATCCACTGATGTGGCCTCTGTTGCCTCGTCTTCATATAGCAATGCAAGGTGGGTATGATCACCGCACTAGACGGGTAAGGAAACTGACGTTTGGAGGGTTAAGTATCTTTCCCACTGTGCCATCGAAAATGAGTGTCAGTGCCAGGATTTAAACCCAGGTCTATCTTTCATTTATTAGTTCATCCATTCAGCAACCTACTGGGCACCAGGCGGTGGGCTAGGAACTGGGATTCAATGGCTGAGCGTGAGATACACAGAGCCCCTGCCTTTCTGGGACTGAGGAGTCCCTCGGTGAGGAGATGGCAGGGCGCCAGGACAGCATCCATGTATGGGGCAGATTCACGTCCCCTCCTTCCCCCGAAGGCTAGGGTCGCCCCGGACCCTGAGAATTGGTGCCCTTACACAGCAAAAGCGACTTTCCACATGAGATTAAGTTAAGGGTTGCGAGGTCAGGAGATGCTCCTGGATTATCTCAGTGAACCCAATATAATCACAAGGGTCCTTGTAAGGGGGAGAGGCGGGCAGGAGGGTCAGAGTTGGCGAGATGTCAAGGTGCTATGCTTATGACTTTACAGATCGAGGAAGGAGCCAGAGCCAGGGAAGGCAGGACACCTCTAGCACCTGGAAAAGGCCAGGACACACATTGTCCTCCGGAGCCTCCAGAGGGAGCGTGGCCCTGCTGACACTTTGATTGTAGACAGTGAGACCTTTTCAGACGTCTGACCTCCAGAACTGTTAGAAAATAAACGTGTGTTGTTCAGAGCTGCTATGTTTACTGTCATCTGTTGCAGCAGCAACTGGGAGCTAACACAGTGGGCATCAACCTCCAACCTCACTTTGCTAGGCTGAGACCCAAGATACAAGACAGGAGTTGGACAGGAGATGGAGGTGGCAGACGACAACAGGCAGAGGTAGCGCTGAGAAGAGTGCAAGCAGCTCAGACGGGGCAGAGACCAGAAAGGCAACCTCAGTGAGCCATGAGAGGGCTAAGGTCCACGTGGCCCTGGGAGTCGTACTAAGAAATCTGCACCCCAGGTGAGAAGGGAACCCTCCTACGCTGTTGCTGGGAATGGAAATCTCAGCCACTATGGAGAACAGTATGGAGGCTACTTAAAAAACTAGAAATAGAGCTACCATATGATCCTGCAATCCCACTCCTGGGCATATGTCCAGAGAAAACCATACTTTGAAAAGACACATGCACCCCTATGTTCATAGCAGCACTATTTACAACAGCCAGGACATGGGAACAGCCTAAATGTCCATCAACAGATGAATGAATACAGAAGATGTGGCACATAAATACCATGGAATATTACTCAGCCACTAAAAAGAATGAAACAATGCCATTTGCAGCAACATGGATGGACCTGGAGATTGTCATACTGAGTGAAGTCAGACAGAGAAAGACAAATATCACATAATATCACTTATATGAGGAATCTAAAAAGAAATGATACAAATGAACTTATTTACAAAACAGACTCACAGACTTAGAGAATGAAATTATGGTTACTGGGGGGAAGGAAGGATGGGGGAGCGATAAATTAGGAGTGTGGGATTGACATGTACACACTACTATATTTAAAGTGGACAACCAACAAGGACCTTCTGTAAAGCGCAGGGAGCTCCGTTCAATATTATGTAACAACCTAAATGGGAAAAGCATTTAAAAAAGAATAGATACATGTATATGTATAACTGAATCACTTTGCTGTACACCTGAAACTATCACAACATTGTTAATTAACTATACTCCAGGGCTTCCCTGGTGGCACAGTGGTTGAGAATCTGCCTGCCAACGCAGGGGACACGGGTTCGAGCCCTGGTTCGGGAGGATCCCACATGCCGTGGCGCACGCTAGGCCCGTGCGCCACAGCTGCTGAGCCTGCGCTCTAGGGCCTGCGAGCCACCACTACTGAGCCCACGAGCCACAATTACTGAGCCTGTGCTCTAGAGCCCACGAGCCACGGCTACTGAAGCCCGCGTGCCTAGAGCCTGTGCACTGCAATGAAGAGTAGCCCCCACTCGCCGCAACTAGAGAAAACCCACAGGCAGCGACAAAGACCCAATGTAGCCAAACATAAATAAATAAAAAATAAAATAAAATGTAAAAAAAAAAAAAAAACTATACTCCAATATAAAGTAAAAAAAAAAAAAGAAAGAAATCTGCACCCCATCCTGAGTCAACAGGGATCCCGGGGGTGGGAGAGGGGGAGGTCACAGGATGAGATGTTCAGATTTGTGTTTGGGTGAAATCACTCTGAATGCTTAGGTAGGTGGATTGTAGGCAGCAGGGGCAGACGCAGCCCTGCCTGTTCAAGAAGCCGCTGTAGACTTCCAGCTGAGAAATGGGGGTGCCCCCCCCCAGTGTATGCTCTTTCTACTAAGCCACACTGCACACCCAGCTTATTTTCTTGTATTATTTTTGGTTACACACACACACACACACACACAGACACGGCCCCTGACCAGACTGGAAACCTATTAAGGAATGCACTTATCTTTGAGTTAGCTCCCTGCTGTGTCTAACGCCATGCCTGGCAAATTCTGAGGGCTGAGGAAAGGCCGGCTGCGCTGAGCTTTTTAACATATCAAAGTCTAAATCTGCCTGCCACCTAAAATACACCAGCGTCAGGTGCTGGTCTTAATTATACATGCACTAGCTCGGAGCTGGATTCATTACCCACATCTCTGTCACAACACCACAAAGCTCGAAGAACTTATATACCAACAGGGAGAACTGAGCTAACAGGGACTTGAGTAGGTAGAAAACAGTTTCCTAAGAAAGCTCAAAGCCATCCTTCAAGGGGTAGATTTCAAATGCTCAAGAGAAAAGAAATAAAGTAACCTCAGGGCAAATGGCTGAAAACTGATTTTGAGAAAAGAGAAACGAGGATGCCCTAGGTGAATCCAGAGAATCATTTTCCACTTGCCAACGTGAGCGCCCGATAAAGAGTTACCCCTAAGGCCTGACCAACACAATGAGACAATACGACTGGATCTCCAATTTACCGAAAATGTAAAAAAGAACAGGTAATCGGACTGATATCAAAAGTCTCAAATTCAGGTAAAGGATTCAATGTCTGAACATCGCAGAATTTCAGTGAAGGGGCTATATGATCACAGCATTTCCAAATCAGTCTAATTCTAAATCACACTTAATATATTTCAAACTGCTGAGGATTCAAAACCAAATCTACCCAAATCCAAAGCTGGGGATTTGCTCCCACCTAAAGGAAAGACTGCACTGAACAGGAGTAAACAACCCCTTAGTAGCCCTGTGCTTCAGAAAGGAAATAAAGAGCTGGGAGGGACTAGCCTGCACTTCAAAGCACATGAGTCTGCTACTTTCCCTGACTTCACGTTCTCATCCTGTACAATCTCTAAAATTTTCCATCACTCTTCTAGTATATAAAAAAGAAAAAGAGCAGTGGATTTCTGAATAACTGGTCTAAAGTCCAGTTTCTCTTCCATAAGCAGCTCATCAGAGATTTGAAAACAAGATTTCTGATGTTTAAAATGTTGTGGATTTCAACATTTAAATGTGACAAATGCATCCTTGGGCATGGAAATGTTGTTAATCATTATATGATTACTATTCCAAGCTGCTAGAGAATGTAAGTAATTAACAGATAGAATATTCTCCACCTGCAGAAGCCAGTTCTCACAGTCAGAGAATGCATGATGGCTGTATAGAAGCAGAAAACAGACTTTAAAAACATAGATTACATTAAATGAAATACTTAATGCTCATTTTTATTACTTCTAGATAAACTGCTTGGAATTCAGGGCTTCTTCTTACTGTGGGAATGAAAAACAAATTAAATTCCAATATCATTCCTCTTAAAAGAGATTACAGGGACTTCCCCGGTGGCACAGTGGTTGAGAATCCACCTGCCAATGCAGGGGACACAGGTTCGATCCCTGGTCTGGGAGGATCCCACATGCTGCGGAGCAACTAAGCCCGTGTGCCACAACTATTGAGCCCGCGTGCTGCAACTACTGAAGCCGGCGTGCCTAGAGCCCGTGCTCTGCAACAAGAGAAGCCAGAGCAATGAGGAGCCCTCGCACGGCAACAAAGAGTAGCCCCTGCTCGCCGCAACTAGAGAAAGCCCGCGTGCAGAAACGAAGACCCAACGCAGCCAAAAATAAATAAAAATTAAAAAAAAAAGATATTACAGGCCAACATTTTAGTTTATATGCCTGTCTGTAAATAGGAGCAAGCAAAGACTTATCAGCCACATGTTCAAGGCCTTGAGAACAGGCTCTGTGCTCTTCTCATGATCAGTTAATGGAGAAATATCCTTTGCTTGAAAGAAACAAAGCTGGAATCTTAAGACTAAATAAACACTCAAGAGTAAAAGAAGGGATTTTATTTCCTTGTCTTGTTGTCACCCAAAATAATAATCTTTTCCAAATGGAGAGCAGAGATCCTGAATGATTAAATTTTAAAAGAAGTCAACCTTTTCTGTTTCCCAGGCAAAGGATTATTTCTCTGCAGTTAACTTAGTAGATAGTTAACAATCATCTTCGTTGTTTGGGCGTAATTTCTGGATGAGAAACACAGCCTAGTTACTACTTAATTACCTCTATTTTTTGTGGCGCTGTTAGCAGGACAGAAGCAACCAAGGATCCCGCAGAAGCCCCGGCAAAGGCCTTGACATTCTTCAGGAGCTTTTGGCCGTGTTTGTAAAGTGCGGATGCTGCCCCCAAGTGGTAAATGCCCAGAAACCCACACGCTGCAAACGACAAGTTGATGTGCTTCATTCTAGCTGTGAAATTGGTGACACAAAACCCAAAAATGCCCGTTAAGTTGGTATAGTTTGTTCCACATGCTGTGTACTCTTATGCTAGTCATCATTCCAAGGCTTTCTTTTATATACAGAATTCTCTGTTCTAAGCATAATCTTTTCAATTAAAGTCTAATTAATCACCCAAATCTTTCAAGGAAACTCTTCCTTCTCTCACCTTGACCCACTACAATCATATTAATTAAAAAAAAAAAAAACTACAACAGTCTATATTTGTTCAGTACATAGACTATGCAGCCTACTTTTTAATTACTTGGCAAAAACCAAATGGTTAAATTCCCATTGGCAAGGCATTTGGTCCTTTTTTCTTGACCTTTTGATACTTTTCGGGGTGTGGGCTACTGGTAAAATCATTAGAGAAGGTAGCAAACTTCAAATGAAAGACACATTTGCTCTTTGCGAGTGCATCAGTGAATTTAAAACATATGTCTCGACTCCCCACCGTTTCCATCGTGAGCATCCGTTTTTTGTTGCTGTTGTTTTGTTTTGTTTTGTTTTTTTTAACCTGATGCTCTCAATTATTCAATAATGCAATACTCAATTATTCAACGATGCAGTGTATTTCATAGCCAAGTTTCTCAAGACAAACTGAGGTCATGACTGGCGAGGGCAACTGGAGGCTCAAAGAAATGACATCTGCATCACCTGATACTTGCAACAAATCTAACAATGAAACTGTATTTCACGAAACTTCAGGGGGAACGATTTCACCACGTGTATAAAACAGTGCCCCCCCCCACATTGCTCCCCCTGGATGCCCTCAGGGGTTTCTCGGGGGTCCCGGGACCGTCAGATTAGGCACTTGGTCCCGGCCTGGAATTTATTTAGGAACCGAAAACACTCGTTCTGATGCGCAGAGCCAGGCCCTGTGCGAAAGGAGGCTCAAGTGCTGCAGCCGAGCCCCGGTTTGGGTTTAATTTCTTCAGACTGGAGAGAGGAGAAGGGGATGGGTCTCCAGGGGGGCCGACCCATCGTACGCAGGCCCAGTGCCCCCACTATCCTGTGGTCGGGGGGTGGCGGGACGAGGGTCGCTGCTGCAACACCCCCAAGGATGCCTACACGTACCCACTCGCCCGGGAGCCACCTCCGGAGGGCCAGAAGCTGCCCCTCGCCCGCCCCCCGCTCCGCCCTACCAATGCAGGTCTGAGGCATTTCCGTGTAGAACTTCGTCCCCCGCCACTCCCAGCCCGTCATCCCTTATCCGGAAGGCGGGGCCGGGCCGTCAGTCAACCGGCCCGTGCCTATCAGGGCCGGACCACGCCCGCCCAAGAAGCTTCCGCAGAAGGGATTGAGGCCGGACTACCCGCGCGGGTCTGTGACGTCATCGCGCCGATGCGTGCGTCCGCTAGGCTCCGCCTGCTCCACTTAAACCGCTGGACTCGGCATGGCGGCGCGCCCTCGGCCGCTTGACCTTGGTGTCCCCTAGGGCGGGTAAGGGATAAGACTTTCTCGTCTCGGGTCATACTGTCTTCGGATACCTCGGGATGCATATTAGTCCCTATGCGCCACGTGCGGGCCGGCCCTCACCTGCAAGTCTGCTGACCCTGAACGACCCTCATTTTCTGTGCACCGGAAGTGCTTGGCCTTCTTGGCGGCTGCTCCCCGGCAGTGGTTTCCCTCCCCCCTCAGCCTCGGGGCGGTCCAGCTGTCCGTGTAAGGGCGGGGTCTAGGGGCTACGCTGGGATTGGATGCCCCGCAGCTTTTGGAAGACTACCTCAGATATTTCCTTAAGCATTGTTGGAAAGGTCGCACTATGGCTTTGGGCAGCGTTCACATCCGTATCCCTCCTTAAGCTGTGTGGCCTTGGGTGGGTTGTATGACCTCTCTGAGCTTCCCAGGTGACTTCTCTGCAAAATGGGATGGTGAAATCCGAGCTGGTGCTAAATCGTAACGTTCATGCTGCATAGCAGGGCTTCAGCAGACCAGCCTGTGTCGTCTGGTAGCACCACTGGCTCTGGGTAGATCTGAGAAGCACCTTTCTAAGGCGGCCCACTTGGCTTGCATTCCCGCCCGGATTCAAAGGACTGACAATTCCTTCTCTCCCTCAACAGTGTCTTCCCTATCTAATCCTAACAAGCAGGCCTTAAGGAATTGCAGAGTTTCTGGTTGAAGGTTCTCCAGGCCCCCTTGTTAAAGGACAGATTTACGCTCACTGAAGTACAGAAGAGAATCCGAAAAACGCGTGTCTCTACCTTAAGCAGGAGAGGGAGTGGGTGGGAGCTCCCCAGATGGCCTTTACCTTGGCCTTTTTTCTTTCTCCCTCATTTGGGATGCTAGTGACCTGGGCTCTGGCCCACAACACTTTCTGTAAGCAAGAACGCTGGATGTCATGACTAAGGAAGAGATCTCGTGTTTATTCTTGTAAGTAGACTTCTGAGACAGCTGCTTCTGCAGGCACCCTAATGCCTATGCATAGCACAACTGCATTAGTCTGAATTCTTTACTACTATTCGAATTTAGTCACGGGAAGGGCAAGTGTGTGTATATCCAGGAAATATAGAAGGACAACCTGTTTTTTTTTTTTTATTGCGGTACGCGGGCCTCTCACTGTTGTGGCCTCTCCCGTTGCGGAGAACAGGCTCCGGACGCACAGGCTCAGCGGCCATGGCTCACGGGCCCAGCCGCGCCGCGGCATGTGGGATACTCCCGGACCGGGGCACGAACCCGTGTCCCCTGCATCGGCAGGCGGACTCTCAACCACTGCGCCACCAGGGAAGCCCAAGCTGTTCATTCTTGCCTCCTTCCATTGCCTTCGAACTCTCTGGTAGGGTGTGGTCTTCCCAAGAGAGCTTCCTCCGGGAAACTTATTAGAAAGGAAGAATCCCAGGCCTCAGATCTCCTGAAGCAGAGTCTGCATTTTAACAGCATCCCCAGGCTTTGCTCTGCACACTAAAGTTTGCAAAGCCCCGGTCTGACTCCTGGGGTGCTCTGGTTTAAAGTGGTGTGGTGGCATCGAAAATTTAAGGACAGACAAGGTCCACAGAGCCAGAATTTGCAGTGGTGGCCGGGCCACCTATATTTCCTGCTTTGGGGCACTGCCAGCAGCTCGATTCAGAAGACAGGGGAGAAATTTGTCGCTGGGGCAGGCAGGACGCACACCACGGCTTTGGGATCCTCTGCTTAAAGGAAAGATGAGATCAGCCGTTATTACCATCCCTGCCGGTGAGTGAGATCCCGCCAAATTTAAGGGTCACAGGAAAAGTGTCCACAAAGCTCCATAACGTAATTCTTAACAATTTAAACTCTTTTTTTTTAACTCTCTCCTCCTATCTCCCTTCTACCCCATGTCATACCCACATGCAACTAATTAAAAGGTTCCGTTTCCTAAGGTAAGGAAGAATATTATTCATTCACGTTTGTCTTTATAATCTCAGCGCCATGCATGGCACTTGGCACATACTGTGTGATTAACAAATATTTGTTTTGATTGTTGGATTTAAGTAAATTACTCTTGTGATGTGAGTATATAGTAATTTAATTGCCTTTTCAGAACATTTTTCAGTAAATCTTTTGCCTGGTTTTGCCTCTCTTTTTTCCTTAGTAATTTATAGGTTTTTTTTTCTTTTATAAATTTATTTATTTTTATTTATTTATCTTCGGCTGCATTGGGTGTTCGTTGCAGCGCACGGGCTTCTCATTGCGGTGGCTTCTCTTGTGAAGCATGGGCTCTAGGCGTGCGGGCTTCAGTAGTTGTGGCTCGCGGGCTCGGTAGTTGTGGCTCATGGACTTAGTTGCCCCGCGGCACGTGGGATCTTCCCGGACCAGGGCTCGAACCCGTGTCCCCTGCGTTGGCAGGTGGATTCTTAACCACTGCGCCACCAGGGAAACCCGGTAATTTAGTTTTTTTTTTTTTTTTTTTTTTAATGTATTTATTTATTTATTTATGGCTGTGTTGGGTCTTTGTTTCTGTGCATGGGCTTTCTCTAGTTGTGGCAAGCAGGGGCCACTCTTCATCACGGTGTGCAGGCCTCTCACTATCGCGGCCTCTGTTGTTGCAGAGCACAGGCTCCAGACGTGCAGGCTCAGTAATTGTGGCTCACGGGCCCAGTTGCTCTGCGGCATGTGGGATCTTCCCAGACCAGGGCTCGAACCTGTGTCCCCTGCATTGGCAGGCAGATTCTCAACCACTGCGCCACCAGGGAAGCCCCGTAATTTAGTTTTGAACTGGTTTATTTTCTAGCCATTTATCGAACATTTAAGTATCCATTGTTTAACAAACACAGTGCTGGTTCAGGGCACACGAAGTTGACAGGAATTCAGTTCTTTCTCATCTAGAGCCTAGAGGGTAGGGAGACAGTCAATGTGTAATTGCAGAGGCGTGATCATGTGCTCGTACAAAGCCACACACGGGTGCTGTGCATGTCCACACTGAGCTGGGGGGCAGCAAACCCTTAGCTCTGGGAGGTACCTACGAGAGCAGCTGGCACAGAAACGAAGTGCCCAAGGCTTTCCACATCCCCAGCTTCCTCCCGCAAGATTTGATCATGTATTCTCCTAAAGAGAGAAAGGTATGGGGTAAGGGAGGGATAAGGGATGCTTGCCACACCTCGGCCCCAAGGACTGAGTGTCTGGGTGTAATCTCGTGTTCCAGTCTACTGTCCATGCAGTGGCATTTATTTTCCAACCTTGGCATCTTAGTACAGCTGAACAGCTCTGTGGGGCACATGCCATCGTTCCCCGCGACACCCGTACCCTCCCTCCGTGTACGAACTCCTCACCCCTGTCACCACCTCCCAGAGCCCTGCAAGCTGAACTTGATGCACTTTAAAGGTTAGATGCACAGCCTTTAATTTCAGAGGATTGTGGCCACACCGTTGGCACACACAGCAGTGCCCTTTGCCACAGGGGCCTCAAGGTGATAGCTCGGGTCACCACACCCTCTGTGCCTTGTTGAAGCATTCCCTTGTTTTGAGACCACCGTAGAATTCTGAGCAAGGCAGTTCTGCAGTCGTGGAGTAGAGTGTCCCACGGGAAGCCACAGAGGAGACTCAATGCCTTCCCACAGGTTGTTGTTTTCTCTAAGGTGGCGTCGCAGACGCCACCGTGTGGAGGGGCAGCCCGGGAATAAAGGCAGTTTAGAGGGAGTCTGGGCTGAGAGAGGGAGAGAAGCTGGCCTAGTAGGTGTGATGGCATTTCTAGAGCCTGGGGATGCAACTGCGACCATCCCTGGCTCACTCCCACACCGCAGCCACCCTTTGCTCTTTGTTTTCTTAAGTGAGTTAGAACCGAGTTTCTAAATCTTGCAAGCTAAACAGATCTCACTAATGTAAGGGCCTTTTCCATTGCACTTGTTTTCTCTCTGTTAGAAATACGCTAGAAGAACCAACTACTTGAAGTAAAACTGGGTGACTCTGCTTGCATAGAGCTGTGATGGTACTTTTGTGATTATGTTTATTTATTTATTTTTTCATTTGATTTTCTGGCCGCACTGTGCAGCATGCCGAATCTTAGTTCCCAGACCAGGGATCAAACCTGTGCCCCCTGCATTGGGAGCGTGGAGTGTTACCCACTGGACCACCAGGGAAGTCCCTTGGGTGACTCTTTTCTAAATGGAAGAATACTTTTTTCAAAAAGTATATGAATTATATATGTAATATATTTTCTGTTATATATGTACATATATATGCAAATGTATGTATGTAACCAGGCTGGTGACATTTGAAAACAATTCAAAGCTAGGCGTCCTTAAGAAGTGTAATTTACTTGAGATTGGAGACATCTGAAAGTGTACACTATAGATCATCTTAACATGGCATAGAAACTAAATATCAAGCTATTTCTATTAGAAAAAACATTAAAAAAATGTAACCTTTTTGTATAAGCTTTGTTTTAATTTAATATGTGAAAGGTTCCAAATATAATATACACTGAACTGAGAGATCAAGGTAGAAAGATTTTCTGAGTGTTTCTGTTATTGTATTAGAATTACGTAATTACAGTGCTTGCAGTTGATATTCTGCATAAGTGTGAGATAGAGCAGAGAAGCTTTCAAAATGTTCATACTTAAGAGATATCTTTTATACAAAGGGGGTTTTAGATCTTTGGTAGCCAGGTGTTGGTGTTGTGAAGTGATGGTGGGAGTGGGATACCAAATGCTTGACAGAGGAGTCCTAAATATTTTTAAAAGCTCAATAAAAGAAAATCTGTGTTCTCTCTGCCCTGTTTTCTTTGTTGCTAAACAGCTCTGCCCTTGACCTGGCCGCTTGTGGTCCACAGTTGGTACAGATGGTCGGGAGTAGTCCTTCTCGTTACCCTTCAGATAATTATCTTCCTGGGGAGGGGAGTATTGGGGAAATAATATCCGTGTCAAACAAGTGATAGCACTGAGTGATAAACAGAATGTCAGCTTTGGTGCTGTATGCTTCATCAGATTCACCAAAATACTACCCTGTTTTAATTTGGAGTACAGGATCTCATCATTACTGATGCTGTCATCAAAAGAAACAGCCTAATTGCCAAAACATCCAATTATCTAATCACCTCACTTCAAAGGGAGAAAATAAGAATTCTGGTGTATTTTGTTTCTGCATCTACTCCTATTTGCTGGAAGCTTCTTATTAATAATTATGACACCTGTGAGGGCCCATTCCATGCCAGTCCTTTGTACCCATTGTCTCATATAACTTTTACAACGGTGCTGACAGACCTTCCTCCCCTACAGTGGTGAATTAATGAGCTAGTAAGTTCTTATTATGTGCCCAGGATCGTGCTCTTTGGCCCTTGACGGGTCTCAGAAACTCGTTATTCCTTCAGTCCTTTCTTTGGTCAGAATTTGTAATTGGGCTTCACATTTAGGCATTTATAATTTTACTAAAAAGTGGTAAAAGTGTTTACTAAATGTGATGTGTAAGTTTATAACATTTAGGAAACTAGTTTGCATCTGGAAAAGAAAAAAGAAAAAAAGCAAGTGTAGCAATTAACTCAGGCTACCCTTTCTGCATTTATCAATTACAGCAGTAAGTCACTCTGATTACTCCTTTTCCTGGAAGCTTGTCATAAAGTAGGTTATTGTAAAGAGAACATAATTTCCATTAGGAACAGTGTTATAGAAGGGGGTCATGTCATTGACCAGGGTCCTAACTCCAGATAAATCATGTATCTAATCAATTGTAATCATGCCTTTGTTCACTCTTTAAA
This sequence comes from Pseudorca crassidens, assembly GCF_039906515.1. NCBI lineage: Eukaryota > Metazoa > Chordata > Mammalia > Artiodactyla > Delphinidae > Pseudorca > Pseudorca crassidens. The sequence continues at coordinate 129,367,853 of NC_090317.1, read as the reverse complement.
TATACTTTAGTGTCTAATATATGACAAGGACTGGAGTAGGCATTATAAAATTAAAAAAAATCTTAGTGGATAAACTGTCCATTTTTAGTTCACTGTTTTTTCTTACTAGAATGTACTTTCACATTTTTCTACTCTATTAAGTTCTACTTATTCTTCTGGGCCTAAAAAACTCTTTTGTCTCAGTATGTCCTTTTGGATTAAATTCAAACACCTTCTGTCAATATTAACCACACCCCTCTCTTTGTTACCATGCTTGAGGCATTGCGATAGTATTTTTCACCTTTCATTTTGGTTAGAAATGCGGTTGCCTCCACCTTCTGTGTTCAGAGTTGATTTGGAGCAGGGACTCTCTTGTACTTCTTGGATTTTATTTATTTATTTGTTTGTTTATGGCTGCGTTGGGTCTTAGTTGCTGCACACGGGCTTTCCCTAGTTGCGGTGGGCGGGGGCTACTCTTTGTTGTGGTGCGTGGGCTTCTCGTTGTGGTGATTTCTCTTGTTGCGGAGCACAGGCTCTAGGCGCGCGGGCTTCAGTAGTCGTGGCACTTGGGCTCAGTAGTTGTGTCTCACGGGCTCTAGAGAGCAGGCTCAGTAGTTGTGGTGCACGGGCTTAGCTGCTCTGCGGCATGTGGGATCTTCCCAGACCAGGGCTCGAACCCGTGTCCCCTGCATTGGCAGGCGGATTCTTAACCACTGCGCCACTAGGGAAGTCTCTACTTCTTGGTTTTTGCCGGCATCTAGAAGGTAGCTAAATGTTTATATGAGTTGAGAATCTTTAGTTTATGTTTCAGATATCTAACTGGCTTAAGCAAAAAGAATGTGCTAGTTCAAATATCAGGAGGTTTAGGGACTTCCCTCGTGGGTAAGACTCCATGCTCCTAATGCAGGGGTACTGGGTTCAATCCCTGGTCAGGGAACTAGATCCCACATGCATGCCGCAACTAAGAGTTTGTATGCTGCACATACCGCGACTAAACATGCCGCAACGAAGATCCCGAGTGCCGCAGCTAAGACCCAGCGCAGCCAAAATGGATAAATATCAAATATGGGGAGGTTTAGAGGTAGGACTAACTGTAGAGATGGCTGGATCACGCATGCGGTGGGTGCTGGAAGGCCACCATTGTGCCATTTCCTGTTTTTCTCATCTTAGTTTCATTCTACAGTCCGGACATCCCCAGGAGGCTGCTGGCAGCCTCACAGACTCTCAGCATATCAGTGGAAAAGTTCTTTCACTACCCACCTCTCAAACTTAGAAAAAGACTCCTGCTGGTTCTGTTTTTGTCGCATGCGTGTCCCTGGAAGAGTCAGCGTGAACAGCAAATGGTGATACAGCGATGTGAGCCCATGAACGGGGGAGCGAGTACTGCAGACGATGGACAGAATGAAGGGAGGCATTGCCGAGTCCAGATGGAGTCAGCTGGGCAAGCCTAAACCAACATATCCACTGCAGTACCTGATAATATTTGTTGAGTTAAACAAGCAAAAGTGCAGCTATAATCTCTACATAAGACAGGGAAATTCAGTCTTTTCGATGTATAAAACTTCATGATACGTATTCATCTGGCGAGCATTTCCCCAAACAAATAAGAACACGACTGTGATGTTTGGGGCGTTGGTTGCGATTTTACGTATGTTTAGGTGAACAGTACATGCTGCTTGGCATAAATGTTCACCATTGAATTAATCAGTAGTTTTGTTTGCCTTTTTTGAATTATATGAGCTATTTTGGATATTAGAGATGGTACAAGACTGTTGCTCACCAAATCGGTGTAAATGGATGCAAATGTTTCCCTGTGATAAATTTCCATGTAGGGAGCTGTGGTTCTTGGAGTGCTACCAAGGATCTTATCCTACACATAGGGTCAGAGAAGTAGAGGCTAAATAAATGTTTAACAGCTGTGACAATAACGACGATGTCCTTCTACAAAAAGCATTTTGTAGAGTGGGAAGTGATCTCAAAGGTCCTCCCATCATCCCTTACTTCTGAGCATTTGGGAAGAGAGTAGAGTCCCCATTTAGTGAGTGTCCACTAATGTATTTCATACTTGGTTTTAAAACCATAAGAAATATACCACTGACATAAACTTTCAAAATCATTCTTTACATCTTCACAGAATTTCTAAGACAAAAGTGATGTGTTATAGCAAACTATACACAGAAACATTCCCTATTCACAAAGCTACAAAATGAATGGGTAAGATTGGTTAGAAGTCTGAAATGGAGGTCAAAGTGAAAGTTTGAAAGGACCCAGGCTGACATGGAAAAGACAGCTGTAATTTCAGAATCTTCTGTTAGGGCTTGAATTCTTAGAAAACTAGCGGCAGAGTAGTGACTGTTAGAATGTGGTAGTATTTTGGAGCCGTACTTCTTGAATCGTATGGACTGATTCCGTTTTTCCTGGGGGGAAAAAAAAATCCCAAGTTCTGATGAACTGTGCTATTTCCCAGTAGGCAGATATATTTAAAATAATGAACACACAGAATTCATTCTCTGTGAATAAAAGAGATGGCAAGTTCAAAGTCATTCAACAGCATTCCTTGCTTGGGGAAGTCTACCTCCAGCCTAACATTAGTTTTGTATTTCTGAATCCCCACATGGAAGCCAGAGAGCCCTATTTAAGCTGTCATTTTAAGCGCCAAACTTTCTTTCCCGTATTTTATTCACTCTCTCCCCTTGAGGGAGCACGACTGCACTCTTAGCATGCTTTTGAAGGGCCATTGTCAGCAAGTAAACTTTTCCTAACAGAGTCCTTGGAGTAGCTGCATGGCCACGTTGCACTTAAAAAACAGCTGGAAAAGTAAAATTGTAAGGTCAGGGCTCTCCAAAAGGTCTTTGTAATTCTGAAATTTAATTTTCCTGTTTTTTCATGCACGTATACTCCAAATTTTATTTTATTTTATTTTATTTTTATTTAGTTTTTTGCGTTATGTGGGCCTCTCACTGTTGTGGCCTCTCGCGTTGCGGAGCACAGGCTCCGGACGCGCAGGCTCAGTGGCCATGGCTCACGGGCCCAGCCGCTCCGCAGCATGTGGGATCTTCCCGGACCGGGGCACGAACCCGTGTCCCCTGCATCGGCAGGCGGACTCTCAACCACTGCACCACCAGGGAAGCCCCAAATTTTATTTTTAATTTACTTTTTTCATACACTCCAAATTTTAGAAAATCAGCTCATCACCAACATGACCCCATATTCCCAGTTTTATTATGGAAAAAATGTGGATTCTGTAGGGGACAGAAGCATTCACAAGGTAATATTTAAAATATAAGTTAGCTTCATTTCAGCATTCTGTGAACACAGATGAGTGTAAAGGTTATTTTCCTTCAGTTAGCAAAGAAACTAAAATAACATTTTTACTTAATATTGAGTGAGAAGGATCTCGTAACCACGTAGACTTCATTTCAGTGACCCCACTTGTATGGGCCACCTACCCGAGGTGTGTTTTCATCAGATGTTGACGCGTAATTGTTGAAATCAGAGGCATTTCTATTAGTTACACATTTTTCTTGACATTTGACTTAGGCCTTTTTTTTTTCCTGTACTTTGTATGTTAGAGTGGCAAGTGACTGATACTTCCTGCAGCGCAAAGGCTCTCTGAGCATGCTTTTTAGTTGGTTTCTATTTCTGTGCTCAAAGGCGTGGAGCAACGCCAAATTTGCATTCGCTGCTGCTTGTTGAACGTGCACTTGCATGGTCTTTGGTGTTTGTCTCCTCCAGGGGCCTTGCCCGCGCCAGTGCACATTCAACGTCCCTAAGAACCCTGTGGGGCGACCAACGGTGGCGCTCACATGGCGACGATGGCTGAATGAGGCACAAAGAGACAGAGTAACTTTCTCGAGATCGCACGCTTGATCGTTGGCCCAGCCGGGATTCATTCCTTGACTGCTTTGCTCTACTGTCCCCCCAGATGTTCAAAAGCAGATGTCCGCTCACGGGGCGTTCACGACGATCGTTGTCATAAAGACATTGCTAAGTGAAGGCAGCAGTGTTCCTGTCTAGCTGCACCGTCACCCCAGGAACTTTAGAGGCTCGTCCTGCAGCAAACCGTTAAACATGGAGGTTCTTGCGTCTCAGGCTTGGGGGTCTCTTCCCTTCTCTATTTGTTCACACGAGGCAGCACTGTTCATGCCCGAAGCTTTGGTGCAGCCTCTTTGCCTCGGGCCTCCGCGTCAGGTGCTGTGATGGCACGAGGACTGTTGATTGGGATTGGCTACCTGTGGATGAAGAGGACTCAGGTTACGACTGAGGGCAAGTCCCTGCCTAAGCAAAGGGGGAAAACCCATCCCACCCCCTGGCACAGCTGAGTGAGGGAAGGAGGGGTGTTGAGGTAGAAAATCAGTGTGCTAATCCCCCGCTTCATGTTTGTATGTTGGGGTTTGTAGACAAAGATCGCCCTGCCTGTTTCTGCAGACGTAGCCTTGGGAACTGTGGTACACCAGTACAGCGTCTTAATTCTGCTCCTTTTGATGCGTGTAGGATGGAGCCTGGACATCAGTATTATCATTAGGGAGACACAGCTCCCAGGTGAATCTAAGGTGTAGCCAGGGCTGAGGACCACTGTTCTTGAGAAGTTCTCAATTTGGCCACCATGACACCAGAGCCATGTTGCAGGTTTGGGCGACGGAGGTGCCCACGTAGAGAGCCAGTGCTAAAATAAGCCTCAGCCTGGTCATCAGGGGGTCTAGAAGATTCTGCACAGCCTGTTGAACAGTCCACGTTGGTCATTCTCCACCTGACCAGTGTGCACGGACTGCAAGGAAAACAACTAGAGTTAGTCTTTCACTTTTCTTCTATGTCATCACTTCCAGGTTCAGAGATTGGCCAATACAGGGAAGTGACCTCAGGAAGAAAGGGAGTAATAGGGTTCTCTCTTGGTCATTTGTGTTTCTTAGTACCCTGTGCCTTCTTTCTGCATTTGTAGGAAGTTGTGGGGATGAATAATGTGTCCTCTTGAGGCTGGCAGTACCCCTGCCGGCTCAGTTCCGGGTGTGGCGTGCTGACCTTGTGCTGGCTGTGAGACTGGGTGTCTCCCACACGTTGCGGGTCCACTGGAATTCTGTGCCTGTTCATGGGCACCGCAGGCCCTATGCAAGAGAGCGGTGGCAAGGGAAAGCAGAAACGCACGTCGCATGCATCCTCTCTGCTCATTCGTGTGTACGCTTTACTGTCCCATCGGACTTCACTTGTAAAACGCAAGCTCAGAGGTAAAATTAGTAAGAATTTCAAGATGGTGACAGCAGAGCAGTAAACCAGGTGTGAGAGCCTTCTGAGCACGGGGCCCATCTAGCTAGCCCTGCTCGGAAATACTCTCCCGTATACCCAGATACCATCTTGGAGGAAAAGGGGAGAAAAGAAATATTTTGCTACGCCTGAAATGAGTCTGTCTTGATTATTGGGTTCTACTTATAAAATAATGAGCTCTTTAAAAAAATTCTCTGTTTTTGAGATTTGTTGCCTTAGTTAAGACTCCCTTGGTTGCTGAGAGAAAAAAGCAAAAATCATCATATGTGGATAAAGAAAATTATTGTTAGAATACAGAACCCAAGGAACGATGGAAGTCCAGAGGGGATGGGCACTGAAAAGGGGAAAGCTTGTGGAAACCATGCTTCTGCTTTGGATTGCCAGGGTCTTTTTTTTTTTTTAACACTTTAATTAAAATTAATTTTTATTAGAGTTTGGTTGATTTACAATGTTGTGTTAGTTTCAGGTGTACAGCAAAGTGAATCAGTTATACATATACATATAAACACTTTTTTTTAGATTCTTTTCCCATATAGGTAATTACAGAGTATTGAGTAGAGTTCCATGCACTATACAATAGGTTCTTATTAGTTATCTATTTTATATAAAGTAGTGTGTATATGTCAATCCCAATCTTCCAATTTATCCCTCCGTCTCCCCCTCCCCCCCGCCGCTTCCCCGCTGGTAACCATAAGTTTGTTTTCTACTTCTGTGACTCAAGTTCTGTTTTGTAAATAGGTTCATTTGTACCGTTTCTTTAGATTCCACATATAAGCGATATCATATGATATTTGTCTTTCTCTGTCTGACTTACTTCACTCAGTATGACAGTCTCCAGGTCCATCCGTGTTGCTGCAAATGTGGAATGCCAGGGTCTTGAGGATTCTAATGCAGCATCTCTTGTATTTCCCTTCCTCTCAGGAGATCTGCTCTCTCTGCTTCTCAAGGTGCACGTGAGCAAACGTGGGAGCCCCTCAGTTCAGCCAGACGGCACAAAGAATAGCCTCCCTTTCCCTCTAGGCTGCGTGTCCGGTAGAGAGAACATATGCTTGGCCAAATGTGTATCAGGCTCCATCCCTGGTCCAAGCAATGAGGAACGGCGAGGGATGGGCTTCAAGGCCTGGAGGCTCGAGGGCTGGACAGATACTCCTGACAGTTTCTGCTGCACCTTTGCACTGGATTAAATGTCCTGTGCGTGAAGAATAATCATAATTAATAGTAATCAGGTAATAGTTACAGAGCCCATACTCTGTGCCAGAGCCTTTGCTAATTGTTTTGTTCCTCATCTCCATCTCCACAGTAAATGCTCTGAAGCAGGTAGAGAAAGTGGCCTCACACACGCTGAAGCACTTTCCCCAGATTACCTGGCCAAATAGAGGGAGCGAAGGAAGGAGACCCAGGTTCGTCAGAGGGCAAAGCTGTACCCTTAGCTGTTGTACTGGGAAGTAGTAAACTGCGGTCGTTTTAGTGCACACTGTTGAGAGACTATTATCACTATCTTATAGTTTCCCTTCCCCCCGGTTATTCATTGGCTGCTGTCAAAGTGTTGAGACAACTTCTGATCCTTGATTTTGTCCAAGGAACTCGATTAAAGGGATAGTAGCAATTAAGCACAGCAGATTCTCAGAAATGTTTCCCTTTAGTTACTGAGTGACTTTCAGAAGAGTGGGCCTGCATCCTGCAAGATGACGTGCAAAATCCCACAAACGTAATGCCAGATGGAACTGACCCATATGTGAAAATAGGTTTCCTCACATGGTCCGAGTTTATTGTTTTCTATAACTGTCTACAGGCTGCCCCCTGCTGGCTGATGTGAGTGAGACACCGCAGATCCCAGAAGGATGTAAATGGCAGAGAGAAGCCCCAATTCCCAGGGTTGGGAGTGCCAGGGAGGTCTCACTTTAACACGGCCCTAGTCCAGTTAGAAACTAGCAGACTCTCCCCTGCCTGTGCTTTATCATTCCCCACATCACCTCCAAAGAGAAGGCAATCAGCTTTCAGACCCAGTTATCATCATCCACTTGAGTCTACAATGCATCAAAGGGCACACGTGCTCTGTGTCCCTTCCTTGAGACATGACCGAAATCGCGATATAAAATCAAATATGTAAACATTCAAAAGAAGAAGATGCAAGAGGGAAGAGTTATGGGGACATATGTATATGTATAACTGATTCACTTTGTTATAAAGCAGAAACTAACACACCATTGTAGAGCAATTATACTCCAATAAAGATGTTAAAAAAAAAGAAAGCTGAGATTAATATGGTCATTTCTGTCCCTCTCATCTCTTGCCTCCTTCACCTTTATAGAGTACTGATTGATTTAAAGGTAGATGAATTAGGTTCTGTCCTGAATAAAAGTCAAATGGCTATAGAGCATGTTACTTGTTCAGACCGTTTCTATGTTTATTTGTATCTAAAATGTTCATTGAGGTTCTAAATAGCCGTTACTTGGAGTCTACTTTATGAACTCATTTTTTTTAGTGAGGAAAACTACATTTTAAAAATAAGTATAATTTCCAGGGGCTTCCCTGGTGGCGCAGTGGTTGAGAGTCCGCCTGCCGATGCAGGGGACACGGGTTCGTGCCCCGGTCCGGGAAGATCCCACATGCCACGGAGCGGCTGGGCCCGTGAGCCATGGCCGCTGAGCCTGCGCGTCCGGAGCCTGTGCTCCGCAACGGGAGAGGCCACAACAGTGACAGGCCCGCGTACCGCAAAAAAAAAAAAAAAAAAGTATAATTTCTATATTAACTAGTATAATTTCCTATTAATGAGCTCTCATAATTAGAGCTATTGCTAATGTAACTTCTAGGTCATGAAAATAGGCTTTTGAACTATGTTTGTATATGGATATACACACGCACACTCAAGGGGGAATCATTATTTCACAAAAGAAGTGTGAGTTACTTCTACTCCTGTAAGAGTTGAGTTTTTTAAGAAATAAAATATTTGTCTTATTTCTAAAGAAACACATATTCTTCATAGAAAATTTAAAGGATACAAACAAATACAAATTTAGATAAACAAAGTAATGACTACCCATGTAAAATTAATATGTATGATGTATATTCCCAACACACATAGGCACATATAATGTATAATTTACTTTCTAGAGATTTCTATCTCAAACTTAGTATGAAACATTATATAAAAAGCCATCAGTATGAGATAATCTAACCCAGTAACTGCCAATAACTTAATTGATGATACAGTCAGTGACCTAATATTAAATGTATGTAAGACTCCTGTTTGCATATCTTGCTTCCAGACGTCTTATCAATAACCTAGACTTGTGAAATCATTTTAACGCATAATAATGTCCCCTTGTGAATGATATAAAGAGAAGAAAGATTATATTAAATGTCAATGTTTGATTATTTGCTAGGCTTTTTCACCACCTAAATGATGTCTTCCCAACAGCTTTAACAATGCTGTCTGAACTTGTGTCTTACTAAATTTATAAATTACAACATGCCATGGGTGTCAGTGCTAAAGTATCAAATGGACGAAGAGCAAGACTGTCCATAAAGTAATATGATAGATTTTTTAACACCCGTCAGAGCTCATACTTTGAAGTAAGTGTTTTATTCCACACAGTCTTGTTGAGAGGTTATTAACTGTCTCCTTAATCTATGAATGTATTTTTTCAGCAATATTCACCTGTGAGTGCTCTGTGTGTTGGCATTTTCACAGGCCCGTGGGTATAATAATGAATGAGGCAGGTAGGCTACAGTCTAATGAGGGAGAAAAGATGACACCAGCCATTGCAAGACAGGAGTGTAAGCGTTAAATTAAGGTGGCACCAGTGATGTGGAATCCTGCCTAACCCAGTCCCTGGGGTCAGGTCACGTGTTAAAGCAACATGACTCCTGAGCTGTATCCTGCCAATGGAATTTCACAGTATGGGTAAAGAGTTTAAAAGTGCATTCATCAGAGAGTCAATGATTATATAATATCTTTGTGTGGTGACAGATGGTAACCAGACTAATCATGGTGATCATTTTGAAATGTATAGAAGTATTAAATCACTGCGTTGTGTAGCAGGAACTAGCATAGTGTTGAAGGTCAATTATACTTCAAGAACAAACAGACTCATAGAAAAAGAGTTCAGACTTGCCAGAATTTGGCTTCTCCAGCTGGCTCTCCTGTGGACTTGATGGTTTATTGCAACTGGATTACAAATAGTTATACTAATCAGTGTTTTAATTTGTTCTTTGTTTCCAAATTGTTTGTGCTTTATGTCTCCCTGCTACACTATGGCTTTGTCAGTGTTACTAGCTGCATTACTTACATCCTGTCTATTTTATAAGATTGTTGTCTCTTAAACAGTACCCAGTGTGTAACCAGGTCTCCAACAAAATTGATGATGACTAAACATCTTGAGGAAATAGATCACATTTATGAGTCTTATAAAATAATTGTAATAATGTGGTTCTAGGTATGGGAAGAAGCAATAAGGGAGAACATTTCCTGGATCATAACAGACAGAGGATCCAGAGAATCTTTAATTATCAACAGGGCCTAATCCGGAAATTAGCACCTGGAGTGGCATATCAACAAGAGTTTTCTCCTGATCTGGGATGAGCCTCCCAGCACCATGGGACTAAATTTGGTCATGCGTGTCTCCCAAGTATTGGTCAACTTCCTGACCAAGAGGATGATTTGAGAAATCGGATGTTTCCTGCCCTGTCAGTAAACAAAGGATGTCACAGTCATCAGTGATTGCAGCCAGGTGAGAGGGTGAGCCCTGAGGGAACTCAGGAAGGGAAGAATACCTGCCATCTAGCAGCCATCAGACGGCAGCCACTCCCCGCGGTGAGCCCTGAGGAAACTCAGGATGTGAAAACACAGGATACTGGTCCCAGATCCTGAGGTGCCTATCAAAGGAAGGATTTCAGTGAGCCCAGACTCTTGCATCTTCCCATACATAGAAAAGCCCTAAATTCTTTAACTTGAGATGTCTGGTTTTCGTTAATTAACAATAATCTTATGACATTCAGACTACCTGCCCTTTGTTGCAAAACTGCCTGGCTCCCCCCTTGCTTTGGAGCAGTTTAACTCTCAGAGCTATCTGAAACAGTGTCTCCTGGGATGCAGTCCTCATTTCACCCCAAATAAAACTTAACTTGCAAAAAAAAAAAAAAAAAAAAAGAAAATCAGATTTGTGATTATGAGGTGGGGGGTGGCAAGAGGGGGAATGAGATGAAGGCAGTGGAAAGGTACAAACTTGCAGTTGTAGGGTAAGTAATAGGCATGTAATGTACAACATAATAAAGATAATTAACACTGCTGCACATTTTATATGAAATCGTTAAGAGAATAGATCCTGAATTCTCATCACAAGGAAAAAATGCATATTTTTTCTGTTTCTTTAATGTAATATATGAGATGATGCATCTTCACTACACATATTGTCATCATTTCATAATGTGTGTAAGTCAGACCATTATGTTCTACATCTTAAAACTTACACAGTGCTGTATGTCAATTCTATCTCAGTAAAACTGGAAAAAAGTACATGATCAGGACTGCATCATAGTCACAGAAAAGGCAGGCAGCTCTTTTTTTTTTTTTGGAATCGTCTTCAAAAGTTTAGAGTATTTTACTGACTATCCCGTAGAGGGGCAAATGATAAATGTTTGATATAAATTGGATTATTTTTCTGTGAATACTGCTAGTTCAGTAGAGTCATACTTACCTTTTAAAAGCTCTGGGATTTAGCTGAGGGAACGGCATACAGTAGGTACTTAATGACTATTTACTGATGATTGACTGTGCAAGAGGTCTGACAAAATGATCGATGCACAGCTGAAAATTCTGGTTCTGGCCTAGAACCAGACAGGTCTGAGTGCTGAGCTGGCTTTTCTTGTGGAGCTTTTGCTGATTCATTTCATCACTTGCAGGAGCTCTTCTGCGAGGTGAGAGACTCATTTGAACAAGAAAGGCGGCTGCCAAAGCACACTGAGCATGCCTCGGATATTCAGGGTGAGTACTCTGACAAAGACCATACTCGTTTGGATTTTAAAATTCAGATGCATTTGCTGAAGTCAAATCAGTTTGATTTAAAAGTACTCAGTTTGCATGTGCATTTACATACAGACACACAGACTGAAAGTTTAATTGATGTGGCTTAAGGTAAGTCGGCATTTCTTTTCCTGGTTCATGCAGACGGGTTCAAATCCAGAGTGTACCACGTGTAGCTGTGTGACCTTGGGGAGGTTACTTAACCTCTCTGTTTTTCAGTTCCTTAATTCATACATCATGGGTAATGATTACACCTAAATTATAGAATGTGTATGAGGCTAAATGAGTTAATATATGTGAGAGCCTAGAATTTTGTTTGTTACATAGTAAGAACTGTTTAACTATTGCATAATTATTATCTTCAACCATAACAATACTAACATTAAAAATACGTAATTTACCAGATCAAATAACCTATAAAGTGTTTGTCAATGTGTATAAGAAGGTAATGATTATACTTAAAATGTTTCTGAAGCCAAATGGATTAATACATGCAAAGAGTATAGGATACCTTTTGTCACATGGTAACTATTTTATTGTGATTATCCTTAACCATAATAATATTAACGTTAAGAACATTTAGATTACTAGGTCCAACTAGTATTTTAAACTAGTTTACCATTTAGCTTTTGCTTGCTTTTAATGTTTTCACTGTGTTGAAAAATATGAATTACCAAAATGAGAATGAAATTACATGGTTAAAATGGAAACACAGTAATTTAGAATACCTTTTCTCTGTAGGTGAAAAATATATCCTCAAGAAATCCAATTCCTTGAAACTGAATGCATTTTAAAATTCTAATTCCTTTTTCTTGCAATTTATAGATCTGGCATTATTAAAATATTCATATCTTTGAGCTCATGTGGCATAACAAATTTAATTTGCAAAACAGAGACGACATGAATAGAACATGGTCCATAATCACTTTTTTTAAGCCTCATGTTGTAGGCACTTCATTAGAGAGACACGTCAGACATATTTCCTAACTCCATAGAGCTTTCCAAATAACCTCTTAGAAAGTCATGAAATAATACAGTTCTGGAACAAGACATTTTGTATTGTTTTCACTGTTTCTCAGTTGTATAGGGTACCACCCCACCGTCCTTGACAGCGTTGTTTGACATGTATGGGGCTGCTTTGTGTTATTTTTCACCAGAAGGTCTTTATACCACAGTGTAATTGGATACTGTGAAAGGGGGGATGGAGGACGAAGAACCACAGATTGCATTCCTGGTCCAGCGGCAGCTGCAGTGCAAAGATGGCCCTCAAGTAGCAAGGCACTGGGCAGAAATGGCCAGACCCTCATACTGATGACCATACTCCATCAATGGGGAAAGGCTGGGGGCTTCCCCCCAAAGTGTGGGGCTTCCATTTAAACACGGGAGCAGACCCCAGGGGGCTGCCACTGGAGGCTGCCAGCTAAGTGTGCTCCTTGCAGCTGATAAATATTGGGTTGGCCAAAAAGTTCGTTAGGTGTCTTCTGTAAGATGTTACGGAAGAACCCAAACGAACTTTCTGGCCAACCCAATAGGTTCTTCCTCGAAGGCACATTCGCGTAGCACATCTGCAAGACTGCTCTCACCCCGGTTTCTAAATCCAGCTGAGCCTCTGTCTAGAGTCTGACGGTTTGCTGTGTACACCAAAGACTTCCATAGTTCAACATTGTTACATGGCTGGGGGTGTCTGATTTCACAGAGTGTCTCATTTGAAGAACACTCATGTTTGCTTTTGGTTTGGGGGCAGAGTATGTGGGAAGAGGGTAAAGATTAGCTCAAAGGGTTTTCCTGTGATTAAGGTTGTCTCTTTGCAGGGCCAGTGACACTGCCTATAGCAGGGATGATTGGTATTAGTTCTAGCAGTAGTAGTAGTAATAGTAATAGTTATAGCAGTAAAAGGAGGGTAAAGAGGACGAGGAGTAACAGTAACAGCAACAAAAGCAATGATACAGTCGTTACTGTTTCTTTGACATGGGGCTAAGGTCTGCCATGTAACTCCCACGCAGTACTTCCCACAGCGCTACAGAACAGGAGCATTGGCATTATTTTAATTTTAGATGTGATATTTGCAGAGGTTAAGTAACTTGCCCCAGCTTATCAAGCTAATAAATGATAGAAGTGGAATTCAGACCCGTGTGGCAGGAATCCCAGGCACCTGCTCCTGTCTGCTGCCGTTGCTAATCAAGATGTGGGCATGGTTATTCCCTATGCTTCTTGTAGAAGACGCCTGGTACCTGTGTATTTGATCTTTGAAACCTCAATTTCCTCACCTGTAGAAAGTCAATAATAACCAACCTGACTTTCTCATGGAGTTAATGTGAGAAAAAAAAAAAAGATGATGTTGAGAAAGTGGTTTGTAAAGTATAAACTCTTCATAAATACGTGTTGGTTATTATCGTAGTGGTATGAAATATTCTGTGTTCTAGGAAGGAGACTAAAAGTTTGACCATAGCAAGGGTGGGAACTTCATTCTCAGGAATTATACTCCCAGAATTTGAGATCTGGAAAAGCTTTGGAGAGTGTCCAGTTCAGTGGTTCTCAGCCCAGCTGCTTGTTTGTATCACTTAGGGGAGCTTTTAAAAATTGTCGATGCCCAAGATTCACTCCATTTTTAGAAATCTTGTTTAATTTGTCTGCAGTAGGGCTTAGACATCTCAGTATATGTATATGCGTATGTATTTGTGCATGTAAACATGTGTATGCATATGTAGGTATAGGTGTATGCTTGTGTATGTCTGTTTTCTCCAAAGATGATTCTAATGTGTAGTCAGGGGCAAAAATGACTGAATGGAACCAACAAGCTTGTTTCTGACAACTGGGGTAACTTTTTGTTTACCCAGGACAGTTGCAGCTGACACCTGTTGCCCATTGACCCAGCTGATAAGCCCACCCCCTTTCCCTCTCACGTGCCCTGGTTTGGATGATAAATTATACCATCTCCTGCTGATAAGGAACTGAGGCTTTGGGAGGCTGTTTTCCTTCTAAAGGGAATTGAGTATAGTGCCCACCTTGGGCTTTCAGGGGTTGCTTTGGAGTCGTGTTGGACACCGTGTAAGTAAGCAGGATGCTTCTTGACAAGCTGAGAGAATTTCTTAGTTTTGCTGTGATAATGAGAGCTCTTTAAAAATAGAACTATGCTGTGTTTCCACGTGACCCACCTACGTTTTGCAATACTGAGGTCTCATCATCTCATCTGATTCATTTATGCGGGGAACATGTCATCACTGTTTCGGTTCCTGAAAGCACCTTCTCGTGAATGCTAGCAAGTGTTATTTAGGAAATTAAATTTAGAAAACAGAGAGACTTCCCTGGTGGCGCAGTGGTTAAGAATCCGCCTTCCAATGCAGGGGACATGGGTTCGAGCCCTGGTCTGGGAAGAACCCACATGCCGCGGAGCAACTAAGCCTGTACGCCACAACTACTGAGCCTGTGCTCTAGAGCCCGCGAGCCACAACTACTGAGCCCACATGCCACAACTCCTGAAGTCGGCGCACCTAGAGCCCGTGCTCGGCAACAAGAGAAGCCACCGCAATGAAAGCGCATGCACTGCAACAAAGAGTAGTCCCTGCTCGCCACAACTAGAGAAAGCCCGCACACAGCAATGAAGACCCAACACAGCCAAAAATAAATAAATAAATAAATTTATTAAAAAATAAAGAAAACAGATCAACAGCTTTATCAGCTGCCTCGGTACTAGTTCTCTTAACACCATGCAGGGCAACATGGACCCTGCTGGATATGACATGCCTGATGACGACATTTATGAGACCTCTGTCCAAAAGGAAATTTGACATTGACCAAGAGATCTGACCTGTAGTTGCTCTGACAGGCCTTGGTGCTGTCTTCTCGGTTGAGACTTTCTCAGCCAATGTCAAATCTGATATTGGCATTAAGGTCCGCATAACCTAGGATATACATGCCCCAGCATAACTAAGGTACTTCTCAGCCAGTAGTCTGGCTTTACTGGAAGTCTGTGTTCAGTACACACATGAATCCGTGGATGTGGGTATGTTTCTGTGATAATAGTAAGCACGTCTCCCCATCATTGGAGTTATTATTCTGGGATGACTCAGTCGGAAGTGCAGCTCTCGGAAAGTGGAATGTTTCCATTGACATCCATCAGAGTGAAACCAAGGACGGTAGGTGTTCCTATTACCCAGCATTGATGGTTTTACCTCCTTGAGGAATCCAGGGATTGAACGGTACCCTGAAGATCCAATGCGTCGTCCAGGAGCCTGGAGTATCCAGTTTTGTTTGTCGTATATTGTAGGTGAAAGTCAGAGATTGATTTTGACGTCTTAGAGATTCCTTCACTTACAAGTCTCAGAAAAACTCTTTGCAAACTATACTGACACTTTCCTTGATTTCAGAATGGCAGTGGTCTCACTCCTGATGTTGGAAATGCGTTTGGCTGTCCCAAATGGCTCCTTGGCAAACAGTGGGCCCCTGTTACTCAAAAAAGAAAAGTATAACTCCTATTGTTAGGATTTAGAGTCCAAGAAGTTCATACTGTTATTATTACCTAGTTTGAAAAAGAAAGGTTAGCAAATTTCCCCAGACATTGTCTGAGGAAGGGGGTCAATTAAAAGAGACATTTAGTGCCTTCCAGTTCTCTTTCCAGAGTCTCCCAAGACATGCTGGCTGTCCCTACTCTGTATTCTTAGTGCACCACACACATTCCTTTATCATGATTCATAGCACATTGTACTGGAATTACTTGTTTGCAAGTCTTTCTCTCGTGCTAGACTGGAGAGCAGAAACCATGCCGTACTTGTCTTTGCATCCCCAGCACTTAGCAAAGAAATGAACACATATTGGACATACAAAGAACCTTGAGTGAATTAATAACTGACCGCAGAACAAAAAGGAGCTTGAGTATCAATCAAGAATTGCGTCCTTGTGTAACCGAAAGTGGGGTCCGGCTGCTCGCCCCTGAAAAGCTAATAAAGAGGCGAGGTTGATGGGAAGGAAAGTGTGCTTTATTTTGGGTGCTGGACTTCTGTCCAGAAGCTGACTCCGCCCCCCCCCCCCCCCCCCGCCCCGCTCCCGACAATCAGTGGGCAAGAGCTTTTATAGGCTGAGGGAGGAGACTGCATGTAGAAACAGCACAGTCACCTCTGACCGTCATCTTGAAATTGGTCATCGGTGATTTGACCAGCATCATCTTGATTGTTTTAAGTACAGTTAATCTCCAGTTCCAGGGTCGGTTTGTTTCCATTTCTTTGAGGCCAGTTCTTGGAATTGTGGCAGCTTATGTCATGACTATGGTCTGGTCATCACGCAGTTAACTTCTTCCACCTGCTGGGGCTTTCCGTATCTGTAAGACAGCTCACAGGATGTGGCTCAGAATATGATCTATAGCCCTTGAGGAGGAACTAAAAGGTCCTTGACTTTGCTTAATGACTAAATTATTATTATTTGGTCTCCTTTGACTGTTTTCCTTTGCTTCTGCATTTTCTTACTTCTCTGATTAAACTTATTCTTTGGCTAAAGTGTTTCCACAGACAAAAGGCAGGGGGAGGACATGGTGGGGAAGGACCATAGGGTCCTGCTCCGTTTCACTTGGAGAGGACACATAGCAAGCTGCGATATTCATGCTGAAATGAAAATACAGAATGAAACATCACGGAAGCCAGACATTTCCTCTGAATAAGGAGCTTCAACTCATTCAGTATTTGGAGAGAATCGACTCCCTACTCTACCTGCTTGGAAGAACGAGGGAGGTAGGGAGAGCTTATCAAAATCTGGTTTTGCTCAAATTAATCAATATGTTTTGACGCCTCTCTACTACAGATGCTGAAACAGTCACGCTCATCAGAGTCCGTTCTGAGTTAATCCGATCAGTGCGGAATGTCTTACAACACGGAAATGTCCAAAGCTTCATGATACACTTTCTGGAATAGTGGGATTATGAGACCAACCAAGGATGACCCGGTGAAACGATTTTAAGAAGTCCTAGAAAATTCTGGCTCATTAGCTGGGTGAAGATCACTGCACACATAACAATGAACGTTAATTGCTAAGTCCCTTGTCACCTGCTTAGAATGCTCATCTGCGACAGCTCAGTTGTCACCCCCAAAATGAGAGAACTCTGAGCCTTCCTGAGTCCGTTAGGCTTTCAATGTGTTTTTCTTACCTAAAGGTATCGGTTTCTGAGCATTGCATCACCTACGTGTCAAAACAACAACAACAACAAAAAAAACTGTATATGGAGTTGGACTCCTGAACAGAGAGGTGCTTTTTTTTTTTTTTTTTTTTTTTTGCGGTACGCGGGCCTCTCACTGTTGTGGCCTCTCCCGTTGTGGAGCACAGGCTCCGGACGCGCAAGCTCAGCGGCCATGGCTCACGGGCCCAGGCGCTCCGCGTCATGTGGGATCTTCCCGGACCGGGGCACGAACCCGCGTCCCCTGCATTGGCAGGCGGACTCCCAGCCACTGCGCCACCAGGGAAGCCCGAGAGGTGCTTTTTATAATACCAAGCAGCTACTGATTTTCCTGTGTGCATTCAAGGGAGCATAAACCACCTGGCTGAGTTGAGTTGCTCCTATCCATCAAGCGTCACATGGCTGCAAGACACCAGCTTTGCTTACTAATCAAAAGCAATGTTGTCGATGTACCAGGTTAATGCACAGATTGATAAAGTTAGGCAGTTATCGTGGAACTAGGGAAGTTTTATAACCGTGCCAGGTTCTATACTTTTACAACTCATAGTGTTTACAGACCACTTTGGTTATTTTTCTCCAAGGATAAATCAGTGCCTTTAATCTTGTTATCATCTATACATCACTGAGGTATTTTGCTCTGTGCTTCTACCTGTTTACAAGATTAATGAAGCTCTTCCTTTGGATCTCAAACCAGCATATGATATAAGAACCAACTGGCAACTTCCGACTCCTGGGAACCCACACACAGCTAGCTCTCTGACATCCAAGCCATCAACATTTTAAGAAAACTAATAGGGATTTGGAACTATGTTGCTGTCCCAAAACCATATGGTAGCGGAAAATTTCCCTGAAGTTAGCCCTGGGCTTGGTGGCAGGGTTGACCACTGCACTTGGCCTTTCTTCAGAGGTCTTTTCTCTGCCTTTCTGCTTGAAGGGGCGGGGCTTGATTATCTACCGTCCTCCACTGTCCCCTTGAAAGGAAATCTTGCAAATAACCCACTTCACAATTTACCACGAGCAGTGAATTTTTTTTTTTTTTCTTTGCGGTATGCGGGCCTCTCACTGCTGTGGCCTCTCCCGTTGCGGAGCACAGGCTCTGCACGTGCAGGCTCAGCGACCATGGCTCACGGGCCCAGCTGCTCCGCGGCATGTGGTATCTTCCCGGACCGGGGCACGAACCCGTGTCCCCTGTATCGGCAGGCAGACTATCAACCACTGCGCCATCAGGGAAGCCCCGAGCAGTTAATTTTTAATATGACTTGCGTAATGGTGATTATATATTTCTGTTTCTCGAAAAACAGGAGAGACTTTAAAATATGATAACCTTGGACAAGCAGTGTGATTTTTTAACAAGAATATGTTATGTGTGGGACTTCCCTGGTGGTCCAGTGGTAAAGAATCCGCCTTCCAATGCAGGGGACATGGGTTCGATCCCTGGCCGGGGAACTAAGATCCAGCATGCCGAAGGGCAGCTAAGCCCACGTATCACAGCTACTGAGCCCACACACTCTGGAGTCTGCGTGCCACAACTGGAGAGAAGCCTGCGTGCCATAACGTAGAGCCCGGGCGCCATCATGAAAGATCCTGCATGCCGCAGCGAAGATCCTGCGTGCCGCGACTGAGACCCGATGCAGCCCAAATAATAATAAATGAAATAAATATTAAAAAAGGAATATGTTATGCATAAGCTGCAGTGAAAGAATATTTAATTGTCTAATACATTTCATCTGAATATTGTTTGTTCCATTATTTTTATATTTTGGTGGTTCTTCATATTTTTTAATCAAAAAAAAAGTGTATTTTAGGAGTAGGTAGCTCTGACATCCAGTTCTAATTTTCCAAATAGACATTTCTGAGATGATTTTTCTAAAAGGTCACATTTTGGCTTTTGCACAAGCAATTGAGTTATACTTCCCAGGAATAAAACTTTTTTTCAATAAAATTTACACTCTAATATCCCTGATATGATCAATTTCAGATTTCAAAATAATGAGGAAATAAGTATACTAAATTAATTTCAAGAAGCGTTACTTTTAGAGCTTCCTGCTGCTCTGGCGATAGCAAAAGTGCATACCTTTCTACAGTGGAGAACTCGTTAGAATCAATTTTTTTTTTTTTTTTTTTTTTTGTGGTACACGGGCCTCTCACTGCTGTGGCCTCTCCCGTTGTGGAGCACGGGCTCCGGATGCACAGGCCCAGCGACCATGGCTCACGGGCCCAGCCGCTATGCGGCACGTGGGATCTTCCCGGACCGGGGCACAAACCCGTGTCCCCTGCATCGGCAGGCGGACTCCCAACCACTGCGCCACCAGGGAAGCCCCTAGAATCAATTTTTTAAGTGGCTTGATAGGGAGTCTACAGTGACTGCAAGACCCAAGAATTTGCTTCTTTGGCCTTTTAATAAGATTCTAGTAGAGATGTGGCTTACTATTTCTAGGCAAATTGTTCCTCACAATAATAGTGAATATTCTTTTGTGTTTCATAGACCTGTGTGTTCTGCGAAGTTCAGGATTTCAGATAGAGCCGAATAAAAGTTGTTGCAGTATTTGGTGACTCACTAGGGCTGTTGGTTTGTCCTTGTCCACACCGTCAAGAAGCAGTCATAGCCTCTTCAAATCAGGGTGCTGCCCACACTCCATGCAGGTGTTGCAGCCCCTCTCTGGCCTGGTGTCTGAGTTTGTTGCTGTCCTTCTCTTGGCAGAAGGTCCACCTGCTTTCAAATCCCATTAAACTCAAAGTCATAAGGAGAGCAAAATGTTGTGACTGTAAACACACCTTCTCTTTCATATCTATCCAGGTATTTCTGTTACACTTCAAGGAATCTCTGTCAGTTGAAACTCGTTGAGTACAGATGGCAGACAAGCACATGTCATCAGGGAAATGCAAATTCAAACAGTAATGAGATAGCACTACACAGCATTAACATGGTGGGAATCCAAAACACTGACAGCACCAAACGTTGATGAGGAAGTGGAGCAACAGGAACTCTCATCCATGCTCGTGGGAACGCAACACAGTGCAGCCAGTTCAGAAGACCGTTTGGTGGTTTCTTACAAAACAGCATACTCTCATCATACAGTCCAGCAAGTGTGCTTCCTGTGTCTATCCTAAGGTAGACATCCACACAGAAACCTGCACATGGGTCTTTGTAGCAGCTGTATTCATAATTGCCCAAACTCGGATGCAACCAAGATGTCCTTCAGTAGGTGAGTGGATACGTAGACTGTGGTGTATCCAGGCAGTGGCATGTCAATGCCAAAAAGAGATGAGCTATCAAACTATGAAAAAACATGGAGGAACCTTAAATGCATGTTACTAAGTGAAAGAAGCCCATCTGAAAAGGCTACATACTGTATGATTCCACCTAGAGGACATTCTGGAAAAGGAAAAACTGTGGCTACGGTAGAAGGATCACTGGTTGCCAAGGATTGGGGCTGGGGAGGTGAAGCGGGAGGGATGAATAAACAGAGCATAGAGGAAACTTAGGGCAGTGAAAATACTCTTAATGATACTATAATGATGGATACTTGCCCAAACCCACAGAATATACAACCCCAAGAGGGAACCGTAACGTACTATGGACTTGGGTGATAATGCCGTGTCGGTGTAGGTTCATCGACTGAAATCAGTCACCTCTCTGGTTGATAATGGAGGAGACTCGACATCTGCAGGGGCTGAATGTACATATGAAATCTCTGTACCTTCCTCTCAGATTTACTGTGAACCTAAAACTGCTCTCAAAAAAATAGTCAATAAAAACAAAAGCAAAGCTAGTAGAGGAGTCACAATTTGGTGTGGAATGTCAGATGATTGTAAGAGGTTGGAGCCCTAATTGATTATCTTTAAATGCAGTCTAATCCTCTGGTTGTTGTAAAATTACAAATACCCTGCGTTCCCCTCTCTTGGTTTACTGCGTAGTTGCTTTGCAGACATTCTGGCTCTAGGCCCGTGTTTGGGTTATTTTATGAATCTACCTCTGTGTCCTAGATCCAGAAACATGCTTCCTGCCGGTACCTTCCAGGCTGCATGCCTTGCCTTTCCCTGGGGTTGCCTTGACACCGTCTGAGTCAGTGCCTTTCTGTGTCCTGGCACGGGTCTCCCTGGATGCTACATCCTGCCAGGCACCTCAATGTGAATTTCTACTCCAGAGTCCACAGGAACCCATATTTCCATCTTTCTGTGCAAATGTGTGGCGTTTTAATAATTTTAGAAACAGTTTACTAAGTACCCACTACGAGCTAGATATTCCACTCAGCACTAGACATCACAGTATCGTGTGTTCTGCCCAACAACCTGGACAAGAGGTGGGCAGTTATTTTATCCCTTTTGAGATCAGGAACCTAAATTTTACTGGCGTTCAGTAACTTTCCCAAGGTTATACGGCTGAGAATTGGACGAGCCTGAACCAAAGAGCTGTATGATCCCAAAGCCCGCACTTTAAATCACCATGATGCCTCTGAGCTGAGCACTTTGCTTCCGTCACTGGCTTTCTGCCAGGTCTAGTGGGTCTAAACCGTCTCAGACCCCGGCCCTGTTTGCGGCAGCATCCCGTGCTTCTGTGTGTGCACGCTCAGTTTCAGAGCTGTTTTCTCCTGTTCCACCATCCGTGTTCTTTCATTGAGGCCTTATTCGCACACGTGTTTCCTTCGGTTGTACCGCCTGCTTCCCCATCCTCTGCCTGTGTTGTTCCCTCCTCACCCTAGGCGCCCGCTACAGACTCACCCATCACACGTAACGCTTCCTCTGCCGTCGCCTGCTAAGCTAGCTTCGTCGCTCTGAGCTCTCTTCTGTGGCTTCATGCGTCGAGTTGTGGTTTCTTTCTGGTGTGGCTCTGTGACACTCTGAGTTCCTTATAGACCAGATCATGTTTCCTTCATCTCTGTTATCTCCAAGACCACCCCCAGTGCTGAGACCGTGGTACTTACTGGTGTAATAAATACTTGCTCAAGTTATCCATGTGAACATTTCCTGCCACTTTGCTCCCCCAGCCCTGGTTGACGCTAGTTCTTAATGTCACATCATCAAAATGTCATGGCATCTAGGAGTGTCTCTCTACTGCGTCTTCTCCACTGTCTTAAAAGTGATCAACTCAGCATCTCATCACTTCTGGTATAGATGGTGAACATCTTATAGGCGACTTGCCTTCAGAGCTTTTGTTGTGTACAGACCCTTGCCTCCGACTTCACCCTTCATCAAATTCCACGTGTCCTACTTTTCCATCAGTGTCTGCCTTGGCGCCCGTCTTTGCCCTGTGCGTTCTTGGGAATGCTTCTTGCTGATGCCTTTACCCTGTGGCATGATTTTACTGGCTTGGCCATGAGACCTTATTGTGTGTGGTCTCCTGTGTTCCCAGCAAGATAGAAGAACCTTGAGAACCTTGAAACACCTGTCTTTTGCCCCTTGGCATAGTTTGTTTTTCAGTGATGGTGACATGCCTTGTGTTAGTCCATCAGTAAGCTCCAGTAACTGTGTATTCAGCATCTGGAGTTAATAGAAGATCCGTTATTCTCATTCTTCCTCTCTCTCTCTCTCTCTCCCCCTCCCCCCCTTGCCATCCATCCTTCTTCCTTCCTCTTTTTAAGTGTTGACCTCTGATCTTCAAATTACAGATTAGAAATAGAAATTTAAAAATAAATAAAAATTTTAATTTAAAGAAAAATAATTAAAAGGAAGTAGTAAATAATACCTACCGGTAATACAAGGATAGCCATTGGTGGGCACGTGTAAGAAGGGTCCCTCTTTTTGCCCCCCTCCATGATTCTGCATCACTGTCTTTCTTCACTGGCACCCACCCACGTGTCAAGTGCCTAATCAGCTTACATGCTCAGTTTTCAAGGATCGTGAGTTTTGTTGTGCTTCTGCCTTTGCACAAACGGTTGACTTCACTGAGCAGGTCCTCCTCCCTCGTCTGTCTTGACTGTTTGGAATCTCCCCACCGCTTCTTTGGACCAGCTAAGACTCCCTTCCTTTGGGTTGGCGTCTCAAATTGTGTCCTTCCTGGTTGAGGCGGACAGAGATGCTCCCTCCTGCCTGTCTTGATCCACTATTATTACATTTCCCGACTGGCTCATCACTGCTTATTTACATAACCATATTTATGTATATCACTGTTTATTTACTAACCAAGTTTAGATTTTATCTTGTTCTTCTTTGTGTCCAAATACCATGCGAGCTGCCTAGTGCATCCTGGCCAGGAAGCAGTTACTGAAAGGTCCTTCCAACTGCACGTACACTTTAAAGACTTGATTACTTATCCAGCCTTGGGCTACCCTGTGATGGAAAAGAAGTGACCTTCTTTCATGAACAATAAGCACAAACATCAACATCAATAATTTTTTTTTTTTGTGGTACGCGGGCCCCTCTCACTGCTGTGGCCTCTCCCGCTGCGGAGCACAGGCTCCGGACGCGCAGGCTTAGCGGCCATGGTTCACGGGCCCAGCCGCTCCGCGGCATGTGGGATCTTCCCGGACTGGGGCACGAACCCGTGTCCCCTGCATCGGCAGGCAGACTCCCAACCACTGTGCCACCAGGGAAGCCCCGACATCAATAATTTTTGCCTCAAGAATTGAATTACTTATTTTTAGAAAAACCTTCCCATTTTTATGTGTCAATGAATTAGTGACTTTCACCCAAACCATAATGAGAGAGCTGGTAATTTTCTTTAGGTATGTGTTGGTAGAGTTTCATTAGAATGGGGTTATATAGCTCCTTAAAAAAGCAGGTATTTTAGAGGGCCGTGGAGAGTTCTGCTTTCCCCAATTCCTGAGGGACATGACTTTGTGGAAACACTAGGTTAGCTTTCCTGAGACTGCAGTGGACATCTCATTTTTGCTTTCCATCTGCTGTACGACTGGGGCGTGTCCCTCCAAGGTACAGTTCCCTCATTTGTAAAATATATCATAATTTTTGATCTCATCTCGTAATTTTACAAGATGATTTATAAACATGAAGTGGTATAAAAACACAAGGGTCGGGCTTCCCTGGTGGCGAAGTGGTTGGGAGTCCGCCTGCCGATGCAGGGGACGCGGGTTCGTGCCCCGGTCCGGGAAGATCCCACATGCCGCGGAGCGGCTGGGCCCGTGAGCCATGGCCACTGAGCCTGCGCGTCCGGAGCCTGTGCTCCGCAACGGGAGAGGCCACAACAGTGAGAGGCCCGTGTACCGCAAAAAAAAAAAAAAAAAATAAGGGTTTAATAATATCTAGTTACTCAAACTTACTTCACTGCATTTTCCAATATATATACTTCAGCTACTTATTACTATTATTATGTTCTTATTTCTTCTTGCTCACCTGGACGTGAGGTTTTTGCTCTACCGTTCTCTAAGCTGCTCCCTACAATAGGGGCCTTTAGGAATTTTAGTCAAATACATTTTTCTTTACAGAAGAAAGCTGAAAGATAAAAGGAAAGGCAGTTCCCATTTACGGGCCACCTCCCCATCTCAGAAAGTGTTCCTGCTGCTTTCTGCTCAGTGATTCACCTGGTCCTCTCAGCCCTTCAGGTGGACAGAGGTGGCTTCCTTGTGCAGGGAGGAGCATCGCCAGCGTGCTACCCAAAGCCTGTGCAGGAGAGTGTAACGCATGCCTATGACACATTTCACCATTTAGCAGCATTTGGAGAGTAGTTTGGGGGCCCTGGTGGAAAAAATAAAAATCAAACTCAGTCTTCATGGGTGGACGTCTTCCCCAGATCTTTATGTGGGATTCATACAGCACGTGACCTAGCTGCGGCCTCGGCTCTGTTCTGAACTGTTGGGTCCAAGTAATTTATCCTGGCTCCTTATCTTGTTACTGTTGACAAGCTTAGTACTTAATGTAAATAACAAAAAATTCTGCAGAGAGAAAAATGTTGCTGACAGTGGGCACACTAATTCACCTTCTTTCCTTTTTCCTATCTGTGTTGGAACTGATATTTCCATATGAAATATTCTTCTGTCTAAAAGTAAAAGACCTCTATTTAATTTCCTTCAAGATAATGAATTGTTTCCAAGGAAATGCTGTTTTCTGCGGGGCCTTCTTTCTGTTCCTCCACCTTGCCGCTGCTTTGTAATTTATTTACTGTTCTCTTCTTTGATGAGAACACAGCTTTGCCATATGTCTCCACCTTTGCTTTTCCTGCAAATGGCTTCCCCCCACTTTGTTTAATTTCTCTGCAACAAGTGTGCTCTAATACATTTTCACATGCGTCTCTTGGTTATTTGATTCCAAATCTGCTCCTTGCATCACGCATGCACAGCCACATGAGAATCCTGTGGAATGTCTGACACTGGTGAGGTTGGTTGACAACTCAACATTGGTTCCCACTTTTTTCCTAAGTGTTTCTGAAAACTCAAAAAACAATCATGTATAGCATCATATCTATTTGCATTTTTCTCCTTAAAAAGGTTTTTGTGTCTATTTGATAGGACACATGTCCTTGTGAGTCAGTTTCTTGTGTTTAGGCCTTTCATAACATTTGCTTTGAAAATGAAATCAACAGATCTTTGTAGACGTTTGTTTGGAAAGTAAAGTGATATTGCAAAAATAGGGGCATTTGAAATACTGACAGTTGACTGGAAAGAGCAGTGGTTCTAGAGTTTACCAGTTCACTGATGACATTTTTTTCCTCTCATTTCAAACCATATCTGCTTATCTAATCCTTCTCTAAGGGCACTAAATAAAGTAGACAACTTAAAAAATTTATTTTCTCCCCAGCAAGGAGGTGGGACATATACATACATACACACATACACACCCACACAAATATATACATAGCTATATATGTCTGCACATATCCACACCCACACACGTACATATCCATCATACCTACGTGTGTGTATACATACATACATGAGTAAGAGTAACGCATAGTTAGGCTGCAGAATGACTAATATAGCTGACAGTGGGATCTGTGTAGAGGTGAGGAAGAGCTGAAGGGCAGAAGGCCAGAGGAGTCCCCATCATCATACCCATTTCTAGATGATTCTAGGACAGGACAGAGTGTAAACCTAGGATGTAGGGCCATGGGGAACAAGGGCTTTTTGATAGCTTCAGTAGTTGCCATTGAAGGTTAGGGGAATGCATGAAGATTCAGGCAAGAGAAAGCAGAAACTGAGTCCATCTGTGAGACGGAGGGAAATGCTTAGCAGGAACAGCCCCTGTGGGTCATTGTCCAAACCATCCAGCTTGGAATTTGGGTGTACAGCCTGTTACCAATAGGGGACTGAGTTGGAAAGCAGAAATTAAAGCACAGGTCAACAGGAAGGCTTAGCTATAAGTGGGCTGGCTCAGCAGTTTCTAAACTTTCTTGTTATCCAAAAATAAAAAAGAAAGAAAAATGTGTATTCACTGAGAAAAACACTTTTCAAAATGCTCATGGGATGATCTGGGTGGAAATGAAAAGAAAAGAAAGATTTGCGCGCTCTCAGGATGTGGAACGCACATAACGTGGCACTTGGTGGCCGAAGGACAGACATTGAGAGACGTGAGGTTCCGTGTCCCCTTCAGGGACACTATTCATGGGTTTAGCTGCGAGGCAGTCATGGATCTTAGTGTCTGGCATTCAGGGCAAAGGCGGAGAGATGGGAACAAACTGGGCCAGGCTGAGGAACTAGCTTCATTTGGGAAATGGCCTCATGGAGGGTAACGTGGAGCCTGAATTCCTACTGTCCATGCAGGTACCACTGCTTCATTTCTTCATAATTTTTATGACCAAAGAAGATCAGGGCATGTGTCAAAATAATGCTCTGATAAATGAACAAAGTCTGTGTTTTCATGACATTTTGTGGACTCTTTGCCATTTTTCTTGGGGTCAAGATTCTTAATGCAGTGTCCAAAAGTCCGAAGTGGGTATTCCAGCTCACCAGTGGAACTTGGCATTGCAAATACACTCCAGTCCAAGAAAGATGGGCTGGTTGAAAGCTACTGTAAGGGCCAGCCAGGAAACGTCAAGAGGAACAGATCAGTGTGCCTAAACGCAACATGAAGACCCACTGTGCATGATGCTTCAGAAGCAGCCCTCAGGAGTAACAGATGGCGCGAGTGAGGGCACGCTGCAGGGGAAGGGCCGCAGCATTTTCCAGCGTTTGTGCGCAGGGACTTTCAAGTCTCTGGTTATGGATTCCATGACATTATGACAGATCCTCAAGCATGATGCTAGAATGGCGTTTAAAACAAGCTCCTTCGTTTCATTCCTTTGCCTTTAGGCCCTGGCCATTCTATTGAGGCAGAACTTCAAAATAGGATCTGCAGTCCGCTTTCTCACGCGGGTCATGCGAAAGCATGCTATGTCCACCAGTCCCACTGGGGCGACATAGAACACATGGTGGATCCTGAAACAGCAGAAAAGCTGGTCTCTGTCAGCTGGATGTTTTATCCCCAGGGGACACACAATACTATCCTGACAACCTCCCTATCGCACCTTTCTCTCTCTTGCCTCATGTTTGTATCTTTAGTTATGCAAACGTGATATCAGCTTAGACTTTAAAGACCCAGATAGCAAGGATGGAAAAACTGGTAGCTGGTTGTAAAGTAGATTGAAAGTAAAATCAAATGCAAAATGATTACATTACATCATTGTACTTTGAACATTAGAATGTAAGTGAACTAGCCATCATGCTTTATCGTTCGTCCAAATAGACTTTTCATGAGCCTGAACGTTACAAAACAGTATTTCCAATGACAGAGATAATTTGCTTTCACATATTTTGCACAAGAGAAATTCTTTAAAAATTAATTTAAAAATACTATGTGAAAGGGCATGAGATTCTGAATTAGAAGTCTTGGGTTCTGGGTTGACCTTCAGACTCTTCATCCTCAGTCAGTTCACTGTCACACAGGACTTTCAGCTAAAGCATCCATAAAGAGGTACCGCCAATAGCAATGCTTCCATTGTGTTACTGCGAGAGCCTCGCAGAGAGCTGGTGTGTGTAGAAGAATGTAGCCAGCTGCAGAGTTCAGTGTGAATTTAGAGATGTCATAAGAGTATATGGTCCTTGCTTTAAATAGCAATATATACATACATTTTTCTTTTAGAACTTTATTCATAAGAAATTAATATGAATAGTAATAGCAATTCTGTTACTGGAATAGTAATTCTAATTCCTTGAGTAGTAAAACTAAGTGTAATTTCTCTTCCTGTATATGCCATTTGATAGCAAGACAATAATGTTTAAGGCTTTCATAGGTTTAATAGAGAATGACGATTAGAACTCTTTTAAAAAATGATTAAATTTGTCCTTGAATAATAAAAAGACATTGCAGTCAATTTAGCATTCAGTTGGCTTTTCTTATCCCAACTTTCTGAGCTATTTCCTAAAAAAATCATTGAATAGTTCTTTTGAAACTCACAAAATGATATTTAGGGAAGGATTCTCTTTTAGAAAGACACAAGGTAAGCAACATTGAATGAGTGTCTATAGTGTGCAGAATATCTAGAAAGTATTATAGAACTGGAATTTTGATGGGGGTCAAAATGAGGATACAATGGAACTTTCTGGTGAAGCTTGGTAAAGCTTTGCCCTCTCTACTCACCTCGATTTCACTTGAATGAGCTGATGTATTTGGGGTGGTAGAAACACCAGAGACAGGACAGGAAACCTCAAAACGGGGCCAGCATTTGCTACACACAGATAACTGTCTGGCGGACTGTGGGCAGGGGTGGGGTTGGGATAGGGTGGGTGGGGGGAGGGACTGAGGCAGCCTTAAGAGCCAGATCCCAAAAGTGGCTGTCGTGGCCACTGAGGTCACACTCGGTCGTAATAAAGGGAGGAAGCCTTCAGCACCCCGGTGACAATGTTGGCAGGGCAGGCGTGTTCCAGGTTCATCCACCGTCCCCATGACATGTGAGGGTGCTTGGAAGCAGAACTCAGTAAGAGATCAAAGATCTGCTTCTGGGAAAGCAGAAGCCTACCAGAAAGCAGTACACCGTCTTCTCCTGGATGTCAGCCAGTCTTCGTGAGGCCTGGAGAACTGCAGTAGCTTCTCCTGTGCCCTGAAGGGCAAAGGGAGTCTTGGAACTGCCACAGTTCCCGTTCCTGTTATATGAAATAATAATTTCCCTCATTATAAAAGCAGTTTGGAGTTAAGACTTCCTGACTTAGAGCTGAAATCGTGCCACATGATACGTCTTTTTTTTCCTGGATAAAATGTGGGTTATTAGAAGACCCAGGGAGAAATGACAGGGAGTACCTGGCCTGCATTCTCTCCACCGTTGCCTGTATCTAACGAGGGACTGAGGTAAGGAGGCGAGAGGAATGATGGCATCGCTGCTTCCTTCTCCTCTCTGGTCGGCCTCTGTGCCTTCACTCTGTATCGGATCCCCATTTCTAGATGCAGTCTTGATTCCTTGATGATAGCTTGTCCTAACACAAACCTTGGTTAATTAATGATGCACATGCAGAGAGAATCCACTCCATGCTAGTAATGCTGTAGGTTATGGGGAACCGTAAGCCAGTGAGTAGACCTGGTGTCTTCAACCACAAAGCTTAAAGGGAAAATAAAGTAGAAATATCATCTGGATGAGAATGTTCTTCCTACCATTCAGTATTCTCAATGGCTTCTCACAAAAGGATGGAAAAGAAAAGCATGTTGTGGGACTTCCCTGGTGGTCCAGTGGTTAAGACTCCCCGCTTCCACTGCAGGGGGTGTGGGTTCGATCACTGGTCGGGGAAGTCCCGCATGCTGCAGTGAGGCCAAAAAAGAAGAAGGAAGGAAGGAAGGAAGGGAAGGAGGGAGGGAGGAAGGAAGGAAGGAAGGGAAGGAGGGAGGGAGGAAGGGAGGAAGGAGGGAAGGAGGGAGGGAGGGAGGAAGGAAGGAGGGAAGGAGGGAGGGAGGGAGGAAGGAAGGAAGGAAAGGAAGGGAAATGAAAGGAAAGGAAGGAAGGGAGGGAGAAAGAAAAGTGTGTCGTATTGTTGGTACGTGCTGAGAGACATGGTGGGAGAATTAGAAATCCTGTGAGAGGGCTGGATTGCTCTAACATCACACAGATTCTCCTGGCCAGGAGTTTACACCCATCAGATTAAAAATAAAGATGTTGTCTCAAAAACAGTAAAAAGCATTGCCAGGCATCCTGGACCACCTTAGAATTTGTTCTTCCTGGAAATGATTCCTTTGGGTTTTCCTTCCAACGCTGTGATTCTCTGCTTGACTCTAGTTTTGGCAGCACTTTTACTTAAGCCTGTGGTGTCCAAATTAAGCTCAGGGCTGTGATGTTTGCCTTCCAAGAAGTCACTGGCAAATACCCACTCTTGGTTTGTTTTCAGATCTGCTGCCCGGCTGATCTCCAAGCTTGTCGATCAGCCAGAAAGCATATATCCTGCAAATCACAACTGGAGTCCATCCCTGGGACAAAGCTGGGCTGCCAGTTTCAGAAGATAAAGCATGTTTCACTCAGGAATCACATTTAATTATGCAGAATTTATGTGTTTTATTTTTCATAACTCTTGAGTGTTAAGCCATAAATGTGAGCTAATGACAGAAAACGTGTGTAAAATACCTAACAGGTTAGGTGGGTAGTAGACACGCAGAATACAATCCTTTCCCTTCCTCTTGTACTTCTCTCCCTTTACTTTGCAAGTGGATAAATAACTTGTTAGAGGTGGTTAACTAATATAAGCTTCTGAAAAGCTTGTCAATCCAAAGTGGTGCACGTATGTGCATGTGAAGGTAGATGAGGTAGATGGAGGGTAAGAGTAGAATGTCTTAGGGTACATTTCTTGGTGGCCAGGGTTAAGGCATGCGGAATAGTGAGAGCATTCTAACGATCAGAACATAATACGCGCTAACGGTAGTATTACTTGCTGCTTACACTGATGCTGCCTGGAAAGCTGGTAACTAACCTCTGTTTCAAGTATAACTTAAGAAATATCTTAGGAGCATCCAAAGTGCACGAGGAGCAAATATGGAAACGAAGAAGCTGCATTGAACGTCTCCACAACTCCACCACCACCAGGGGGTACGTTTCAGAATTCAGCTCTACCAACGCCACCAGCGCTTTACATCTCCTCCCACTGGAGGTTTTCCCAGATCCAATTTGGAATGTAGAAACGGCTCTTACTGTTAGTATTGAGGAAGAAATAGATACATAAATAAGTGGAATACAAGGCATGACATAAATGCATAGTGATGAGAGTGCCTGTGTGATGCATTTATGTAATTTTAGTCATACTTGTATTCACTTGAACTTTTATCAATTGGTAATTTGATAAATGAGACGAGGAGGTCTTTAAGAAGAAGGTACGAGGATTTTGTACTTCCAGTATACTATATTTCTAGATCCAAAATTTTTTGATATTGTAATGCATAATAAATTAGAACTATCTTTCCTGGGTGCATCATAAAAGCTAAAAGGAGCAGAGGCAAAGTTCAGTGGGATGTCATGAATTTCCTGGAGGGGTTGAAAGTATAAATTTAATAACTCCATCATCAGTTAACCTGCCAGCTAGAGAACATTGCTAAATCCTGTGCAAGTTAGAGTCAGAGGAAAGTGGGACTGGAATTACTCGCCAAGCTACTCTAAGAACATGTGACTGTGAGATTTTGCTCAGTGACAAGCAAGAAAGAGGCCATGGCCAATCCAAGAAGGCACGTGTTCCACAGAGTGAAGTTATAGTGCCTGCAAATCAATAAGGCCAGTTAGCATAGCACTGTGTAGCTTCACGTGGTATCTGAGTTAGAAGCTTTGTGACCCAAGTGAAGTGAAGGAAGCCAGTCGGGAGACAGATACTGCACGTGCTAGAGGTGGCTTTGGTGGAGATGACTACAGAGCCGTACCAATGCAGGCCATGTGATGGTGGAAACATAACGTTTGTGGAAATAAAAACGTTGCAGGGGACTTCCCTGATGGTGCAGTGGTTAAGAATCCGCCTGCTACTGAAGGGGACACGAGTTCAAGCCCTGCTCCGGGAAGGTCCCACATGCCGAGGAGCAACTAAGCCCGTGTGCCACAACTACTGAGCCTGTGCTCTAGAGCCCGTGAGCCACAACTACTGAAGCCCGCGCGCCTAGAGCCCGTGCACCGCAACGAAGAGTAGCCCCCACTCGCCGCAACTAGAGAAAGCTCACGTGCAGCAACGAAGACCCAACGCAGCCAAACAAGCAAACAAAAAACGTTGCAAATAAATCTCATGCCTCGGTGTGACTCTCTTCATTAAAACACAAATTACTAGGGGTGTTACACCTAGAAAGGATGGAATCATCTAGGCAAAAGCTGAAGAAAGCAATTAGAATGCATAATCCACTTAAATCCAGATCTAGGGACATTGTTTAGAGAACTGAACAGCAGTTCCTGGTCCCATGGATTGTTGCCCGAGGGCAAAGAGCACGGAAGCTTCCTGAGGCTGGGGGACCACTCTTCATTTCTTTCCACCATTTCTTCTTGAATCCAGTCGCATGCTTGGCATGATGTTTTGCGTAGTGGCCGCTCAACAAATTGGGTTAAATATTTAAGAATCCGATGGAACAATTTCATGGGCTCTAAAACCAGAAGGTATTTTAACTGTCGTCCTCTTCAAACATCCTCTTCAAGTTCGGCAGACGAAGTGCCATGTAGGGGAGGAAACTGATCTTTTTCCTCTTTCCTTTTTTTTTTTTTTTGCGGTACGCGGGCCTCTCACTGTTGTGGCCTCTCCCGCTGCGGAGCACAGGCTCCGGACGCGCAGGCGCAGCGGCCGTGGCTCACGGGCCCAGCCGCTCCGCGGCACGTGGGATCTTCCCGGACCGGGGCACGAGCCCACGTCCCCTGCATCGGCAGGCGGACTCTCAGCCACTGCGCCACCAGGGAAGCCCTCCTCTTTCCTTTTAAGTTATCGCCTGGGATCCATGTAACAAGAGGCAGACTAACGAGAGAAAAGCATACACATTTATTTAGTGTAAGGTTTCTCTGACATGGGAGCCTTCATAAGGAAATGAAGACCCGAAGAAACGGTTAAACCCGAGTGTTTTTATGCCAGGTTTGGTGAAGACTAGAAAATGGTGGAAGAGATGATAGGAGAGAGGCGAGCTGAGTGTAGTGAACTGGGGGAACCTTTGCAAGCCCCGTGCCTGCGGATTCCTCTATGTGTGCCTTTGTCGTCCCAGGTAAAGGTGCTCCTTTCTTCTGGCCATAGGGAGCTGACCGTCCAGTGAGGGTTTTCTGCGAGTGCCATTCCTCAGGTTCCTTCAGCTGGAAATATTCCCTATACCAAGGTACCCTGTTTTGGAGTAGTGTGTTCTGAACTCCATTAGCTGAAATCCAGACAGATCAAGTGATTTAAGTCCATTTCTTACTCTCGATCCGGTGCCATTGAGTCACTGTGCAGTGCCCTTCCCCCGTATGACTGGACCTGACTATGAAACATGTTCCATGAGAAAAGTCAACATCTTGTATTTGATCATTTAATAAGAAAAACATCTGATATTTTCTTGAACTTAAATCCCATCCTTCTGTCACGGTGCTCAGACGTATTCTACAAGAGTAGAATGCAATGTGGTTCTATAAAGGAATTCCGTGATGGCATTAATATAACTTATTTTCACTCAATAGCTCAGGAACACATCTGCTCTACAAATTAGGATAGACTAGACTCACTATGATTTCCTATTTTATTTGGTCACGTGACAGTCATGACCATTTATGGACTCGTTTTTCATTCCTTTGAGATTTCCTGTTGGGAATTACCTATCTTGGAATGTTCATTTCAGTGATGTTTATCGAATACCTAATATTACTAAGCAGGAATTAGAGGGGGCTGCCAAAATAAACAAGACGGATAGACACAAGGAGTCACGGAGCATCTGACTTGGAAAGAGCAGACAATGAAGCAAGTGGGGAAAATGAGATAGGAAGAGACTGTAAAAAATGCTCAGATTCCCCTTTCCCTGAGCTGTGTATCGATTGTCCTTTTCATTTATGTCTTTCTTTGTGTTCACGAGATAGGGTATGATTCATGTGAATATGTTTTCTTGGTTCCTCCCACGTTCTGCCTGCAGGCGATTAAGTCCGAGCATCTTGGTTACGAGGCGTATTGCATCCCCTTTCGCACATTGACAATATGTATCTGGAGTTGTTGCAACATTGGTTCATCTGCCTCAGAACACGAGCGACTGTGATCGTTCGTCTTTTAAGAGGTCACTGTGTTTCCCTCCTTTCCAGTATCTCCTTGTCTGCAAATACCGCGAGGCTCCTGGAGGAATGGCCCGAGCGCCCAGGTTCTGAGGCTTTTGCCTGTATTATTTTCTCGGGCTGTGCCCTTCCCTCCTGTGTGCACTCTCCACCATCCTTCTCGGCTCTCAAGGTCTCATTCAGTCCCTCCGTTGTTCCCGTCTCCTTATTGCCTTATGGTGCATGTCCCTCGGTACCCTCCCTGGTGTAGTTTGTATTTGCACCAAAGGTGATGGTTTTTGAAAAACATTCTTGTGGTCTTGTTTGTCCTTGGGTACAGCTTCCCGCCTCCAAGGAACCAGGATCTCCATTATCTAAAATGCCGGTGAGGACTTCTAAAGCAGGAGTGGAAAGAAGAAATAATGAGGTCATTGTTAACTCCCAGAGCCCGCTCTTTTTTTTTTTTTTTTTTTTTTTTTTTTTGAGAACCTGAGGTGAAGCAGCCGATCTTGAAAGGCAGGCTTTCTGGGGAGAAGGGGGATTTATAGCCAGCTTTACATATCAAAAGCAAGGCTGGGCCAGCACGTCAAGTCTTACTTAAGTCCTAGAATAGAGAGAGTAGAGGGTCAGACTTAAGGCAGGGATCAGCACACTTTTTCTGTAATGTGTCAGATAGTAGATATTTTAGGCTTTGCAACCACTCCGCTCTGTATTCTGCCGCAAAAGCTTCCACAGACTAACGCATAAACCCTTGAGTGTGTCTGTGTGCCAGTGAAACGTTGTTTAGGACTGAAATTTGAATTTCAATAATTTTCGTGTGTCACCAAATCTGCTTTTGATTTCCTTCAACCATTAAAAAAAGATTAAAAAAAAATAGTCTTTATCTCTCGGGCCATAAAAAAGCAGGGCCGGGCCTGGATTTGGTCCTCCTTGGGCTAGTTTGGAGACCCCTGACTTCAATGAAGATTCTCTCCCCATAAAAACTTCAGGGAGGCATAGGAGGCAAGAAAGGAGATAGCTGCTTGAATGGTGCAGTAGCGCATCTTGACCCTCCTTTGGAGTTACCCGCAGTGGGAAAGGGCAGCACAAAGTGTGACAGGAAGGGAAGCCAGGGGCACAGGGGTGTTTGCCCTGCTTGCAGTTGGAAATTCTGGAACACAGCAGCTGTAGAGGTTGCCCCATGGGAACAGGAGGGGAGGGGACGCTCGGCCGAGCAGAAACGCAGGCGTTGTTGCTGAGGAGATGGGCCTCTGCTCCGCACTGGCACGGAGGACACCCAGGTGGCCGTAGGGACTCTACGGGGGGCACGGAGAGTGACTCCTGGTGGTGACTCAGTGTGCTGTTGTGTGGCCAGGGGCAGGGTGACCTCACAGCAGAGGCAGTGGGGTGGAGAGGAGGTGACATACGGGGCAGGAGGAAGAGAAGGGAAGGAGAGAAAGGAGTCCTTGTAGGAGGTGACTTGTAGGAGAAGCGGGAGTTTCATATTTCGTGCATTTTCTCCTCAGCTACCTCAACATGGATATTCATTGTTTGTCTCCTCTCACAACTGGGAGTTGTTTGGGAACATGGCCCTATAGTCCATTCCTTAACCCCCTCGGTCACTCAAAATCTAGCCTCACTGCTTTGGAAATAACAGGTGCTTGATGATTCTTTGTTGAATTAAGATGTTATAGTATATTATGTGCACCTAAGAGATATTATAAAGGAACTAAAGACACAAACTCACACGTTTCTCATTGAGCCTGTACTATGGAATGATTTTATGGCTTTTTATCTAATCTCCGTTTGTCATTAATGCTCATACATTCTTTAGCAAGAATATTTGGTAATACATATTGATAAAATTTGCATTTATTATACGCTTGAAAAACTAATACCTATCTTCCTCTTTTTTCTAACTTTTAGAGTCTTAAATCTTTAAATATTAGTGTTCTTTGTCAATGTACTGTTTATAAACTGACACTTTCTCCTTTCTCCCTCTCTCTCCCCTCTCTCTCTCTCTCCCCTTCACTGTCTCTCTCCCTCTTTCTTGAAATGAGCTGTCACTTAATACATAGGCAGTAAATTGGTTTGTCAAAAACAGTGTTTGTAGGAAGAGCTTTATGGAATTTTCATAATAAAATATCCTGCAAGGTAGTTCTTACCTAAATTTAAGTTGTCCAAAAACATGATATTTGGAATTTCATATTGTTGAAGTTTTGGCAGTTTGGAGAATGTGTAAGGGAAATTTATTATTTTTCTTAAACCCCAATGCAAATCTGCATTGCACTGAAGGACAAGAAGAAATCTGACAAGGATTTCAGTATTCCATTCAGTGAAGTATGTGAATGTACATTAGGAATATTCTCTACTCTGATTATAATATGGAGGTTAGCTTTATTAATTTCTTTTATTATGTCAAATGAAAAATAAAGTGACCATACCATCACATATAATGATTATAGTTTCTTGAAATATATTTTTCTGGGAGGCTGTTCTAGGCTGAATTGTGTCACCCCCAAAATTCATATATTGAAGTCCTAACACTTAGGACCTCAAAATGTGACTGCATTTGGAGATAGGGCTTTAAGGAGGTAATTAAGGTAAAATGAGGTCATTAAGTTGGGCCCTAATTCATTCTGACCCATGTCCTTATAAGAAGAGATTAGGATACAGGCACACACACAGGGACGACCGTGGGAGGACACGGGGAGAAGACGGCCGTCTACACGCCGAGGAGAGAGGCCTCGGGAGTGGCCAACCTGCGGAGACCTTGATCTCAGACTTCCGGCCTCCACGGCTGTGAAATCCATTTCTGTTGTTCAAGCCCTCCAGTCTGTGGTGCTTCGTTATGGCCGCAAAATAATACAGAAGCATTTTGGCATTTGTAGATCCTAGGAGATTTGGATAATTAACCTAGATGTTATCACAGCATCCTTTCTCTTGCTGAGTATCTTTTAGCTCTTGACCTCCCTTTATTAAGATAGGCACACAGCTGGTAGCAGTCCAAGCACACAGAACAGCAGGGCTCCACTGGGCGCATGGGGGTGATGTTTGGATGTCAGGTGTCACTAGGGGGACGGCCAGCTGGTTGGTCCCCAAAGGCCTCATGGAGTACAACTGACTTTGGTGAGTCCTGGAAGTCCAGGGTTTCATCCTTAGCTTTGAAGTTTCAGAAACTTGATCCAGTTGGATTCCAGCAGGGGGTGGATTTACTTTAGGTCTGACCACGCGGGGCCGGAAGATCAATGAGATGATCAGTCAGATTTCAGTCCTCTCCTCCGCCTCCTCTTTAAAGGGCCTTTGAACATCATTATTCTAAACGTGGTGTGTTGGTTTTGTCGGCATTCAGAGGGGTGTAGACTCAAGTGCCTTAACAGCCCTCACAAGGATATCCTTCTGCCCAGAAGACTGCTGTGCGTGCACGTTAGCACGTTAGTCAGTCATCGTTGTTATTACTGGGATGCTGTTCTTGCTGTTGTTATGGAGACAGACAGCTCAAGTTATCTGAACATCTCCTCAAGCCATTCAGCACAATGTTGGAAGAATTCTGTGGCTGCTTTTTCTTCTTCCTGTTCTTCTTACCCTCCCCTCCCCCTCCCCTCCCCTTCTCCCTCCCCCCTCCCCCTCCTCTCCTCCTGCTTTATAGGAGAAATACTGCAAATGAAAGAAAGTTAATAAAAACTAGCTTACAAAGAAGCTGTATCCCAACAGTCTACTTAGAAATTAATTTGTAATTTTGTGGTTCTTTTGGATACCAATTATAAATAGAAGTTGTGTTCCTGGTCAGTTTGTAAAAATGTATGTAAACCACAATACACGTGGAAGTAGTAAATAATTCAGCTGCATTTGTTTGATTTAAATATTCTGTATCTGGAAGTCAGACTACCATTTATGCATATTTTTATAGTATGCAGTAAAAGTGTATGTTTTGCACATTGACCAAGGAACAAGGCACCATGGAAATTGCCCCTTTTCACTCACCCAGTATCACCAGCATAAATATTTGCTCTGGCCCCATGGAATCTGGGGATAGCTGGTTGTTTAGTGCTGGAAAGAGGGGCTGGTTGGCCCCATACCTACGTGCCTATAAGGCTTAGCTCTTCTGGAAACATTTTGAAAGTTGGGGTGAACAATGTTGTTACTCAGAAGAAAATCTCACTATTTCAACTTTACCCGTTTACAGAGACCAAAACCAGAGGATAGGGCACATCAGTTCTTGACATGTCCTAAGTTCCTTGTCCGCTCATAAAGGATCCAGCAGGACTTCTTTCTTCCGTAACATCTTTCCTTCGTATCAGCCCTCAGTGATCCTTTTACCGCTCGGAACCAGGAAGCCCTCCATAAGTTGGCTGAGAGCGTGAAGACAAACTCCTTCTGCCTCCGCTTCGTCGTGGCCACAGAGCTTATTCCCCAGGACACTGGCGCCAGGGGCAGGAAGGGTGTCCGAGAGCTAGTGTGGTCCTCTTACCCTAGAATTCACGAGGTAGCCTCTGAGCGGGGAGGTTGTGGAGAAATGGGGTCATAGGAGGGGCTGCTGGTGTCAGAGGCCAGGCAGAGAGGGTGAGAGGAGGAGGGTAGGCAAGGCTTGGTGGGTCAGGGCAGCCCTGAATAGGGCCCGCCGGACAGTTCTTGGCGAGAAAGGGAGGGGAGTGAAACCCACATACCACTGCGGGGTAGGGAGAGGCACTGAGAGCAAAGGGATTCACGCAAATAAACCCCAGTGTGATTGTGTAAAGGCAATTTCTGTTGTCAGTCACTAGAACGATAGATTGGCAGACACTGCACTCACAGTCATCTCTCTAGGGACTCCCCTGGCAGCCCAGTGGGTAAGACTCCACACTCCCAATGCAGGGGGCCTGGGTTCCCTCCCTGGTCGGGGAACTAGATCCCGCATGCATGCCGCAACTAAGAGTATGCATGCCGCAACTGAAGAAGCCCGCGTGCCGCAACGAAAGATCCCACGTGCCGCAACTAAGACCCAGCTCAGCCAAAAAAATAAATAAATAAATAGGAAACAAAATTAAAAAATAATCTCTCTAGCATGCCTTTAGGTATGAGGATGAGAGACAGAGGAGCAGGTAACCCCCACTGAGAGCTCACACTCCCCAAGCACGTGTGTAGGAGAAAGAGCTGCAGTGAAGACACGTGAGCCGGCACGGGAGAGTGCTTTTTATTCTCAGATGCCTTTACGGCATCCGAAGTGAGGCAGCTGTTGCCAAGAGGGAGAGCGTCTCCCGTTGGCCTTTCAGACAGAGAGGCCTGTCAACTCCAGCCGTACTAAAAACGTACTCAGGCTTAGCGGAGCTTTCCTGTGTGACAGGGCCTCTCTGGGGAGCTTTCAGGAGGTGGGGTAGGCTGGTGTCCAGGGAGAACACAAAGAGATCTGGGGGACAGAGTATTCTTAGCAGTTTCCTCCCTCTGCCAAACTTGTAGCCCCCGGTACCCTGCCAGGTGTTTGCCATGGACACCTTCAGAGCGTCTTGTTTCTTAGTTGGGAGGGAGCTATAGAGGATGGGCCACACCTGGCCACTTTCCTGCTCTCAGTTACTTGGGGACCAACATGCAAAAAGCTTACACTTGACAAGTGAATGAGAAAGAAAGACGGAGAGATAGCATCTCATCTCACTGCCATCTGGCCTGGCGCTGGGGAGAGTGAGGTAGAAGGTCTTGTGAGACTTGAACATCTGGTGTAGTCTGTGGGCTCGTCTGGAGACAGAAGGATCTGTAACAGGACATGCAGCTCTGTCATTGCTTTTCTCTGGCTCAGTTCAAGCTGGGTGTCCACATGTACAAGGTGCCCTGGCTGGGGTGTTCTTAGGTGAGGAATCTCCTGCCTTGATGATGGTCTTGTGTCAATAGTAATGAAAAATATGTTGAGTAGCCCTGGAATAACGACTTTCACATGCGTAAGATGCAAATGAAATCCGCAAGGGTGAGATAGAGGTCAATTCCAATGGTCTCTTCTCGTTGAGCCTCCACCGTAAGACGTCGTCTGACCCTCAGGGCTTCCCTGTCCCTGACGACTGAGGGCCACCAGGTCATCTCCAATAATTAGCATCTGCTTGGATTTTAACCTGATTTAGCTATTTGTACGTGGCTTATTATTATTTTCTATTTATTTTTCTTTTATCCTACTATTTTAATCATTTTTATTATTAATTCCTTTCTGTTGCCATGTATTTCATCTTCAAGAGATGAAACCATTGCTGAGGGCATTGCATACCCTTCATGATAATCTACAAGAGATGAAACGTGGGGCGATAGAATGGAACAATACTAAAAAGGATAATTCAAGGATATTTTCTTGAAATAAAGGATGGTTTGAATCTCCACGTTGGAAAGGTACACTCGATAGCTAGGAAAACCAATCCCCAAATGATACACATAAAGGTGTATTCTAACAAAATGATCAGACTTTAAAGAAAGTGAAGGAAATGACCCTCCCCCAAAGCCTCCGGAAAGAAATACAGCCCTGCCAGCACTTTCATTTTAGGACAATAAGATCTTTTCAGACTTCGGATCCCCAGAATTATAGGATAATAAACTTGGGCTGTTTTAAGCCATGAAATGTGTTGGCCAGTCGCTGCAGCAGCAGTAGGAAATCAGTACAGTATCCATTTCTGTGCTCAGTTGCTCTTTTCTATTTTTTCAAAAGGATTTATGGAGATTTAAAAAACCTCACTACTGTCATCTTGCCTTTGTCCGAGATGCTGATGATTTGTTTAAACTTTAGGGCATAGGACTACGTTGCAAATTATCAAATATTTTCCTCCCCTAAACCGTGATTGGAAGTGATATTTTATGGGTAAGAAAATGGGATTCATGATACTGCCTCTTAAATGTCTGTTTTTATAGAAAATATTCTGGGCTTACTCAATGTTTACAGCAAAGGAAAAGAAATTTGTGTTCAATTTTTCATC
The DNA here is from genome assembly GCF_039906515.1 of Pseudorca crassidens. NCBI lineage: Eukaryota > Metazoa > Chordata > Mammalia > Artiodactyla > Delphinidae > Pseudorca > Pseudorca crassidens. The sequence continues at coordinate 129,326,472 of NC_090317.1, read as the reverse complement.
CCATTTTACCAACACACTTGTTATGGATATTGAAATCATTCCTGGGTGTCTTCCCTGTAAGTAACAGATTTGTACTTTTCAAAAACCATTCTAGAGATAGCAAAGCTCTGAGCTAGTGAAAACCATCTGTTTGTAACCAAGAAGGGATGAACCACAGTTGCCTGAAGCTTTGGGGACGGCAAGGTATGAACCATCGGTTAGAAACTCTTTGAAGAGATGGATACATGCAAAGACTTTTTGCAAACATCTTGTCAAATGTAGCGAATGTAGATGCTCGATTGGGGAGGTGACAAATACATTCAGGTTATACTGAAGTGAGAGAATTAAATATGTGAAATTGGCTGTGGCATGAATTTAATAGGCAAAATGTTCCTAAGTTCTTCTCAACCTCTTCTATTATGTTCAAGCCTTTTGGCTTATTAAAAAACAAAAAGATTCCAAGCCTTCTAACCCATCTTCCTATTTGCTGTGACACAGGCACTGTCTCTACCACACCCTCTCAAAGTCCTGGTGCCCCAGAGAATTTTCACGAAAGGATGGCCTGCTGCCCCTGACCTTCGCGTGTGACTGTCCCTGAATGCAGTGGTTGACAGTGATACGTAACTTACAGCAGACACCTGGAACTTGGAACTCTTCTGTGCGGCATAGGTCACTTTTCTTATTATGATAGAAATCTCATATGTGCCTCAGAAGAGTGACTTCAGGGATGCTGAGCCTAGATTCTCAAGTCATATCTCAGATCAAACGAAATGCAGCCCTGGGGACTTGTGTACAGGTTAGCTCTCTGAGCAGAGCAAGCTTTGGCAAACAAGTTCACGGTGAAGAGTCAATAACTACTCAAGTGCTTCCTCCTGAGTCCAGTGGCTCTCAGATCCTGCAGTTAATGTGAAAGCTCTCTCTTCTGTCTCTTCCGTCTCTCTCTCTCTCTCAGACTGCCAAGATCTCTAAACTCCTGCAAATACTATTTCGTTAATCCCCTTTCCAATGGACTAAGCATGCAAAGGTATCTTATTTCCGTCGAGAGGCCTCCCTTTGTCCCACCTTCCTGCCATTCTTTCTCCATCCCTTCTCTGGTTCTCTGTGCCAGGAATGATCCAGCTTCTTCCAACTAGTCTTCCTTTCTGCTTCTAGCTGCAGCCTCTGTCCCAACTGCCAGCTGCAGCTCCCTGTGCACCTGCCAGAGCGTGTGTGTGTGTGTGGGGGGGGAGCGAAGCTCTGACTGCCCCCGTCCTCCCTAGCACAGCACACAGATCCCTACCCCACACGGTGTTCATCGTGAGTGACTGTGCATCGGGCATCTCTGGAAAGAGGCTTCTTGTAAAATATTTGAGGGCGGCTCTGTGTCTCCTACTGCAGGCTTATCTAGGATGGTACCTGGAATCTAGTGGATGTCCAGAGAATATGCATTAATTAATTGGTTCATTGAACTAATATAGCTAAGCTGTGGATACCAGAGGAAACTTCATCAAATATCAGCCTCTCTCTCCTACCAATGGCTCTTTAATTGTGGAGATCTTCGTGGCTTTTCTCCGGCACTATTACAGTTCATACTGCATACCTTTAGACGTGCGTAGCCCTGAAATAGCCCATCAAGGCACATGCACAATCAAATTTTCTGTATTTTTAGGCGCACAGGTGCCTAAATCCAATGTGGATGTTATTAAGGTTTTTTTAACCAAATTTAATGGGGGGAAAATATCTTAAAAGGCAGACACTTCATTCATTTTATGAGAAAAGGTGTAACGGTTTTGGGGATTGATGGGTCCAGTCAATAAGCATAGAAGAGATTAGAGAGGGGCAACTATTTGTAGACAACCATAGTGATAAGTATTACATAAACAACATTATTATTAATCTGACTTTTTAAAAAGAGTTAAGCAGCCAGCTTTGTGCAGAGGTTTTCCTCTTTGTGTTCTCACGTGATGTCCATAAACACTGTGTAAAGTATAATTACATAAAATAATTATGTTCATGCTACAGTTGGCAAAATGTCCCTGAGAGTGTTGCCTTACCCACGGCCATGCCGTCAGTAAGTGGCAGAACCAGGACCAACACCAAGCTTTTGAACCCAAACTCAGTGAGTGTTCTCCTTCACCCTGGCTACCAAATTCTAAAACCCAGAGAATCTTCCCAAATCGATGCATGGTCTTTAGGGAGGTCGTAAACACCTGAAAACTGTATGTGCATGTCCGTCGTTACATTTTCTCAGGGAAAGCACCTCGATATTTCAAGTTTCTCAGAGGTTTTATGATCTATACAAACCATCAGAGAGAAAAAGCACAGGAAATGGAAACTATAAAACTTAAGGAGAGGCAGTTGCCCATCTTTTCTGTTGAAAACATACGGTCTCACAGAATGGACCTTCAGAAAAACTCTTGTTTTTCACACTAGTGGCATAGTGATTTTTTTTTATGATGGCAGTGGAGATAATGATAATTAAATGTGTTGGTGTTTCTTTAGTTATATATGAATGATTTATAAATTGTATAGCGTTTCCAGTAGTTAAATATTAGATAACAATTTGTCCTGATGAAAATCACGAATGATGTTCATTTCTTTCTCTCCAAACACCAACTCTCAATATAAAAAAAGCATCTCTGAGCCACTGTGATGGACTTTGAGATGTTCTTTTTATTCAGTAGAGATGGTGGCATTGTGCTGCACCAGCCGTTCACATAGATAATCCTTTATAAAGTGCGCCCCCTGGTGCTGGGCACTGCGGAATTGCACAGCTGTCGGCCGTGGCCCTGATTCAATGAGCAAAAACGGAAAACAGCGTCAGGGCAGGAATCGGAGAAGAGACAAACTCGGGAATAAGAAGCTAAAGCCTGACCCCATATCACATAGAAGCTGGACAGCGCAAGGTGTCAGAGGACGAGATAAATTCACGACAGGCAGTGAGGCTGCCTGCGAAGATGGGCTGCTGTCCTTCAGTATGTGGTATACACAGTCACAGGTTGGATATGGCACTGTGTCTCCGATGCGATGACACACGTCCTGAAACCAGGAGTAAAAGCAGGAGGGTCCCCACTGAACGATCACTTCTCCGGACCCACCGGGGGACTCTATGCTTCCTGCCCCTGTAGTGCTCAGCTTTGCAGGGTTACAGGCGCTGGTCCCTAAAGATGCTACACGTTTGCCAGGGGACAAGGAAGAATCCAGTGAGAGGGTAAGCCACAGCTGCTGCCTGGGCACTTGAGGCCCTCTGTTTCCAATAGGCAAGAAGAGGAGACCTTCGTCATGAGATGAGATAGGGTGGCTGTTAACTCGGTGACGGAGGGAGGAAGAGGTGTGTCTCCAAAGTGACTTATTTTCCGCGAAATGAGGAAGTGCAGCAAGGCTGCGTTCAGAAGAACGTGGTGTCTGGGCTCCTGCTTCTCAGGGTCGAGGACCTGTGTTGCCTCATCAGGGAAGCTAGCCGGCCAGCAGAGATGGTCGCTGAGGGTGGGCGTGTCTAAGATCAGATGCGGCACTTGGGGCTGTGGTTCGTCCTACTGGCTTTGTGCTGAACTTCCTCTGAGAGGAGGATCCAGGATCTAGAAGAGGCAGACGTGGTCCCCGAGCAGGGATGGGTAGCAGAGGTGGACTGAGGGGGACTCGCGGCAGTCCGCCCAGATGCCCCTCCCAGGAAGGTCTTGCAGCCCAGCGTGGGTGGCGGGGAGCGGTTAGGAGGGAGTTGCTTCAGCTACAGAGCATCCTTTTGCTCAAGCGCTTATCTTTCCCGGGGTGACCCCCGTGCAAAGAGTGCTTGGGGTAGAGATAGGAAGCCCCGTCACCACAGGGCGGCGCAGGACGGCTGTCACAGGTGTATCTGCTCCCGCACTCCCAGGGCTCGGCCAAAGCTTGGTCAGGGCTGCCTGGCAGCCCTGCTTTTCTCCTCTGCCACCGCCTGCTCCTCCCTTGCCCTCCACGTGTGTCGACCCGTGAGTCATGCTGTAAAACAAAGACGATTGCTCACGCTTGGGTTCTGCAAGCGTTAAGTCATGAGCCGCTGCCGTAGTTGACCAACAGTGCACGCTGAAAGGGCTTCAGGATGAAAACGAGCCTGAGGTGCTCCGTGCTTGGGGTAAACGAAGCCCTTCAGTAGTTAGATCTCAGGAAAAGAATTATCAACCCACACGTAGAAAAGCACGGAAATCACTGACGGAGGTAGCTGTTCCTCGTGACCAGCAGTAACCACCTCCTGAGAGGTGTGCTTGACTGTGTGTATTCCTCAGAAAATCACATATTCTCTGGCTTATCCCAGTGCCTCTTCGGAGCTTCCCCTCGGAGCTCCCGAGACGCTGTAGTCCGGCTGTAGTCCTCAGTATAGCCCCTGAATAAAACTGAAACTCGCAGCGCTCAGGGTGTGCGTTTTTAAAATTTCAGTTGACAGTACCCCCCTGCTGGATCCATCTCAGTATCTGCTTCCGGAGAACTCAGTCTACAGCACCTGTACTCTCTAAAAGTAATTCCTAAGGAGAAATATTTTGGATGATTATGTACTTTGTTATTGTCGATTTAGTTGACAATAAAATATCTAATTTCTTATTTAATATCTATTTTTTACTGTTAACTTCTTTATTCCCCAGCCCTTTCAGAATTTAGCAGTGCTTGCTCAGGATAGACCGGATTTGTGGGATTATTTGATCTATCATAAATAGAACGTAGGGATAGTTCATTGGTAAACGTGTAACTTTAGATAAAGTGTTATTTTAAAGCGAGAACAAATAGGTGGAAATACACTATATGTAGTTTATTTTTATTTTTTAAAAAAATATTTATTTATTAATTGTTTATTTGGCTGTGTCAGGTCTTGGTTGGAGCACGTGGGATCTCCGTTGTGGCACGCAGGCTTCTCTAGCTGTGGTGCGTGGGCTCCAGAGCTCACGGGCTCAGTAATTGCGGCGCATAGGCTTACTGGCCCCGCGCGGCATGTGGGATCTTAGTTCCCCGACCGGGGATCGAACCCGCATCCCCTGCATTGGAAGGTGGATTCTTAACCACTGGACCACCAGGGAAGTCCCCTGTGATGTATTTTAATTAGTTCTCTGACCTTGGGATTCATTTCCCCACTGCACAGTGAAGAGACATGGCATGTAGTGGTAAACTTTAGTTTGTATTTTTTAATTGCTTTAAAGGTGATTTGTATCTGATTATTATGTATGCTTGGCAAACAGCTTCCCTTTGTGGAAATTTTTGCAATGCGGTTTAATATTTTCTTCTTAGGAAGAAACTAAAGATTTGTTTTTGCACATTGTATGTGATCTGAATTAGTGCTACAAACATAGTGTGATTTCAGTATGAAATATCCTAACAAGACTTCTCACCTGTCTGTTACTTTACTAAGTAACCAAATGTAACACAGAAAATTTAGGTGGCTGAAAACCTTTGCTCTGAAGTAAAGGATATTTGTTGTTCCTGCAGGGGGCACTGTTCTACAATATAAAAGACCAGTCTAGGCACTGGTACTGGGTTTGCCCTGCCCTCTGGTTATAAGTCTAATACTAGGCTTCTTGACTTAATGCTTAAAAAACGTATTTTCCATAATGTGGCCACAAACAGGTTTTGTTTGTGGTAATATACTAGCAACTGGTCTTGGTCCTTTATTAAAAATATATATATAGTTTGAACTTTTGCTGTTGAACACCAGATTCTAACTTTTAGTGTGTATTTTTAAAACGGTATTCAAATAGTAAAATAATGTTTTAACTTTCTGGGCTTCGTTTATTATTATTATTATTACAAAGTTAATAAGGCAAAAGTGATGTTGACTTGTCCTAAATGCAGCTAAATTGCTGGTCTCTAGTGGAAGATGTGGGGGAAGGGTCCCTTGGTCCTTGTGTGGTTCTGAGGGAATCGTACCAGTCCCCCTTTGAAGGCATTAGGACTTTTCTCCCATCAGCTGGAAGGGTAAACGTTTTGGCAAGTGGCTCACCCTGTAGCACCTCGCAGGACTGAGGAACTTAATCCTACGCGCAAAACCTTGGAGTCTGTCCCCTTGGAAAGACCCTAGTCGGAATATTGTTACCAACTTGAATTTCCCCTTCAAATAAAAAAGAATGCTTGTCATTTTCAGTCTCCTGTGCTGGGATTCAAATGCAAGTATGACTTCGCCTGCCCGACCACAGTGGGAGGATGAACAGTTAGAATCCTGAGGTTCCGAGAACTGGGTGGAGGCCCTCATTTTATCTCCTGTCTTTTCAACCCTGCCCCAGTAGAGAACACACTCCGTCTGTGCAAGGATGTTTCACGTACACCCTCAACAAAGCAGCCTGGGAATCAGGCGCCTGGTGGCTTTGTGGTACGGGATGGGTTGCCCTTTCCCATCTGTGTCAACCCTCCGTCCTCACCCCCATCCCTGTCTTAAGCACCTGAGGCTCTGTGTTGGGCTGCTGGCTGTGTTGTGGAAGCCCTCCTACTGGTAACCTCAGTCGGGATACATCACCCCAAGGCTTCATGTGTCCAGGCTGTGTTTGCACTTTACTGGCTCTCCTAACCCTCTTCTGCAATTTCATTTGAAGATATGGACTCTGTGAATTTAATATATAGCATACCTACCGAGCCACGTTGAGACCAGATCTTTCAGGGGTGCTTCTAACTTGGTTTCCTCTTCTTTTTTTTTCAGTATTTTTGAGGTATGGTTGAAAAATAAAATTGTAAGATATTTAAAGGGTACACGGTGATGATTTGGTGTACGTGTAGATTGTGAAAGGGTTCCCCCATAGAGTTAATCAACACATCCATGACCTCACATCCTTCCCTTTGTAGGAGGGAGGGAGTCTGTGATCAGGGTTGGAAAGGAAATGAAATCTTACAAGTAAGGCACTTCAATAATTGTTTTCCTCTAGGATGGGAGGTGGAAAAAGCCACATATTAAGGAAATCCAGAAGGTCAGAGCTTGCATAATAGTCTAGGAAGACACTTCTCCACGCATGGTCTGTAGACATTTGCGGTGCGACGAGCTGAGCTTTCAGTGTGGCCCTCACTGGTCTCTCTGGATTGCATGGGCAGTGGGCAGTTTGGGATCCAGGGGCTTCTCCCTCCGTTCCCCAGTGTGTGTGTGTGTGTGAGTGTGTGTGTGAGAGAGAGTGTGTGTGCGTGTGCATGCGTGCGTGTGCATGTGTGTGTGTGTGCGCGCGCGTGCGTGTGTGTGTGTGTTTTGGGGCTGGGAGGGCTGCACACACACTCAGCTCCTCATGACAGGAGGGGGCTATAAGTGCCAAAACTGTGTGTCCAGTCATGCTGGGCTCCGAACATCTCTCTGGAGGATGACGAGAGGATGGAAGCAATGGCTTCTCTTTTCTCACTGCCCATGGCTTTGGAACTTGCCCCGTTTCCCAATGAATCCCATTCCTTAAGCTACACTGTGATGTGGTGGGATTTCTCGTAAACACTGATGCATCAGAGAGAGTGACCCTGACCTTGCCCACCATGCCCCAGTGACCTAAGTTAGAAGCAAGTGGAGCTCTTCCAAAAACTCAGATTTCTGTGCCCTAGCAGAACCTATTGAATCAGGATGGAGCCTGCCTTTTTTTTTTTTTTTTAATTTTATTTTATTATTATTATTTTTTTTGTGGTACGCGGGCCTCTCACTGCTGTGGGTTCTCCCGTCGCGGGGCACAGGCTCCGGACGCGCAGGCCCGGCGGCCATGGCTCACGGACCCAGCCGCTCCGCGGCACGTGGTATCCTCCCGGACCGGGGCACGAACCCGCGTCCCCCGCATCGGCAGGCGGACTCTCAACCACTGCGCCACCAGGGAAGCCCCTGGAGCCTGCCTTTTCAACAAATTCCCAGGTGACATCTACACACACTTGACTTGGAGAAGTAATGATCCAGGTCATTGGATCACTAGAGTTCATGGGATGACCTGGACGACTTGTGAAGACACGGGTTGCCTGGCCCCGCCCCCAGCTTCCCATTCAGTTGGTCTGGGGTGGAGCTCAGTGATCGGCATTTCTCTCGCGCTTCCAGGTGACGCTGTTTCTACTGATTGGAAGACTAGATTTAGAGAACCATTGGTTTAAATCTGCGACTCTAACGGAAAAATGACACTCACTCACTTGGTCATAGTAGCCTTTGAAGAAGAGGAAGCTAAAACAAATTTCTCTGGAGGCTACATTCCTAAAATAAGAGAAGAAATCAAAATCAAATTCCAAAGAAATGTGCTTCTGGTACCCTCATCAGTGTATTTGATAAATGGCGGGAGAGACAGAGAAGGGGAGAGTGAAAGAATGATGTGGACAACACGATTTGGGAGAATGGGTCCATCTGATACCATAATCACTACAACTGTATGTTTTTGTGTATGTGTGGCTTAAACCAAGAACACAGTGGTATTTAGTAGATTTCCAAATATTTCATACCCTGGGAATGTGGCAGTTTTGTCAAGCCACAGTTTAAAGGTGCAAGTTGTTTAAGTGAATGCACTAAGCTGTCCCTCTTCAATAAACAAAGGTTTAAACGGTACTGTGGATACCCGAGATTGTGAGCCTAGTCCGTATACGTGGTTCTCTTCACGTGTGCTCATTCATGTTCATGTGCCCATTCATGTTCATAAATAACTTATAAACACGTGAATAGTGACAGAGGAAGGAATGTTTGGTAGCCACTTCGCTGTGTCTGTTCTTACCCATGTTTGAGTTCAGCAGGATTCAGTGGCACGGTATTTGCAGAATAAATGAACAAGTGGATAAACAGAGTACATTGTGTAATTTACAAAATTTTTAGGAGAAAAGAAATATAGCCTGACCCTATTTTTAATAGCCTTATTGAGATATATTTCACATACTATAAAATTGATCCAGTTGAAGTGTACAATTCAGTGTTTTATTAGTATATTCACAAATCTGCAGCCATTACCACGGTCCTTTTTTTTTTTAGCATAGTGTATTTTTTTTAATAAATTTATTTTATTTATTTATCTTTGGCTGCTTTGGGTCTTCGTTACAGTGTGCGGGCTTCTCACTGCGGTGGCCTCTCGTTGCGGAGCGTGGGCTCTAGGCACGCGGGCTTCAGTATTTGTGGCATGTGGGCTCAGTAGTTGTGGTCCACGGGCTGTAGAGCGCAGGCTCAGTAGTTGTGGCACACGGGCTTAGCTGCTCGGCGGCATGTGGGATCCTCCCGGACCAGGGATCAAACCCGTATCCCCTGCAATGGCAGGTGGATTCTTAACCACTGCGCCACCAGGGAAACCCTACCACGGTCCATTTTGAAATAGTTTTATCACCTCAAAAAGAAGTCCTGTATCCTTCATCTATGATTCCCAGTGCCTTCAGCCGCCAACTAGCCCTAGGCAGCCACGAAGCTACTTTCTGTTTCTATTGATCTCCCGATTCTGTACGTTTCCTGCAGATGGAATCATGTATGTGCCTGGCTTCTTTCGCTTAGCATAGTGTTCTCAGGGTTCATCCACGTTATAGCATGTATCACAAGTCCATTCTTTTTTACGGCTGAAAAATATTCTTTGTATGGATAGATCACATTTTGTTTATCATTCATCAGTTGATGTGCATTTGGGTTGTTTCTACCTATTGGCTATTATGAAGTACCTGCCTCATTCAGTGGTCAGTGAGATGGTCTTACTGGTGTAACCTTAAGTGAACACATTTCATATTGGTTTCTAAATTTTGTGGTGTGGTTAATTTAAAATTTTTTTCTTGAACAGTGTGGTTACATTGGGGTTGAGTTCGTACAACTTAAAGGTACATAGACGTAATTTTGAAACAATAATTTATATATATATATATATTTTGAGATTATATATATATATATATTTTGAGAAATGTTGCACATATATTATTTTGAAACAATCACCAGCTTATAGAAAAGTTGCAAGTAGAGTACAAAGAACTTTCTCTTTTCCGGAAACATTTGGAGGTAAATTACCCATCTGACACCTTGGACCCTGAAGAGTGTAGTGTGCATGTCTGTAGCATGTAGACAGAGTGCAAGCACCAGAAGCAGGAAACTCACACAGATACATTCCCACCTTCTAGTGATCAGACCCCATTCAAGCTTCACCGGTTGTCCTAACAATGTCCTTTAGAGCACAAGGAGCCAGTTAGTCATCACGTCCCTTTACTCGCCTTTGATCTGGTTCCTCATCTTTCTTTGACTTTCTTGATCTTGGCACAGTTGAAATTTACAAGCCAGTCATTTCATGGAATGCCCCTCCGTGTGGGTTTATCTGGTATTTCCTCATGGTTATGTCTGGGCTGCACGTCTTTGCCAGGGGTAGCACAGAAGTGATGCACTGTTCTTTTCATTGCACTCTGTCAGAAGGCCCATTATTTTCATCAGTCCCGTTGCTGCTGCTGATTTGATTAAGGTGGCCCCCAGTTTTAACACTCTTATTTTATATAAAGTTAGCTCTTTACGTGATGCTAGTTCAATAAGCAACCAAGGTTAGAGTCTGTAATAAAATCATTCTATCAAAGTTTTAGAGATGAGAAACATCAGTTCCTCCATTTGACAAGTACCCGTAATACCTGGAATGCAGGTTGACTGCTAACTCGTTTGTCATGTAGACTTCACCTTTGAAGTCCATGTAGTACTTTAAAAGAAATTGAGCCGAAGTTGAATATTTCTGACTTAATTTCACTTAACGTTTGAATCATTTTTTTTCTGGAAAATTCATCGAACTGAGATGTCTTGGAGTAAGAGCTTCCTAAGTGTTTCTTTAGGAAAATAGGAGATCATAGTTTGGAAAAAAAAGGGTATAAAGAATTTTACTTTCCAGAAGACTATTTCTCATCTCATACCTAGTTTATTTATATTTATGTACAGACCCTCAGAATACGTAACATTTCATTTAAAGGCTATATTTTCTCATGTTTTAGACTTGTTTTATCAAGAAAAGGTAAATGCCCAAAGTAAACCGTGGTTTCTCACCCTTCGCATCATGGTCATTTGGGCTGGGTGATGGTTGTGGCACGGTCCTGGGCATGCTAGGGTGCAGAACAGCTTCGCCAGCCTCTGCCCACTAGATCCAGAGGCCCCACCCTGTCCTGACAGCCAAAAATATCTCCAGATATTACAGACGTACCTTTCTGGGGAACAGAAGGGTGGACAAACGACTTGCCTCTGCTTGAGAACCACTGAAGCAAATTGTAGAATTTTTATATAATTTCTAAATCTTGCCATTTAGAAAGTATCGGTGGAATTATAGATTCTAGTTGAGATTTCTATTCGAGTAGAATTTTCAACAGTATTAAATGTATGGGATTGTAAGTGTTAGTTTCAAGAGAAAAGTAGACCAGATAAGGTTAAATTTTAAGTATTTCTGGAGGTATATTTTTGCACTATAACACATATTAAAGTAGGTGCCGTAGGGATGACATTTATTTTTTGTTAAACTTCATGAGACTTTAGACACCGAATCAACCTCTTTCATGTCAGTGAAGCCAACTGTCGTATCCCTGACTAGACGTTGATAGAGTTTCTTGTCACATAGAAGGATGAATTGTCTGGAACTGCAGTCAGCAAAATGACACTGTGCTGGTGATAACCGGTGAGCGCAGCGCACATTCCTGAGGGGAATTTAGGTGGGAATATTTTTTCCTGAGGCCCCTCACAGTCAAATCAAATTACCTGCCGTAATTGCTTTTCAGTGGTGCCAACTTCTCCTGTTTTCAATCCTTTCCTGTCACATTGCCACCGTGAGGACTGAATTGCAAGGAACTGCACACAATTTGAAATGGGTGTGTATTAACTAGAAAAGTCCTCTTGGCAAACAAAATACTTTTTAACTAAATTCACTGTATGTGGTAGGGAGGAAGGAAAAATACTTTCCCCCAGTATCTCCTGAGTCCTTGGACAGGTCAGAAATGAAGCTTTAGTAACCACAGGTGCTCAGAAAGGAATGCAAAAATATTTCTGATGTGTTGTTTGCCCATTATGCAAGTATTTGTTTTATTGCAGCTATTGAAATACCTTTACACATATTTTCTGGCAAAGCAAGCATTTATTTTGGAAACCTTTATTTGGCTTTTAAGGTTGCTATTACTCAATTGTTTGCTCAACAGAGGAAAAAAAAATGGGAAATGCTTTTCAAGTTAGTTCTCACCTAGTGGCTCCTTTATTCCCCTCAAGAAGAAATCTTTGGGGGTTAGGCGAGTGCTAAAATGGTTCAGGAATCAAAGAAATACCCGAGGAAGTTCGAAGAAGCCGATCGATTGCTACGTGAAGATGACAGCTCTTGGCAACTCGTGCTGCAGAGGGTTAAGAATTTTAAAAAAGAGAACACACGAACCCCGAGGATAAAAACTGGAGAAAAGGGCTTGCCTGGTGGCACGGTGGTTGAGAATCTACCTGCTAATGCAGGGGACACGGGTTCGAGCCCCGGTCCGGGAAGATCCCACATGCCGCGGAGCGACTAGGCCCGTGAGCCACAACTACTGAGCCTGCGCGTCTGGAGCCTGTGCTCCGCAACGAGAGAGGCTGCGATAGTGAGAGGCCCGCGCACCGCGATGAAGAGTGGCCCCTGCTTGCCACAACTAGAGAAAGCCCTCGCACAGAAACGAAGACCCAACACAACAAAAATAAATTAATTAATTAATAAAGTCCTACCCCCAACATCTTAAAACAAAACAAAACAAAACTGGAGAAAAATTACAGGCAGATATGAGACTAATAGAAGTTAACAAGAGAAGGAGCTTCACGGGAACAAGGAATTTCACTTTGTTCTAAGTTTCCTTTTGTCCACGCTCCCTTCCTCAGGTATCAGAGGCGATCATGGAAAGTGGGTAGATAAGAGTATGAGGCAGGCTTTGGTTGGGCGTGAATATAAGTTTGCGCTAAACTAGATTTATGAACAAACGAGAATATGTCTGTTGACTGAAAAAAAATGCATGACGTAAGAGCTGTGAGTTAAGTTTTATTTTGGGCAAAATGAGGGCTGTAACCTGGGATGCAGCCTCTCAGATCGCCCTGAGGAACTGCCCTGAGGAGGGAGAGCGGAGGTCAGCGTAGATGTGATTTTAGTGAAGGAGGATACGTGCAACGAAGCATACATTTTGGCGGAACGTTGCTGCCGGTCACAAGAAAGTTGCTGCTCGTCACAAGGAGCAGACGTCTCCATTAATGATTTTAGTGCTTTTCTATATATGAGAAGATGCAAGAAGTTGGGCCCCTAAAATCTTCTCCTGAAAAGATCTAACTTTCTGCAGGCCTGTTCTGCCAGTTTTTCCAGAGCACAAACGCCTCATTTCTGATCTCTGCCCTGAACTCCTTTCAGGGGGTGTTAGAGGTCAGCAACTGCAGTCGCCAGTGACCTCATCCTTGTAGAGGCAGATGGCTAGTGCCAATTTGCAGTTGGCAGCCCTAAAGACAAGAACGAAATCAGTTTAATAATGCGATTCCATGGGATGTCTTGGGTAAAGGAAAGAAAAGACGATTCAGCAGATGATACCAATCTAGACGTGGTGAGCTGAGGTGAGGAACCGTGAAACCCACATGGAAGAGAAGTGTATTGGCGGCCCCTGGCGCACAAGTGGAGTGCTGAATTCTGAGTGACCAAGACTGGGAGGGTTTTCTATGTATAGTTGCATTTTTATTTCTGCTGCTACATAATTTATCTTACGATATAATCAAGACACACAGAGTGACAAAACTCAGCACAACAAAGACCATGAGAGAAATATTTCACCTAGATTGCAGAGACATGGGGGAAAATTAAAATAGCTTTATTTTCATAATAATTTACATTTCTAATGCAATTACCTAAAAAAAAAAAGTGCTAGGTCATCTCCCACCCATAGTATCTCAGCATCAATTTTTGGAGTATGACCAAAAAAACCCCAAAAAACAAAAAACACACCCAGAGAAAATGAGGAAAGTTTAGTGGAGGATGAAAAGAAGAATAGATATTTTATCCTTCCATAGGGGATATAAGACTGTATAAGACTCAGTATTATACAGATGTTAGTAGGCCCCAAATTAATCTCCAGATTCTTTGTACCTAACAAAATCCTAAGAATTTCTTAAGGCTTGTCTGTATTTGTCAGCACACACACACGTATTTACAACAGATATGCACATGAAGAAAATATGTAGTAAAGGTGATATTTCATGTCAGTGGCTTAACAGTATTGGTAAATATGATTCTGATAAAAAAATTAATAATTTCTATACCAAAAAACCCCAAAACACCCAGGCTTATTCAAGTTGGAAATCTGGTACCTGTAGCTTTTACTAGCTTTATTCAGAAAGCTAACAACACGTCCGCTTCTAGAATTTTCCCTCACGTGACCTGGAGAGACATAAATATAATCAGTCATTTTTGTTATCAAAGAAGCGAGCTTGTGACCCCCTTCTTCTGTGAGAGGCACCTGCTTGTCCCTACGTTTCTGTCCTCTGCGCCTCGTGGAACCCTCTCTCCCTTTCCAGATGTCCCTGACCCCGAGCTCGCCTCTCTTCTCTCTGGTTGGGCTGGACGCCCCATTTCAGGTCTCTGCTTCTTGGCCTGTGGCCACCTCAGAGGCAAGGCTGCCTGGAGAGAGAGCAGGTGACCCCTTATCACCTTCTGTTCGCTGTGGGAAAAGTCACATCGCTGGGCTGCTTAGATCAGGTGGTGCTGAGACCCTCCTGTTCCTCCCTGGCGCACATTGGCTTGTTGACATTGGTTCCAGCTGACTGTTCCTCATCACGTAACCGCCGCCCCTCGGTTTAGCTAAAGGCAACGCTGCTGGGGTGCAGACGGTGCGTGGACAGCCACGTGCCTGAGCTACATGTTCTAAGACTTTCAGCTGATGTAATAGACTTCCTTCTCACTGGACAATAAAACATGTGACTGTAGAAGGAGAGAATTTTCTCTACCTCCTGTCCCTCTTTAATGTCTTGATGAAACTGTCTCCTTTGTGGCACCCCAAAGCTTTTATTATTTTATTTTATTTTATTTATTTATTTATTTTTTGCGGTACACGGGCCTCTCACTGTTGTGGCCTCTCCCATTGTGGAGCACAGGCTCCGGACGTGCAGGCTCAGCGGCCATGGCTCACGGGCCCAGCCGCTCCGCGGAATGTGGGATCCCCCCGGACCGGGGCACGAACCCCCGTCCCCTGCATCGGCAGGCGGACTCTCAACCACTGTGCCACCAGGGAGGCCCCCAAAGCTTTTATTTTACAGTCACTGTCAGTGCCTTGGCTTTTTTGGATGCATCATTACATGTATGGCCTGGGGGAAGGTGCCAGTCACCTTTGGGCTGTGCTGCCCAGTAGACAGATGTGATTCCTCTGCTCTCTCTTCTGCATTTTAGCAGCGCTATGACCAGCTCACGCTTGAAAGGGCTCTCATTTCTTTCATGCTGAGTGAAAATACTTTGATGGCTAATAACCAAGGAGTTCCTCATGAACAGCAACATGCGTGGTCCTTTTATGTCCGCTTCTGCATTTCCACTTTGTGTAGTGCCTCGTCCATGGGTAGGGCTCAATAAATATTCACCACCATGAGCTAATCTAAGATGAAATTGCTCTCCCTAAAGCTCATGGTTTGGTGACAGTTTGGACTGTGAGAGAATGGCTGGCATCTGTCATCGTGCAGATAAGCATTCCTAATCAAGTTTAAATGCTGGAGGAATTTCCCTTCATTCCAACCTTCTATTAGGACTCATTCATAGGTTGGGAGAAGCTGAGAAGTCTTGTCAACACCGTATCAGTGGGGACAGATGAGTTCCTTCCGTCCTGAAATGTTATCCACAGCCACAGCAGGAATACACGGCCGCTGCTGTCCGGGAGCATTTGAAACCCAGGCTTCAAGCTACCCAATACTGCACTGATACCGTCAGAGTTGATTACCGGATTTCCATCCCCGCAGAAGTGTCACCCCAGGCCACTCATGCAACAGCAGCCTGTTTGTTGGATGAATGAGAACAAGTTCATTCATAGGAGGAGCCAAGTGCTTGACGCAAGGAGGGCACAAACAGCTTATGCTTTCGAGTAAGTTTAACTTTGCTAATGTGATGACTGAACATTCTGGCCCTTCTGGCATACAGAAGTATTCAATTGTGACACAAGATTTTAAAAATGTATCTTCGTTTAATACCATTTCCCATTAAATAAATGAAATAGATGAGCTTATCAGTTTTATCTCTTTAAGTTTTCATCCGCTGAATTTCCTTGAATTCTTTCTACCAAAACCCTTCTGACTAAATTCATATTAACTCAGCTAATAAAAATATCACCTATAAATATCACTCAGGCATAAAAAGAAATGAAATTGAGTTATTTGTAGGGAGGTAGATGGACCTAGAGTCTGTCATACAGAGTGAAGCAAGTCAGAAAGAGAAAAACAAATACCGTATGCTAACACATATGTATGGAATCTAAAAAAAAAAATGGTCTGAAGAACCTAGGGGCAAGAGACGGGAATAAAGACACAGACCTACTAGAGAATGGACTTGAGGACACGGGGAGGGGGAAGGGTAAGCTGGGATGGAGTGAGAGAGAGGCATGGACATATATACACTATCAAATGTAAAATAGACAGCTAGTGGGAAGCAGCCACATGGCACAGGGAGATCAGCTCGGTGCTTTGTGACCACCTAGAGGGGTGGGATAGGGAGGGTGGGAGGGAGGGAGATGCAAGAGGGAAGAGATATGGGAACATATGTATAGGTATAGCTGATTCACTTTGTTATACAGCAGAAACTAACACAACACTGTAAAGCAATTATACTCCAATAAAGATGTTAAAAAAAATCACCTAAAAAAAAAAAATCACCTATATTTCCTGCTGAGGAGGTGTATCTATGTGTGTTACTAAAAATAGAGTCCATTTGCAAATGTTAATCTATACAAAGGTAAACACAGGGGCAGAGGAAGGGCTTAACAAGAGGGGGAAGAGGCTGAGAATGTGAGCAAGTTGTGTTTCAAATGGTACCAATAGGGCTTCCCTGCTGGTGCAGTGGTTGAGAGTCCGCCTGCCGATGCAGGGGGTGCGGGTTCGTGCCCGGTCCGGGAGGATCCCACGTGCCGCGGAGCGGCTGGGCCCGTGGGCCATGGCGCTGGGCCTGCGCATCCGGAGCCTGTGCTCGGTGGCGGGAGGGGCCACAGCAGTGAGAGGCCTGCGTACTGCAAAAAAAAAAAAAAAATTGGTACCAATAAACAAAAAGAAAGATCAGAAGAAATAGCAACATTCTGAAATAGGTGTTCAGAGGTGCTTTAGTTGCCACAGCCCTGGCGGGATTCCACAGGCAATGAAGTAACTCAATAGAGAAGGGCCCCAGGTCACTCACAGCATTTTGAATGCCCCACAGGGTAAAGTTATATACGATTCTCCAAAGCCAAAAGCTAACTTTGTTATACATAGAAACCCAAGACATTCTCTTTATGGTTCTAACATATATTGAGTACTGGAGGAATGCAACCTGCAGGTCACTCGAAGAAATATTTTACTTTCGTTCGTTGAGAATACCACTGAGAGTTCACTACTTGAGAAAATCTCATCATTTTTGAAAATCCCCTTTGCTCTCTGAGTTGTGGGTAGATACTCATGTATCAGGCTGCACGTGATATTATATATTTTTGGTAGATTTACAACTAGGCACCAACATACTTATCCGTTTTCAAAGTGTCAGTTTTTTTCGAAAGTATCATTATTCATTTGAACAGTGTCTTACGTCTCCTATATCTAAGTTGTTGTTTAAAAATAGGAGCAACCCTGTAAAGGCCTCATTCTGCATTCTGTTGTCATCGTGCCCAATATTTATATATTTAAAAACAGAATTATAAAAAATTATAGTGTCTTTGTTTCTGCTTTGCATTGCAATGGGCATTGTTTCCTATAATATTTATAATAATATATGTAGGTAGACTATGGTACCCATGAATTTTATTTAAGGAGAGTTAAAAAGGTACGATGAAGTATTTCTGGTACAGAGGGGGAATGGTTCAGAGAAAAGAACCACTGATGTAAAGGATGCAGGCCATGGGAGGAACTGTAATCATTAGTGGAGCTCTAGAAAATCACGGAGGTCTAGGCTTTAAAAAAAAATCCATATAATTATGGAAAGGGGGCCAAGCAGATTCCAGGGAAACATGGGAATGGAGTCACTCTGACATGGACTGTTAGCAAAACATTGAACATAAAGTAAAAATACATATATAATGTTTTTTCTAAGTCTAAATAAAGGTCACCTATTAATTACAAAGCTGTGTCCTATAGAGTAGACAAAGATGTCTAAGACAGTTCCTACTTAGGAGGAATTCACATCCTAATTTGAGTGAAAATATATAAACACTGATGGAGAAGACAGTTGGTTCAAATGTTTAAGAATGGAATTCAAGTTTGTAAGAAATATGACTGGTAACGTTGCTAAATGGGTTAATTCTTGAAGGGTTAGGATAACCTTTATAAGTTTCTAAAAAACGTATGATTTAGTTTATATATACTTACAATTATTATGTATCATTATAATAGAAAATGATTCTTTTCCTCCACTACTTAAAAGATTAAAAATCCTTCACCTTGAGGAGATGAGACACTCATCTGTGCCTTCTTCTTGGCATTTTATATTTTTAATTAAATTCACTAAGTCACTGAGGATTAAAGTCAGTGTTTGATATGATGTGAAACTCTGAATCTTTTATTTTAGCCAGATTGCTAGCTAGTTGTCCTGATACCATTTACTGCAGAATTCTTTCTCTCTTAATAGGATGGTTCTGGTCATTAATCCTCCTCTCCCCTCTCCCCCCATGGAGTTATGTTTAATATATTTTTCCAGTTTCAACTCAGGAACATTATACTAATGAAAGTCTGACTAAAGTCCCAACAATAGAATATGCACGGGCTTATTTCCATGATCTCTAACTCACTGGTTATTCCTTATTTCTATTAATGCTTATTGAATTTAATAGATGATAAATATCTCATTATTTTGGTGAATAATATTGAGATTAAATTATTTTAAATAGCTGCTGGCACCTTTTTTGGTGTACAAAGTTGTACAACAGTTTCCTAGTGACTTTTGAATATTCTTTGCTTATTAAAGGTATTTTAACATCTGTCTTAGTCAGCTTGGGCTGCCATAACAAAATACCATAGGCTGGGGGGTCTAGACAACAGAAATTTATTTCTCACAGCTCTGGAGACAGGAAGTCCCAGATCAAGGTGCTGGCATAGTCAGGTTCTTGGTGGGAGCTCTCTTCCCGACTTTCAGATGGCCAGCTTGTCCTTATGGCATCACACGGGGGAGAGAGAGCACTGATGTGTCTTCTTAGAGGGACACTGACCTCACAATGGAGGCTCTTCTCTTACGATGCAGTCATCTCCCAAAGGCCCCACTTCCTAATACATCACATTGGATGTTGGGACTTCAACATATGAATTTTGGGGAGGACGCAAACATTCAGTCCGTTACAAAATCTTTTTCACCACATAGGTTGCACATTTTTTCCTAGATGTTTAATGAGTAAATTTTTTTCCATGTTTTTGTTAAAATGCAAAAAATTGAATTCATATATAGTGAAAATTTTAACCTATTTTGTTTTCTGTTTGTAAAGATCATTGTGTATTGCAGTATGAGATAAATATTCACTCATATTTTCATCTAGTTCTCAAAAACTTTTATATTTAATTTCTCAGCCATCGCAAAAGGAATTTGTTGTGCCCATGAGCTCAAATTTTATTGTTCAAAAAGGTGTCAGTGAATAATATAGTCTTCCTTATTATCTTGAATGGAATGCTTAAACTTGGATCCTCCATAACAGGATTAGCTATTTGTACTCTTGATATTGAAACTATCCATATGAATTTGCTTAAATAAAAACATTATTATAGGACTTCCCTGGTGGCGCAGTGGTTGGGAGTCCGCCTGCCGATGCAGGGGACGCGGGTTCGTGCCCCGGTCTGGGAAGATCCCACATGCCGCGGAGCGGCTGGGCCCGTGAGCCATGGCCGCTGCGCCTGCGCGTCCGGAGCCTGTGCTCCGCAACGGGAGAGGCCACAACAGCGAGAGGCCCGTGTACCACAAACAAAACAAAACAAAACAAAAAAAACATTATTATAATTGTTGCACCTGGATAGTACCCTTAACGTATGATGGTGCGTATCGTATGTTACTGTTGTTGTTGTTGTTAAAAATTTCAAGGGTATTTTCATACATATATTTTTCCCAGTTACTTTCTGGTTACAATTTATAATTTTATATGTTCATCACATTCTTGAGATTTTTTTTCATGGTAATTTATTCTAGCATTATTATTTTATTGTTATCATTAGTTTTACTTTTATTTGCCTGTTAGGTAAACTAGGAAATTATGTATCTGTATATTTTCTTATCTGTGACTTTTATTTTTTAACATCTTTATTGGAGTATAAATTGCTTTGCAGTGGTGTGTTAGTTTCTGCTGTATAACAAGGTGAATCAGCTATACCTATACATATGTTCCCATATCTCCTCCCTCTTGTGTCTCCCTCCCTCCCACCCTCCCTATCCCACCCCTCTAGGTGGTCACAAAGCACGGAGCTGATATCCCTGTGCTGTGCAGCTGCTTCCCACTAGCTATCTGTTTTACGTTTGGTAGTGTATGTATGTCCATGCTACTCTCTCACTTCGTCTGTGACTTTTCAATAGGTGAACTTTGGAGTCTTTAAGCTTATGTGTGCAATCTTAATTCTGTCTTTTTGCATATATTGTTTTGATTATTATAGTTTCTTGTGTGTGTGTTTATGTTCCCATTCCCCTACATATACTCTTTTGTTGTTGTTCTTTCCCTAGAATTCTAGAATGCATAGGATTCTTGTGGTCTTTCTACTGAAGGTTACCCTTATATTTTAAAGAATACACTTTAATACCTTTGTCTTCTGTTGTCACCAGGATTAATAAAATTTTACTTTTCAGTGTTCTTGTATTTCCTCAGTCTTCCCAGTTGTTAGTTATCATTTGCTTCTTGTAGAATTTTGCATCTGGATCCTCTTTAAATGATCTTTTACATTGATTTTCAAGCATTATTTGTACATTTTTATTAAGTGTTACGACCATATAAATAGCATGTGTGTTGGAGTTTTTCCTGTTACAAGATTTTTGACTTTGCCACAACTATTTCCATATCAACTGTTATATTCTTGACTTCAGGTTTATTTATACGAGGGAGGTTAGTGTAATTTACTTCTCATGGGTAATATACTCTCAGTCCGTGCACGTCCTAAAATGATCTTTCATTGTTCCCGTTCCCTGAATGACAAGTGAGATGGGCAGAAAATTCTCAGATCAGGAGCTGTTTCCTCAAGAGCTGATTAACTTGGGTCTAATGTCTTTGGTACTTAACATGGTGGGGGAGAGTTCTGAGCCAGTCTGACTTTGTTCTTTTGATGCACTTTAAAAAGAACTTTTATTTTTTAAATTGCAGTGAGGTCTGCCACCTTTAGAACACACACGTTTTGTTGGCTCGGGTGTGGGTGTGGGGCTCACACGCATTTTGTTCTGCAGGAAACGAGTCCTTACAATCTCTACACCACTCTGAACTCCAACTCAGGAAAATCCCAAAGTCCCATCTCAGCCCTCTCTTCTCTGTGTATTTCCTCTTTCTGGAGACATTTTCTATACTTACCATATCCTTTCTATCCTGAGAGTGTGCAAGTTGGTCCTCTCTCTCAGTAACTCATTTCTTTGCCTTGTTAATTCCACTTTGTATTTGGGTGTCACAAGTCCTGATGCTGTAGAAAGACTAGGCAATGGGAGGGGATTGGAACAGCACACCAGGCCCTCAGCCTGCTTCCTCATGGTATTTCTACCCAGTGGAATAATTGCAGTTGACTCTGAACTACGGATAATACAGTGGGTCAGCAAGGTCCTTTGGTTTATGACTTGCGCGCAGGAATTCTCAGAATTCGAATTAAGCCGAAGGCCAGCCGGCTAACTCTCCAGAATACCAGCTCCTGAGCAAAAAAATTAAATTGGATCCAAGTAGTCAGTTAATTCCTGTTTTTACATATAACTTCTCAAGTGACCGGAGGAGTGTAATTGGTTTCCCCCTTGAAGCAGATGCAGTGTCTTCAAGTGGAGATACTAAAAAAGAAGACACTCCTCCTGTTAAACAAAGAGACTTCTGGCTGACCCTCAAACTCTGAGGCAGTTGACAATCAACTGAAATATTCTGTTTCAATCATGTGAAATTCTGCAAATTAATAATGCATGGGGCAGTGTGGTAAACTAGAAGCAGACTTCGTAATTCTATCCATGAGGCTAAACTCTGTCCTTAATAAGGATGAGTGGTTCTCTGCCAACTAAGTTAGGATATTATGTTGCATGCGTGAAATACATTTCTTACCTCAAACACAGAAGAATATGCACATGGTTATCTGTATTAAGATAGTTTTCCTCCTCCATTCAAAAAATAGTTCACGGGCATAGATATTTAGGGAATATATTTTCTAGATGTACCCACTTATTATATTATCTATGTCTCCACATAGCTTGATTTGGCTCTAGGTAGCTACTTACTGTTTTTTCTTGCTTACCTCCATTATGTTTATCGTGAGTGGAGGTCCTTCTTGTGTCTTCTGAGGACAGGCATGGTCAGATAGCTTTCAGTGGTAGAGAGAGAGATTGTCTTTCTTTTGCTCAAAGGTATTTCAGTGGAAAGTGAGAAATCGCAGGAGTCGCCTTTCCAGGCCTGGCTGCATTTTCTAATAGCTCTGTGATTCGGGCCACGTTTGTTTCTCAACCTTGTTTCTGCAAGTGTGATTAGGAAGTAGCAATGTCTGCATCATACGGTCATGAGCAGTGGCTCTAATGCTTGTGAGCGTTCGGTGACTAGTAACTGCCATTAGTATTTGCAGGGTAGGAAAAAGGTGTGTCAGAGACTAGAAGGCAACTGATGGCTTGTACGGGAGCTCTCCCGCAGGTGGCTTCAATAAACAGCTATCGAATGAATGCTGTGTGGATGCCGAGGGGACTCATTACTAAGCAAACATGGTAACACATGGTGAGTCATAGTCCTGGCCGATTCACTTTGCTCTACAGTAGAAACTAGCACAACATTGTAAAGCAACTATGCTCCAATAAAAAAAGATAAAAAAAGGTCAGTTACCCCGGATGATTCCTCCTCTACAGCAGTTCTTTTCCTCTGGAATTTTCTCAACCACATCTTGAATCTCTGGCCCCAAATTTCCTGCCTTGTTTGTACCTGCGTTGGGTCTTCAGGTTTGAAATATTTACAGGGCAGTTTCTGTATTGGTTTTGGTTTTCCCCTAAGGTTCTTGACTGGGTTTAACCCCTGTGGTTCTCCATGATCTGCAACACGATATTCATTCCATTGAACTATCTGAGATGTAATGTGTTTCAGGGGAACAGTACTTCCAGGTTACAGACCTTGAAGTTTGATATATAGGTTCTGATATTTAATGCAAGAATGGTAGTATTATAAGAAATAAATGAATTTAAAAAGTAGCTATGGGTCGGGACTTCCCTGGTGGTCCAGTGGTTAAGACTCCGAGCTTCCACTGCAGGGGGTGAGGATTTGATCCCTGGTCAGGGAACTAAGATCCGCATGTCGCGCAGTGCGGCCAAAAAATAAAAAATTAAAAAAAAAAAAAGTAGCTATGGGTTAAAAGCCTATTATTTCATACAACTTTTAGAAATCAAGTAGAGGTAGCGTAATTCATCATTTTGGATCAAGTGAAAAGAGCTGAGGTTGCCTGAAAATGGGAAAGTTAATACATTTTTAAAAATTCTACTTATTGACAAATAAATAATGAATTCACTTGTTTTACCCCTAAATCAGAATTTGCCACACGTGTGTTTTTCTTAAAAACCATCAAGAGGGAACCGTCTTGCGGGAATAACAAGATGCAAGAGAGTATTGCCTACCTGGAAGGCTTAGCTGCTCTGTGAATGGAGGGCAGCACAGGCCCTCGCTCGCAGGATCTGTTCTCAAGGTTCACATTCCACAGCTCTTTGGAAAGTGCACACCAATGTCTCCCCCTCATTTTCCTGTGTCTTCTTTTCAGAGTTCTCTCTGCCTCTACCTCTATAGCAACCCAGCTCCCTACCACATGACCTCTGGCTCATGAAATGTATGGTATTTTCAAATGTGAGAAACTTTTTTAACCTCCCTTGAGATCTGCATCACTCTGACTGTAGACTGAATATTGCGAGGCCGTGGCATCATTGCACTCAAAGTCCACGAGGTCATGTTGCCCATTACTCTGTGCACGCCAGAGAATAATTTTCAATAATCATAAAAACATAGTTTTTGAAAGTATGATCAAAAATAATATCCTGGGCTTCCCTGGTGGCGCAGTGGTTGAGAGTCCGCCTGCCGATGCAGGGGACACGGGTTCGTGCCCCGGTCCAGGAGGATCCCACGTGCCGCGGAGCGGCTGGGCCCGTGAGCCATGGCCGCTGAGCCTGCGCGTCCGGAGCCTGTGCTCCGCGGTGGGAGGGGCCACAGCAGTGAGAGGCCCGCGTTACGCAAAAAAAAAAAAAAGAAAAAAAATATCCTTTTAGGACACTTCTACAGTATTTCTTCAGATCATTCCCTGTTCCCCTTTGAGTCCTTTGGAATCTCCTTCTGAATCTGCAGAGTAGGAATCTACCCACTTTGTGGGTAAACCAGGGGGACCAAACTATGCTAAGCCCCTTCTGTCAAAGGGGGTGTTTGACAACAGCCTAGGTCAGCGGTTTGTAGCTTCCACACTATGGACAGTCAGAGCTGGACCGTTCTCTGCGGGGGGCCATCCTGTGCACTGGAGGGTGCAGAGCAGCATCCCTGGCCTCCACCCACTAGATGATAGTAGCACCCATGCCCCAGTGGTGGTGACCAAAAATGTCTCCGGATGTTGCCTGGTGTCCCCAGGGGACAAAATAACCCCCAGTGGAGAAGCGCTGAGCGGAATTAATGTCTTCCTCATCCCAAGGCTTGTCACTAGCCCCGTAGTGTGGGAGACTTGGCATCTTAGAACAGTGTCTAGAAGCTATGGAGAGACCGATCTCTCTAACGTAACTTTTATTGCTTAAAGATCCCTCCCGGTGTTGCTCCAGTTAGCTATCTGGGCTGTTGGAACTCTACCTGACTAGGCACTCAAAATTAATGTGCCTCAGGATTTTGTGGTCAGAACAAGCTGTGCAACGATCATTAATGTAAAGCTATTTGAACTTGAATAATATGTGTGTCATATACACACATACACACATCCATTGAAAAATCAGCTTAATCAGATAAAACAGTTGGGCTCTGAATTTTTTTTTTTTTTTTTCAGTACGCTGGCCTCTCACTGTTGTGGCCTCTCCCGTTGCGGAGCACAGGCTCTGGACGTGTCCCCTGCATCGGCAGGCGGACTCTCAACCACTACGCCACCAGGGAAGTCCTGAAAAATATTTTAAAGCAGATAGTTGTACCAGCAGTATAGCTATCCTTGGCATTAAAAAAAAATAGTAAAAAATAATCAAGGGTATTTTTCCTGTAAGGCAATATTTCTTCTTTCAAACTCCTTAGCAAATCCAGTGTCTTTGAATAGTAAGTATTTTTATTATGCAGAAGTAAAGTTTACTTATTTCCCAAGTTATTTCTACTGACTAGGAACATGTATTCTCATCAACGTGTTAGCAAAATATTTCTAATTATTCTAAAGTCCTTTAAAGTTCCCATTGGTTGAAAGAAATTTAATCCAAGCATAATACTTTGTTTTTTATTTTGAAATAATCTTTTTTTTACTTATTTCTGAGATACACATTTTAAAGTAATAACTAGAATTGTGACTTATAACATTATACCAAAATATGTAAGATTTTTAGAAATTTCATGTAATGTCTGAAACATTTATATTAACATATTTCCATACAAATAACCCAAAGAAAGTTTAGTATTAGTTGTTTTTGTTTTTTTGGTTTTTTTTTGCGGTACGCGGGCCTCTAACTGTTGTGGCCTCTCCCATTGCGGGGCACAGGCTCCGGACGCGCAGGCTCAGCGGCCATGGCTCACGGGCCCAGCCTCTCCGCGGCATTTGGGATCTTCCCAGACCGGGGCACAAACCCGTGTCCCCTGCATCGGCAGGCGGACTCTCAACCACTGCGCCACCAGGGAAGCCCAACCATTGGTAATTTTGACAGGGATTGCATTGAATCTGTAGATTGCTTTGGGTAGTGTAGTCATTTTCACAGTATTGATTCTTCCAATCCAAGAATATGGTATATCTCTTCATCTGTTGGTGTCATCTTTAATTTCTTTCATCAGTGTCTTGCTTTTTTTTTTTTTTTACATCTTTATTGGAGTATAATTGCTTTATAATGGAGTGTTAGTTTCTGCTTTATAACAAAGTGAATCAGTTATACATATACATATGTTCCCATATCTCTTCCCTCTTGCGTCTCCCTCCCTCCCACCCTCCCTATCCCACCACTCTACGTGGTCACAAAGTACTGAGTTGATCTCCCTGTGCTATGCAGCTGCTTCCCACTAGCTATCTGTTTTATGTTTGGTAGTGTATATATGTCCATGCCACTCTCTCACTTTGTCACAGCTTACCCTTCCCCTTCCCCATATCCTCAAGTCCATTCTCTAGTAGGTCTGTGTCTTTGTTCCCGTCTCTTGCCCCTAGGTTCTTCTTGACATTTTTTTTCCTTAGATTCCATATATATATGTTACCATACGGTATTTGTCTCTCTCTTTCTAACTTACTTCACTCTGTATGACAGACTCTAGGTCCATCCACCTCACTACAAATGACTCAATTTCGTTTCTTTTTATGGCTGAGTAATATTCCATTGTATATATGTGCCACATCTTCTTTATCCATTCATCCGATGATGGACACTTAGGTTGTTTCCCTCTTCTGGCTATTGTAAATAGAGCTGCAATGAACATTTTGGTACATGACTCTTTTTGAATTATGGTTTTCTCAGGGTATATGCCCAGTAGTGGGATTGCTGGGTCATATGGTAGTTCTATTTGTAGTTTTTTAAGGAACCTCCATACTGTTCTCCATAGTGGCTGAACCAATTTACATTTCCACCAGCAGTGCAAGAGTGTTCCCTTTTCTCTACACCCTCTCCAGCATTTATTGTTTCTAGATTTTTTGATGATGGCCATTCTGACTGGTGTGACATGATATCTCATTGTAGTTTTGATTTGCATCTTTCTAATGATTAATGATGTTGAGCATTCTTTCATGTGTTTGTTCGCAATCTGTATATCTTCTTTGGAGAAATGTCTACTTAGGTCTTCTGCCCATTTTTGGATTGGGTTGTTTTTTTTTTTTATTGAGATGCATGAGCTGCTTGTAAATTTTGGAGAGTAATCCTTTGTCAGTTGCTTCATTTGCAAATGTTTTCTCCCATCCTGAGGGTTGTCTTTTGGTCTTGTTTATGGTTACCTTTGCTGTGCAAAAGCTTTGAAGTTTCATTAGGTCCCATTTGTTTATTTTTGTTTTAATTTCCATTTCTGTAGGAGGTGGATCAAAAAGGATCTTGCTGTATTTATGTCAGAGAGTGTTCTGCCTATGTTTTCCTCTAAGAGTTTGATAGTTTCTGGCCTTACATTTAGGTCTTTAATCCATTTTGAGTTTATTTTTGTGTATGGTGTTAGGGAGTGTTCTAATCTCATACTTTTACATGTAGCTGTCCAGTTTTCCCAGCACCACTTATTGAAGAGGCTGTCCTTTCTCCACTGTACATTCCTGCCTCCTTTATCAAAGATAAGGTGACCATATGTGCGGGGGTTTATCTCTGGGCTTTCTATCATGGTCCATTGATCTATCTTTCTGTTTTTGTGCCAGTACTATACTGTCTTAATTACTGTAGCTTTGTAGTATAGTCTGAAGTCAGGGAGCCTTATTCCTCCAGCTCCATTTTTCGTTCTCAAGATTGCTTTGGCTATTCGGGGTCTTTTGTGTTTCCATACAAATTGTGAAATTTTTTGTTCTAGTTCTGTGAAAAATGCCAGTGGTAGTTTGATAGGGATTGCATTGAATCTGTAGATTGCTTTGGGTAGTAGAGTCATTTTCATAACGTTGATTCTTCCAATCCAAGAACATGGTGTATCTCTCCATCTGTTGGTTATCATCTTTAACTTCTTTCGTCAGTGTCTTATAGTTTTCTGCATACAGGTCTTTTGTCTCCCTAGGTAGGTTTATTCCTAGGTATTTTATTCTTTTTGTTGCAATGGTAAATGTGTTTCCATAATATCCATAATTTCTCTTTCAGACTTTTCATCATTAGTGTATAGGAATGCAAGAGATTTCTGTGCATTAATTTTGTGTCCTGCAATTTTACCAAATTCATTCATTAGCTCTAGTAGTTTTCTGGTGGCATTTTTAGGATTCTCTATGTATAGTATCATGTCATCTGCAAACAGTGGCCGTTTTACTTCTTCTTTTCCAATTTGTATTCCTTTTATTTCTTTTTCTTCTCTGATTGCCATGGCTAGGACTTCCAAAACTATGTTGAATAATAGTGGTGAGAGTGGACATCCTTGTCTCATTCCTGATCTTAGAGGAAATGCTTTCAGTTTTTCACCATTGAGAATTATGTTTTCTGTAGGTTTGTCATATATGCCCTTTATTATGTTGAGGTAGGTTCCCTCTGTGACCACTTTCTGGAGAGTTTTTATCATAAATGGGTGTTGAATTTTGTCAAAAGCTTTTCCTTCATCTATTGAGATGATCATATGGTTTTTTTTCTTCAATTTGTTAATATGGTGTATCACATTGATTGATTTGCGTATATTGAAGAATCCTTGCATCCCTGGGATAAATCCCACTTGATCATGGTGTATGATCCTTTTAATGTGTTGTTGGATTCTGTTTGCTAGTATTTTGTTGAGGATTTTTGCGTCTATATTCATCAGTGGTATTGGTCTGTAATTTTCTTTTTTTGTAGTATCTTTGTCTGGTTTTGGTATCAGGGTGATGGTGGCCTCATAGAATGAGTTTGGGAGTGTTCCTTCCTCTGCAGGTTTTTGGAAGAGTTTGAGAGGGATGGGTGTTAGCTCTTCTCTAAATGTTTGATAGAATTCAGCTGTGAAGCCTTCTGGTCCTGGACTTTTGTTTGTTGGACGATTTTTAATCACAGTTTCAATTTCATAACTTCTGATTGGTCTGTTCATATTTTCTGTTTCTTCCTGGTTCAGTCTTGAAAGTTTTTACCTTTCAAAGAATTTGTCCATTTCTTCCAGGTTGTCCATTTTATTGGCATAGAGTTGCTTGTAGTAGTCTCTCAGGATGCTTTGTATTTCTGCTGTGTTTGTTGTAACTTCTCCTTTTTTATTTCTAATTTTATTGATTTGAGTCCTCTCCCTCCTTTTCTTGATGAGTCTGGCTAGTGGTTTATCAATTTTGTTTATCTTCTCAAAGAACCAGCTTTTAGTTTTATTGATCTTTTCTATCATTTTCTTTGTTTTTATTTCATTTATTTCTGCTCTGATCTTTATGATTTCTTTCCTTCTGCTAACTTTGGGTTTTGTTTGTTCCTCTTTCTCTTGTTCCTTTAGGTGTAAGGTTAGATTGTTTACTTGAGATTTTTAGTGTTTCTTGAGGTAGGCTTGTATAGCTGTAAACTTCCCTCTTAGAACTGCTTTTGCTGCATCCCATAGGTTTTGGATCATCGTGTTTTCACTGTCATTTGTCCCTAGGTATTTTTTGATTTCCTCTTTGATTTCTTCAGTGATGTCTTGGTTGTTTAGTAACGTAT
The DNA here is from genome assembly GCF_039906515.1 of Pseudorca crassidens. Lineage (NCBI taxonomy): Eukaryota > Metazoa > Chordata > Mammalia > Artiodactyla > Delphinidae > Pseudorca > Pseudorca crassidens. Next base: position 129,296,866 of record NC_090317.1, on the reverse strand, counting down.
TGTTTAGCCTTCATGTGTTTTTGTGTTTTTACGTTTTTTTCCCCTGTAATTCATTTCTAATCTCATAGCGTTGTGGTCAGAAAAGATGCTTGATATGATTTCAATTTCTTAAATTCACTGAGGCTTGATTTGTGACCCAAGACGTGATCTATCCTGGAAAATGTTCCATGCACACTTGAGAAGAAAGTGTAATCTGCTGTTTTTGGATGGAATGTCCTATAAATATCAATTAAATCTATCTGGTCTATTGTGTCATTTAAAGCTTCTGTTTCCTTATTTATTTTCATTTTGGATGATCTGTCCATTAGTGTAAGTGAGGTGTTAAAGTCTCCCACTATTATTGTGTTACTGTCAATTTCCTCTTTTATAGCTGTTAGCAGTTGCCTTATGTATTGAGGTGCTCCTATGTTGGGTGCATATATATTTATAATTGTTATATCTTCATCTTGGATTGATCCCTTGATCGTTATGTAGTGTCCTTCCCTGTCTCTTGTAACATTCTTTATTTTAAAGTCTATTTTATCTGATATGTGTATTGTTACTCCAGCTTTCTTTTGATTTCCATTTGCATGGAATATCTTTTTCCATCCCCTCACTTTCGGTCTGTATGTGTCCCTAGGTCTGAAGTGGGTCTCTTGTAGACATCATATAGATGGGTCTTGTTTTTGTATCCATTCAGCAAGCCTGTGTCTTTTGGTTGGAGCATTTAATCCATTCATGTTTAAGGTAATTATTGATATGTATGTTCCTATGTCCATTTTCTTAATTGTTTTGGGTTTGTTTTTGTACATCCTTTTCTTCTCTTGTGTTTCCCACTTAGAGAAGTTCCTTTAGCGTTTGTTGTAGAGCTGGTTTGGTGGTGCTGAATTCTCTTAGCTTTTGCTTGTGTGTAAAGCTTTTGATTTCTCCATCGAATCTGAATGAGGTCCTTGCCAGGTAGAGTAATCTTGGTTGTAAGTTCTTCCCTTTCATCACTTTAAATAAATCATGCCACTCCCTTCTGGCTTGTAGAATTTCTGCTGAGAAATCAGCTGTTAACCTTAGGGGAGTGCCCTTGTATGTTATTTTTCGCTTTTCCCTTGCTGCTTTAAATAATTTTTCTTTGTCTTTAATTTTTGCCAATTTGATTACTCTGTGTTTCTCCTTGGGTTTATCCTGTATGGGACTCACTGCACTTCCTGGACTTGGGTGGCTATTTCCTTTCCCATGTTAGGGAAGTTTTTGACTATAATCTCTTCAAATATTTTCTCTGGTCCTTTCTGTCTGTCTTCTCCTTCTGGGACCCCTGTAATGCGAATGTTGATTGCATTTAATGTTGTCCCAGAGGTCTCTTAGGCTGTCTTCATTTCTTTTCATTGTTTTTTTCTTTATTCTGTTCTGCAGCAGTGAATTCTATCATTCTGTCTTCCAGGTCACTTATCCATTCTTCTGCTTCAGTTATTCTGCTATTGATTCCTTCTAGTGTAGTTTTCATTTCAGTTATTGTATTGTTCCTCTCTGTTTGTGCTTTAATTCTTCTAGGTCTTTGTTAAACATTTCTTGCATCTTCTTGATCTTTGCCTCCATTGTTTTTCCAAGATCCTGGATCATCTTCACTATCATTATTCTGAATTCTTTTTCTGTAAGGTTGCCTATCTCCACTTCATTTAATTGTTTTTCTGGGGGTTTATCTTGTTCCTTCATCTGGTACATAGCCCTCTGCCTTTTCATCTTGTCTATCTTTCTGTGAATGTGGTTTTTATTCCACAGGCTGCAGGATTGTAGTTCTTTTTGCTTTTGCTCTCTGCCCTTTGGTGATGAGGCTATCTGAGAGGCTTGTGTAAGTTTCCTGATGGGAGGGACTGGTGGTGGGTAGAGCTGACTGAAATAATCTTTTTTAAAAAATATTTATTTATTTATTTATTTTTGGCTGCATTGGGTCTTTGTTCTTTGTTGCTGCGTGCGAGCTTTCTCTAGTTGTGGTGAGCTGGGGCTACTCTTCTTTGTGGTGTGCAGGCTTCTCATTGTGGTGGCTTCTCTTTTTTGCGGAGCACGGGTTCTAGGCACATGGGCTTCTAGTTGTGGCTCGAGGGTTCTAGAGCGCAGGCTCAGTAGTTGTGCTGCAAGGACTTAGTTCTCTGTGGCATGTGGGATCATCCTGGACCAGAGATTGAACTGTGTCCCCTGCATTGGCAGGCAGATTCTTAACCACTGCGCCACTAGGGAAGTCCCTGAAATAATCCTAAACTTAAGCACAGTTGCAAAAACAATTCCAGGAATTTTTATTTTTCCAAAGCATTTGAAGCCAACTGTTGACATGATACTTATGTGTGTGTTTCCTACAAACTAGGACATTCTCCTACAAAACCACAATACAACCATCAAAATCAGGAAATTAATGTTGGCACGCGACAACCACAGACCCTACTCAAGTTTTTCCAGTTGTCCTAATACTGATCTTTATAGCAAAAAGATTCAGTACAGAATCGTGCATTGCATTTAGTTTTTCTGTTTCTGTGGTCTCTTTCAACCAGATATAGGTTCCCTCAGCCTTTTTTTTACCTTTTGTGACTTTGATATTTTTGAAGGTTACACGTCACGTATTTTGTCCGCTGGGTCTTGCTTGGAGTTTGTCTTGTCTTTGCTTTTGATTAGATTTGGGTTGTGTATCTTTAGCAGGACCAACGTCCGTGGGATTCTGCACTCTCCTTGAGTCCCCTGTGCTGCTAGGTTCGTCCCATGACTTGTGATTTTGAAATGTGATCACTTGATTACAGAGGACACTTACAGGTGTTTCTGTTGTAAGCAGTAATTATTCGTGCAGAGGTGCTTTGAGAGTATGAATACATTCTGTTCTTCATCAAATTTGCAACCACTAGTTTTATCATCCATTGATATTTCTTGAATGATGGTTGCCAAAGAATGATGTCCTAATTACATCATTTCTTCTACTTTCTTTGGTTAACATTGTACTGTATGGAAGAGGTTTCTCCTTTCCATATTTAATGATCTCAATATGGACTCAGATTCCTATTTTTTAAACATCTTTATTGGAGTATAATTGCTTTACATTGTTGTGTTAGTTTCTGTCGTATAACAGAGTGAATCAGCTATACCTATACTTATATCCCCATATCCCCTCCCTCTTATGTCTCTCTCCCACCCTCCCTATCCCACCCTCTAGGTAGACGCAAAGCACCGAGCTGATCTCCCTGTGCTATGCGGCTGCTTCCCACTAGCTATCAGATTCCTATTTTATTTGGAGGATTATAATTTCTTTTTGTCATTATTTATGTAATGCTTATTTTCCACTAAATCCAGCAATGTATTCATACATTCTTTCACTCATTAACTCTTTTTTCAGGCAGTGCCTGTCTTAGATTTTTTTTCTGTAACTTTTTAGTCTGTACTCATCTCTACATATTGTAATGGTATGCCCTGCAAGCTTAATGCAATGAATCTCTTTAAATTCTGTCAGCCTCTCTTGTTTTTTTTTTTTTTTTTTTTTGCGGTACGCGGGCCTCTCACTGTTTTGGCCTCTCCCGTTGTGGAGCACAGGCTCCGGACGCGCAGGCTCAGCGGCCATGACTCACGGGCCCAGCCGCTCCGCGGCACGTGGGATCCTCCCGGACCGGGGCACGAACCCGTATCCCCTGCATCGGCAGGCGGACTCCCAACCACTGCGCCACCAGGGAAGCCCAGCCTCTCTTGTTTTAATGTGGGTGCTTAAATGATACAGGTTCCACCTGGGTTCTCTTGGAGCAGTACGGTGTCTCCTTTGCAACTGTCTCATGAGCTTGTGATCCACGGTTCCAGCATCTCAAGAAAGCCCCAAGACGAGAGGGAATCACGTGCCAGTTCTCACCTTGCCGTGTTCTGATTTCTCCTGCCTTTTGGCCTCAGACCACTTAAGCAACAGGACTGTCACTGCCAAGGGGAATCCAGCATTCTCCGCAATCACACACCCACCTACCCAGGCTGACCGAGGGCTCTGTCCCTTGTTATGTCAGCCATGAGCTTGGTGACCGCTGCCAGGCTGGTAACTTAGGAAATGAGTGTTGGCACATGACGAGCACACACCCCACTCTTCTCCCCGCACCAAGTGTTTCAGCAGCCCCAACAGGATTCATTTCAGTTCTCCTCTCTCCCCCGGCTTTCCTTCACACCATGTCCTGGGCATGCTTCCTTCAGTTTCCCCACATCATCCTCCCCTTTCCACCCCAGACTTGAGGCTGAGGGGCTCACAGGAGGTCTTTGGTCTGGTTTCTAGTCATTGAAGTACTACCGAGGCTCCCTTTTGCCGACTGCTCAATGAAAAGTGAAAATATACACACGTGTAGTGGGGAACCCACTTCTTAATGTTTTGTTTGACTTGAGAGACATTTTAACGATCACTGAAATACTTATCTGTTAGTGGTTCTAAACCGGAGGTGGGTTTTTTCCCTCCGCACCAAGGGGGCATGCTTGTAGCATCTAGTAGGTTGAGGCCACGGTGATGCTGCTAAATGGTTCCTCCCAGCAACAAATTACCCCAACTGTTAATAGTTCCAAGTTTCAGAAACCTTGTTCAATATAAATAGTATTGTCTTGAGATAATTCTACATTTTCAGTTCTTGCCATGTTTCCTGAAGCCTTTCAAAAATTGATTTTCTTAATTGATTACTTACTATGCTTTCTATATTCAAATTGTTCCAGACTTATTTCAACCTTCTCTATCTCATTGTTTATTTTCTCTTCCCTGACATTCACCCTTTGCCCCCGGATTCAAGTTGGAGAAAGTGTGGTAAAGTTCCATAGCTTACTTGGAGTCACTGACAGTTAAGATGGAGGACTGAGCCTAATTGCTATCAGCTTAGGTTGTAGAAATAGCTCTCCTATCGACACTAGCTGTATTTATTTTATTTAGTTATCTTGGAATGTATAAATATTACACAGTTGATATGTGTCTTAGGACAATTTTCTTTCACTTAAAAAAAAAAGTACAACTGGAAGTTGGTGTTTCAGCTTGGCATATTCTCCCCTTGGTGGACAGTTGAGCTTCATCATGGAATACGAAGAGCTGTCCTCCGGAGAAGAGATTAGCTTCCTCCAAGCTAGGAGAGAAAGGAAGTCTCCTGGAGTGTTTTCATGCTGCTTTTACAAGCCACATCAGTGCATTCTGTGTGAGCTGAATCGTACTGTAAAGGCGCTTTAGGGCTTCTTTTGTTATTCTAAGAGGACACTATCACTTATTGTTTTCCACCTAATTGTGAAGACCTTGTATGCTTTGGGGCAGTGTTCTACCCATGAACACTGGGCTGGACTGTTTTCCAAAATGATCATATGGTCCTTGCTAACGATAGGAACTCAGGGACTTTAAAACATAAACCCAGACCCCTGGATTTGAGGGAAGAAAAGCTGATGAGAAATAGGTCCACATTCAGATCTTAGCACAGTTGTCAGAATCCATGGATTTGGGCTGATTTATATAGCACACTCTTACAGAAAGGCAATTTCCTGTTTTCTGGCTTCCAGCAGTGCACCAATTAAGAATCTGTAACTTACCCCTAGGCAGCAGAGATCCTTCCCTAAACTATTAGATTCAGGAACTCGGTCTCCTATTCTTGTTTAAACAGATACAATGAATTGGTCTTGAAGATATAAAGAAATGAGAATTCCTTCCTTTAGACATTTAGAACAGTAATCAGTGTAAAATATTTGTCAGTTGCATCCGACTTTGCCAATTTTGAGCCACTCAGCAGCTCTCACCAAAGATCCTGGCTGATACTTGAAGATGTTTGAGATTCCAGTAATAGACTGTCAAAGAGTAAGATGTCGGTTAACGCTTAGGTTTTCCTAACACGTTAATAACTAGAAGGTGGCTTCGTCAGTGCTAGAATCATGTTCTATAATGCCAAGTCCAATGCACTTCCCCCGCATCTCACCTCCTTTGTCCCTGAATATTGCCAAATATATGGGGCACACTTGTTAACTATTTTTTCGAATGAATGAATGTTTGTGTTTGAAGCAGAGAACGTTGCATTTTTCTTGCTGTTTTAATAATAGTTGTTTTTGTTTGTGACATACAGAAGTAGGCAAAAAAAAAAAAGATTTAAATCTCAATTCTGTTGTTAACAAGACTGTAACCACAGGAAATTCTCTTAACTCCTTTTGGACACAGTTTCATTATTTTTTGAAAAACAATCTGGGGAAGGGAATTTGAATGGATATTATGGTAGATCATTTTCTTACATGAATGTCTAGGGTTTTACATTTAACTGAGCAGAACGAAGCTTTAATTCAAAAGGTTTCTGTAAAGTTATTTAAAGGTAATACAGTTTTTAATTGTAAAAGTTGTTCTTGTTTACAATAACTAAAGTATTTACTTAAATATATATCACATGGCTATGGAACAGTTATTCTTAGTAAAATTAGAAAGAGTTCTTTATCCAAAGCTCCCAGGAGTCACAATATGCAGTTAATGGTCTGCCCTGAGATATGAATTATGTCAGATAATATTGCAAATGCCTTGGGAATACCTTTTTGCCTATATTGGGTAGTTGTGTTTTCTCGGCCTTATATTTCACTTCTGTCTTACTGGAGGATTTGATTACGGAGGAGCAAATGTAAGCCCTATCGTTTGACTTGCAATTATTCAAAATGTTTACGTTATGCCTTCAAATTTCTCTCAAATGGCTACTAAGGGCCTGGTACCACATGAGGCTCTCAGTACTTATAGATGTGCAAGGTGTGCCCTCTGACCTCCTGGGGTTTCAGAGAATGGAGAGGTGGCTTCTGTGTGGTGCTTGAGAAGATGCTTACGAACGGTTTCTCAGTGGAGACAGTTGGACTGCTTCTTAACAGGTGATATTGGAACTGGGAAACGACAGTCGAGGCAGCGAGGAAAAAGGTAGTTTGGTACAGTAGCACTAGGAACAACGGCATGGACCCGTGACACAGTTGTGACTTGGGGCAGATGGAAGTCAGCAGTTCGTCACACCCATCAGCGAGCAAGGGTACATGGCAAGAGACGGGGCTGTGGAACTGGTCGGGACAGACAGCAGAGGGCTGTGCGTGCCCTGCTTTGTATCTTTTTAGGTTGACCCTGGGGAGCTATTCCAGAGTCTCAGTTGGGTAGTTCCATGGTCGGGGTCATGTTTAGGAAAACCCCTCCATTGGCGGTGTGGATAAACTTAGTGTGTGAGGGGAGATACGATATTTAGGACACGGGTGCCACCCTCCAGGAGGGAGATTTTGAGACCCAGAGCTACCACACAGCAGTAGGATTAGAACAAAGGGATGATGCAGTGCGTGTTAAGGAGAGTCGAAGGGAGGTTTTAGGAAAGGCAAGGGAGATGTCCAAGATTGTTTGTTGCGTGGCTTGCAAAGGATGACCGTCACACGGGAAAAAATAATTCTAGTTAGGGATATACTCGTTTGGGGTCATGGCGGGGCATTGCTTTGTATAAATCTAGTTGGTAGTTGAATACACAAGCCAAGAGCTTAGATAAATCTAGGAGGTGCTCGAATACCTGGGTTGAACAGGACATGGAGACTTCTGATTCTTGAACACATTGATGGAGCTGGGATGAGGTCATGAAGCCTTATAAGTGAGGATTTCAGAAGGCACCAGGCGCAGAGTGCTGTCTGTGGGGGGGGCCGGGGCGAGGACTGGGGGAGCACACAAAGGAAACTGAGTTTAATATTTCGAAGCTGCATTATGTTGTGTTAGCCTATGGGTGAGAAGGACTCTCAAGTTATCAAGGCCCATCCTGTGCTATATTGGTTTCTGGAACCAAGCTTCCTGCTTCCCCGCGAAGTAAATACACCTGTGGAGTAGGGCAGGCGATGGTGGAAAGGTAGAGAGGGGTGTGGTGAGAGAGTGGGGCTTGAAACCAGTCTGTTTGGAGTTTACACTTGTGATCCGCACCTGGGCTGTGCTTGCCGCTAGCCACCAAGTCATCATTTTGTGTCCGTCTCTGTGTCCTAGTAGTGTCTTAATTCTCGAGGGGCTTAGGACTTGCCTTACCCCAGTCCTGAGTTCTGACCTGTAATGGAGCCGCTCAGACCGGCAGATCTGCTGCACACTGTCGTGAAGCCAGGCTCTGTCCACTCGCAGGTGGTCATCAGCTAACCACCCGGAGACATCCCTGAGTTCCCTGACCAGGGATCAAACATGCGCCCCTGCAGTGGAAGCACAGAGTCTTCACCACTGGACTGCCAGGGAAGTGCCGATGGTTCCTCATGCTTTAGTCCCTCAACACTCACGGTCTGCGTAGCTTCTTCGTATTTCTCACCCATCACCTCCTGATGTTGTTCATTTTCTTAAAGAGTGCACTTGTCTTTGGTCTCAAAAACCCCTGAAGTCAGAGAATGTGAATTGTAACTTGCATCCCTCCCACTGCAGTCTCCTCTCTATATAAATAGAGTATTTGCCAAACGCTGGTGAATGTGGGGCTGGTCCAGCAGCTGACGATGTGATGGAATTATGGTCCTATCTGAAAACAAGAGTAGGAACAAGAGTCACTTCTGTATTAATTCGTCAAGAACTTTTGAGCTTCTAATACATGTAGAGGACACTGCTGGGCCCTGTGGAAGATTCAAAACTTGATCACACAAGAGTCCCACTGTAAAGAAACTTATTGGTCAGAACCCCACTCATTGGTAGGGTTACGAGTGATCCTAGACCAATTATAAGCCCCTCATTGGTCCCTATTTTATTTTTAAAAAATTTATTTTAAAATTAGAAACAAATTTAAATTCATCCTTCATTGAGACTTGTCACCAAAGCAGTAGTGATGGGCTTCAAGCAGCAATTATTAGAAATCCCTGAAGATAAAAGGGAATATGTGCACACTTTTGTTTTGAGATAGTAACTTACATTTTTTAGACGGACAGGCGAAGGTCAATAAATAGTTACACAAGTGCTATTAAAAATTAAAGAGAAATCTATTTTTATTCTGAATTTCATCTTCATAAAGTTGAAAGTGTGACCTCTCTGTAGCATTGAAAGACTTTTTTTCGTAGCTCCAAAGATCATTGACCTATAACCTGGAGTCTAGAATATGTTTATTATTGACAGACACTTGTTAGAACATTTGCTTCAGAAAACTTTTTTGTTTACCTAAGTGTCTAAAACATGTTTACTGTAGGAGGTCGAGCTGACCACTAGCTTTGCAGACAGTCAATATTGATGACCCCTCACTGATTTAGTTAAACTCAAGATAGGCAGTTTTTTTTTTGGTAAAAATATGTTTTCAATAAAATTAAGTGAGTTTAAAAGGTAACTTGTAAATAAAATGCAGAATCTCAGTTTTTCATGTTAAGTCCCTGCAACAAATGAGGGAAATGATATAAAAAGGGAGTTTTCTGGCCAGTGGCAAAGCCAGAACTACAGCAAGCCGGGTTTTCACTGATTGATTGATTGATTGATTAAGTGAGTGGGCCATCCATCTATCCATCCATCCATCCATTCTTTCTTTCTTTGATTAATTAAAATTTTCAGTTGAGAGAGCACATATTGATTAGAGCAGAGTGTCAGGGATCATGTTAGGTTTTGAAAAAAGAAAGAAAAGTAAGAGATACTCTTTTTTTAAAATTTATTTATTCTGGGCTGCGTTGGGTCTTCGTTGCTGCATGCGGGCTTTTCTCTAGTTGCGGCGAGCAGGGGCTATTCTTCATTCTGGTGCGTGGGCTTCTCATTGCGCGGTGGCTTCTCTTGTTGTGGAGCACGGGCTCTAGGTGCGTGGGCTTCAGTAGTTGTGGCACGCGGGCTCAATAGTTGTGGCTCGTGGGCTCTAGAGTGCAGGCTCAGTAGTTGTGGCGCATGGGCTTAGTTGATCCGCAGCATGTGGGATCTTCCCGGCCCAGGGATCGAACCCATGTCCCCTGCATTGGCAGGCAGATTCTTAACCAGTGCGCCACCAGGGAAGCCCCAAGACATACTATTTTTAGATCAGTTATTCTAAAGGTGGTGCCTCAGAGGAGTTTCTATACATCATAAAGCTTTTCTCAGGAGAGTTTTTGACTCACCATATAATTTCTCAAAGAAGCATTTACTACCTCTTGTTAAAACATGAGGACTGCTGCAGGGGTTAATGCACTCAGTTGCTTAAGTGGGGAACTGACTGAGCGCTAACTGGAAAAGGCATCCAATGAGCCTTTTTTATGTCCCACCCTAACGACTCTCGCTGCAGGGCAGAGCGCCCGAGAGGCGACTGGAGGCCCCCTAGGAGCTGTTGGAGTGATGTGTCAACAGTCTGCAGCTGACTGGTGGGGACCCACGGACAGCCCAGCCTGGCGGTTCCAGGGCAGGCCAAGCTCTGACAGCAGCCAGGAGGTGTTCAGTGGTTGAAAGGGACCGCTAGAGCCCTCTGCAGAGACAAGTGGGGAGAGGTGCTGGGTTTTTTGTAAAGTTGAGGTGACAGGGCGTCATGTGGGAGACGGGCAGCCTGACTGGTGAGCTGCGGGGAAGGACGTGAGCGCTGCACAGCAATCGTAGGAGACAGAGGTCCTGCACTGCCGGCAGTGAGGCGTGCTCCAGGAAAACGACTGAAATCCGTCATGTTGCTGGTTCGTGCATTTAGCAGATTGGAGTGTTCATGGAAAATGATCTTTTTAAGATTAAAAATACATGCCTATAATATATTGCTGTCCCTTTTCGCGCCTTCAGTATAGTTACAGGACTCCCTGTATCTCCCAAACACAACAGCAAAGAAATCCTAGTGTAGTCATTCAGTGAGTCAATACATGTTAGAAAATTAGGTTTTCAGAGTCAAGTTTTGTGGGTTTGTAAAAATTTCTTTTTCAGTAGTGACAGTTTTCAGACTGGTATTTACAAAACACTGTTTCCTAATTTTGATAGGTTTTTGCAGAGGTGCCTGCGGTGAGTGTGTAAACTTTTCAAACCATGATTTTTGGAAACTCTTGTGATTGCTGTCAAGTGTTATTTCAAGAAAACATTTCACTTTTTTTTTTTTATATATATTGCAAATTGAATTAGCGTCATGATTTCACCACATCTGCTAGCCTTTCTGTGCCCAGGATGATTTTTGGCTGCATCCTTCTATATAAGGATGCTATAAAAGAGGAGAGAATCCAAAAATGATTAAGGGCGGGGAAGCATTTTTAAATAAGTGTTAAAGATGACTGCTCAGAAGGATGTGGGTGAATTTGGTGTGTCACTTCAGTGTGTTTGCCAAAAACATACTGGCTTAGAGACACACCCTGTAAATGGTTTAGTGTCTTGGATTGTCATCGCGGAGTCCTGGGGGCATAAGGCACCGCTTGTGCTACTGGCCATTTTCCTAAGCTGTAATCTCCCCTGTCCTGTTCTTGGGTGCCAACCCAGCTATCTTGAGTAGCACCCAGTTGGCTCCGTGCTATCCTATGCCATTATCAAGTGGGAAGACCTTCACTCAGGGCTTGAAGGAGACACACAAACATTTGTTAGATTGGAGAAGTGTCTATTTCAATAATGTTGAGGTAAATTCACTTTGGAATGTTCTAACTGTTCAGTGTTGACACACCCTACTTCAACATTACAAAAATAAAAATTATGGTGTGTTTCCTATGGTGCCTTTTAGTCAGGTGTTTAGTGTTATATTTGGCTTGATGAAATCTGGAATTTTTATGATCATTGTTACCATAGGAAATTTCAAGGGAATCATTTTCTGGTATGTATTTTACTTCTTACAGCTTGGCTTCTAAGTCTATAACGTCCACTTACCTTTAACTTTGTGAATTAAGTTCAAATATTTTCAAAACCCCCTTGGTGTTCTAATTGTTCTTGGCTTCAATAGGTTACAGCAAAGCCAAGTAGAATAGAAAACTGAGTCTTAAATAAAAATCAGAAAATATTGGATTAGCCAAATGCTTTCTCCTTCATTTAGTTGGGAAATACTCATATTTTGCCAAAATTTGAAACAAAATTCCATTGTCCTTTAATACGTCTCTTTTCCGTCACTTGACTAAATGTTCAACGTTGTTCCTGTGCGTTAGAAGAGAGAGAACTGTTTACGTTATAAAAGTAGGGTTACATACTCCAGCGCCCACAATTTCAGGGAGCTACAGCTACAAATTCTAGAACTATGTAAGTAGGAAAGTTAAGCCATGGTACTCATTTTGCACAGACTGCAGTGGGAGGGTGGGCAGAAGAGGGAAGGAGAATAGCACAAAAATTTAATTTTTAGTCTCTGGAAATCTGCATCCCATAGGAGTACAGAATGTTATATTTGGAAGGGACTTAAGTTTTCCGATCCAGCTGTCTACCCCATTCACAGATACTCCCACCAAAATCCCTACAGAGGCCTTCATTAAAGAATCAGGAACTGATTACCTTCTGAGACAATCACTTCCAGCTTTGAGCGGATCGAAAGCTCCTGCTTGTTCTGAAACAGAAGATCTCTCTGGAATGCCGCTGCCTTATTTCTTGGGCCATCCTTGCCAGCGACTCTGAACAGCTTTAAATGAAACAATTTCTGTTATTCGAGGATTGTGACTGTGTCTCTACTCCAGGTCTTTGCTCCATTTTTCCAACTGTCTTTTCCATTGGAGGGCTTCCCGTGCTCCAGCTGTGAGCTTCACCCTTTAGAGCATCTGTCCAAATTGTTAATACCCGTGTCAAATGGCTTAGAACTGAGAACAGCACCCTCGGGGTATTCTAAACATGAGGAATGGAGTTATTGCTTATTTACTTTTCTCGTGTTCCTAGATTCATTAATGAAGTCAGAATTGCATTAGCTTTTGAGACAATAATTACTGTATTGATTTATATTGAACTCGTAGTGAAGTAACTTTTTAAAGTAACTTTAGATGCTACTCTCCCACATCTAATATTTATGAATTTTTTAAAATCGTAAATTCATGACTTTATATATTTCACTGTTATGTTAAAATAATATCTGTGAGTAAAATAATGTTGAGGAAAACTGAGTCAAAAATGTATAAAAGATATTATGGGGTTGCAAGGTTGAGGGTAGAGGTTTTTTTTACCTTTTTAATTGTTACTTTTGAGTTTCTGTTAATGTTGATATAATATTCGTGCCCTCGCATTTTAAAAAAACAAAAATTATGATGGTCTTAAGAGCTTGTTCCAGATGGTTGAGATCTGATTTCTCTTTTCTGACTCACTGACTATTCTTTCCAAATCACGTCCTTTGGAACACCTATATCATCATCCAGGTGACCAAAGGTGCTGTCAGAAAAGTTCAGGTTGAGGAATGAATCCATGGCCACCAAGTCCCATTTCTCCACAAGTCAACATCAGCTATAACATTGGCCTGTTAATCGGCCGTCCTTTTCTGGAGTCAGTTAAATATCTATCAAAGAAATTAACAGTCTTTCATAGCCATGAGTTCATGGATTAAATGGTCAGGAAGACATTTTTCTGTGCAAAATGGTTAGTCTGAAAAACAGATTCGCTCTTAAAATGTAGAAACCCAGAAACAGTAACAAAATAATTTCAGCCTAACTCCTCTGGGTAGAACAACCAAAAATGAGACCTCCGTCAAGGCTGTGCGGGGGAGGGGGAGTGGATTGGCAAGGGTGTGGAGAAAAGGGAACCCTTGTGCACTGTTGGTGGGAGTGTGAATTGCTGCAGCCAAGTTACAAGAGGATCCTCTGTACCATCTTCTGTACGGAAAACGGTACAGAGGATCCTCCAAAAACTAAAACAGAACTACTACACGATCCAGCAACTCCACTTCTGGGTATTGAGCCACGGGAATTAAAATCAGGATTTCGGAGAGATCACTGCATCCCCATGTTCACTTCAGCATTGTTCGCCGTAGCCAGGATGAGAGAGCACAGCCTGGAGGACGGTGAACTAATAACTGACTGTTGCCGGAAGCCGCCTAGTTTGTGGTAGTTGGTTACACAGCAGCAGAAAATGAAGGCAGGTAGGGAAGAGGAAGGTATCCGGGGAAGATGGGCAGGAGAGCGCTCTTCCCCAAATGAGTGAGCTGTCACATGAGTTCATTCCTAGCACCCAGTGTCCCCAAAGACATCAGCTTGGTGGCTGTGGTGTTGCTGCTGTCACAAACGATCACGGACTTGGTAGTTAAAAGAACACACCTTTGTTACCGTACAGATCTTCACATTGGGAGTTCAAAATTGGTTTTACAGGCTAAAATCGATGTGTCAGCAGGGCTGCTTCCTTCTGGGGTCTCCAGAGGTGAGTCTTTTCTTGTCTTCCAGCTTCTAGAGGCCACGTGCATTCCTTGGCTTGCGGCCCTTCAATGTATGAAATCACTTTCTCCATAACCATCAGGACGCCAAGTCCTGTATTCTACAGAAGACCTTAGTTAACAAAGAAATCTTTACTCTTACGTTCCCAGGATCTGCGTGATCGTATCCCTTTATCTTCTGAAGGAAATCCCCTTCTTTTCAAATGCATATCTTACCTTCTGTAAAGCTACTTCTTATGTGAGTTTTTGTTACCCAGAGAAGAACAAGCCTGGAGAAGAACATTCCCATGCATTAGTTACTTGGGAGGGGGTCCAGTGGAACGGTGGTGGGGGGGCCTGGGGGCTGTGACAAGGGAGGGAGGGTGGCCAGCAGGGTGTCTGCTATCGCTCAGGTGACCCCACAGGTGACTGGAGCCTAGTCTTCCCTGGGGATTCTGCACAGGAGAGTGGAACGTACCAGGTCATCATCCCACCTGAGGGCAGAGGAAGATGGAGCATTTTTACACAGTCTCAACTGTGTGTCACTGACCGGAGCTGCTGTGCTGTGTCAGTCTGTCAGCAGGTCCAGGCAGGTAAAGTGGGCTCTGACAGGGAGAGGGAGCCCTCAGGCAGAGGAACTCAGGTGCTAGCATGGGGCCATGCGGTGTGTCTGCTTGTTTTTATTTTAACATCTTTTTTTTTGTTTTTTTCTGATTTTACAACACTTATATTTCTTTTTTTTTAATTTTTTTTATTTTTGGCTGTGTTGGGTCTTCGTTTCTGTGCGAGGGCTTTCTCTAGTTGCGGCAAGCGGGGGCCACTCTTCATCGCAGTGCATGGGCCTCTCAGTATCGCGGCCTCTCTTGTTGTGGAGCACAGGCTCCAGACGCGTAGGCTCAGTAGTTGTGGCACACGGGCCTGGTTGCTCCGCGGCATATGGGATCTTCCCAGACCAGGGCCCGAACCCGTGTCCCCTGCATTGGCAGGCAGATTCTCAAGCACTGCGCCACCAGAGAAGCCCTAACATCTTTATTAGAGTATAATTGCTTTACAGTGGTGTATTAGTTGCTGCTGTATAACAAAGTGAATCAGCTATACATATACATATATTCCCATATCCCCTGCCTCTTGCATCTCCCTCCCATCCTCCCTATCCCACCCCTCTCGGTGGACACAAAGCACCGACCTGATCTCCCTGTGCTATGCGGCTGCTTCCCACTAGCTATCTATTTTACATTTGGTAGTGTATATATGTCCATGCCACTCTCACTTCGTCCCAGCTTACCCTTCCCCCTCCCCGTGTCCTCAATTCCATTCTCTACATCTGCGTCTTTATTCCTGTCCTGCCCCTAGGTTCTTCAGAACCTTTTTTTTTTTTTTTAGATTCCATATATATGTGTTAGCATACGGTATTTGTTTTTCTCTTTCTGACTTACTTCACTCTGTATGACAGACTCTAGGTCCATCCACCTCACTACAAATAACTCAATTGCGTTTCTTTTTATGGCTGAGTAAAACTGTCACTGTTTGCAGATGACATGATACTATACATAGAGGATCCTAAAGATGCCACCAGAAAACTACTAGAGCTAATCAGTGAATTTGGTAAAGTGGCAGGATACAAAATTAATGCACAGAAATTTCTTACATTCCTATATACTAACACTGAACAATCTGAAAGAGAAATTAAGGAAACACTCCCATTTACCATTGTAATACCCTTTTGAAATATGTTTACTTTTGAGATCTGGGACTTGTCTCTTCTATGAATCCCAAAGAGATTTCTTGAATGTAAATAGGGCTTGTAAGTAGGTTCTCAAAGAAATTTCTGGAAAATTTCTGTGGCTTGGGGTGTGAATCTTGTGTATGCACGTGTACTTTTCTAAAAATCGGGAAAGTTCGATGTGCTGAGGAAATGGAGGTGGGACTTCCGGAGCCTGGCTGGCGAGCACTTCCCTTCTTGTCTCTTTGCTTTTCCATTTTGAGTCCATTCTCTCGTCCTCCCCAGTCTGAGCACGTGCAGCCCTGCTCACAGACCTGGGAGCCTCCCTCCCTCCTTCTCTGTCTCCTCCTGGGACTGTTTCTCTCCGCTCTTTGCCCCCTTTCGACGTCAGCGTCCCTTCTTCATGATGCGTGTTCTCTCACACCTCCTGGGAATAGTGGGCGTGAGAATCTGTGGAACCCTGAGCCCTGGGGGGTTGAGTGATTGCGGGACAGCAAGAAGGCGGGACCCTGGCCAGGGGAGGATATGGGGGGGGACGGCGGCTTCTCTGAAACCTGGCCAGAGTCAGCAGGTCAGCGTCCTGGTGGTGAAAGGGTGACTCTTAGCTGTGAGTGAGTCAGGGGCACCGTCTGGACTCAGCTGACTGTGAGCCTCAGTGAGTCTCCCACGTCCAGCTCGAGCTCTGACACTGTGTACGTTTTAGGGTTAACAGACCTGTGCAGACCCCCTCCTTCAAGTCCCTTCCTACTGGGCCTCCTCCCCCTGTGGCTTTTGCCTTTCCATTTGTATTTTCATTTACCCTCTGAACTCTGATTTCAATCCTTATGACTCAGAATTGTTTTGCGGTGTTAACTAGAGCTTCCACATAACACAAGTTAAATCTTTCCTTTATAAGGTGTATATGATCTATATAAACATAGATATTTATATGTTTATGTATATATTTTATGTAACTATACATAAATTATATTGTATGTATAGATATAAAACTGAATGAAACAATGCTGACTAGACTCAGTATAAATTGTCAGAGTTGAATAGTTTGTTGAAAAACAAATGAGCTGTGATGTTCTCTCCTTCACACTGTACACGAGACCTACAGTCTGATATCTGCTCTGACTTATACATTATCACCACACATGCCAAGTTTAATGGAAAAATTGGGGGGGGCATTATAATAAGTATGACAAACATATACGAGCTAAACAGGATATATGCATTGTCCTTCACTACGCAAATTCTTGTAACCTGAATGCTTGCGCTCCAGATTCATGAACAGAATGGATTTAGATAGTTTTTGAGATACGATTATTTGGAGGAAACTTTCAAAGATACTTTCCTTTGGATTCCCTTGGATAAATAACACCCCGAATATCTGCACCCAGGAACAGAGCTGCTTTGGAAGAAATAAAGCCCCTTTTTTGCTCTCCTTTAGAGACATACCTTGGACAAAAGCAATCATTTCAGAATACAACTTTTTAAAACCGTGAAAATTTATAACAGTCATCACCACACGGGTAATTTACTGTATAATACTGAGGTGAACTGAAGGATTTGGTGTAAAATGGTAGAGTGCAGCTTCTTCATATGGACAGGTCTGCACTACACACTAGAAGAGCTTGTTTCAGTAAACTGTTAACTTTAGCACCAAAGGCCCCAAGTGTCTGTGATATAAACCAGCCCTATCTAATAAGGCAGCAGAGTCACACTCAATAAAAGGCGTTTCTGAGATTTAAGAACGTTGAAAAGTGTTGCTTTTCATTTTTATGAACAGTAGTAGCAGGAGAGATTCTGCCAGACAGTGTCTCAAGTAGAGATTTCAGCATATGATTGTTGTTGGTTTTGGCACAGGCTTTGGTAGGTCATCAAAAGTGTCTTACGGGTGTTCTCTCCTTCTTTGTTTTGTTTTCGAATCTGTCTCTGGTTTTGGGTGCGTAATGAAGAATTGCATTAATTAGGTTGTAGCAATCGGCGTCAAGAGGCCCTCTACCTTAAAGCATCCGTTGGACGCCAGTGACGATTCAGGGCAAAGGTTGTATTCATATTCCTGCCTTGCGTCTTTTTATTGCCGACAGCTGTGCACTGCATGCTTGTACACTCTCTGGTGCTTTGGTTTCACCATCAACAACCAGAACAACGAAAACGTTTGTGGGAAGGTTTCTTTCAGTGAAGAATGCAGTGGGTGGGAAATCATGATAGTCCGATGAAATCACGGGCATTTGATTTCCTAAAAGAAGAAGTTCATATAAGGACCAGTGTGCTAGAGGCTGTTGAAGTGGAAACAAAAGGTCGATACTGTCTGTGATTTTGCAATCAAGTGGCGAGGAGTGTGCTATTCAGGTCCGTTGCTGTTGAAATACATGGGAACATGGAAGACTCTAAAGACATTAAACAGATTCTGTTCCCGGGGAAAGGAAACAGACAGGAGGAGGACGGTTCATCAGACGCAGATTCACGATGAACGCGGTGTGATTCAAAACTCGCTTGGGCGTCCGTCCTCTTCCTGGACTACACCTCAACAGCATCTTAGTTTCATTTCACTGAGGTAGATGGCCTGATTCTTTTTCCAGATCAAAATGGTTCAGGTTTTTAAAATGACATGTCGGAAAATATCGGTGCGCTGTACAAAATGGAGACATGTAGATACAGGTAAAACCATGTTTTTCTTTTTCTTGTAATTCAGTTAGGCACTTGGGAAAGTATATCAATACTTTAGGTTATTAGACGACTCTTTATTGAAAATAAAGCAAAAAAAAAAAGCAAGTGTCTTTGAGGCTTTCCCATAGGTGTGAATTTTATGAAAAACAGAAGCCTTTTAAAACACGTGTGTCTTTAAAGCATATTATCCATTTTTGCAAAAGAAAAATACTTATAAAATATTTTTACCCTCGAGTGGAACCTGGAGATTTAATGTATGTGGCCAGAGGTCCAGCATCACCACCATGAACCTTTGGTTCTGTTTAAGCCTGTGTTACACAGGGCGCTCCTCAAGATAGACGGGGCTGCGTCAGAATGTTTGCCTTTACATTCAATAGCCCTCACATGCCTCGTTTCTTGAGTTACGGCTCTCGTTTTATAGGTTTCCTGCTTCCTTCTCTCTCATTCCAGCAACTGCTGTGTTTTTGCAGCTGATGGAAGCTGCAAGCCGGTGTGACGTGTCAATATTTTTTTTTCACTGTTTATCTGAAATTCACATTTAACTGGGAGTCCTATAATTTACCTGGCAACCTTACCACACCCCTTTTCAGGAAATCCTTGCGATAGGAACCCTGCTTCCTCAGCAGATCCCAAGGGAGATAGCAGGCGTCATAGGACCTTAGGGACTCCCACAAAAGATTCCTACGCCCAGCACAGAAAAGGCATATAGGGCTCCTCTGTTCTTCAAGCTAAGAACACCAGGAGTCACGCGAATAGGGCTAAAGAATAAGGCTAGAGTTTTCCAGGAAACCTCCTAGGTGCACCCATGTCTGATTCCCAAGGCTTCTGTGTCCATTTAGCATTACACATTATTTAGTAGTAGCTTGAAACAATAAAAGTTCCTCTTAACTCACATATCGGAGGCCATATAGGGCTGATATGGTGGCCTCACAAATCATCAAAGACCCAGGTTTCTGTGTGCTCTCTGGTCTACCATGCCTCATGCACTAGAATGGCTGCTGGGTCTCCAGCCCTCAGGTACACATTCTAGAAAGCAGAAGGAGAGACGAGAAAGAGGAAGGATGCCATCCCTCCTAGTCTTCAAAAGCTACTCTCCGAAAGTAATCCTTCGCTTCTGCTCATTGGCCACAGCTTAACCACACAGCCACATGTATTTGCGTGGGAGGCTAGGAAATGCAGTCTCTCTTACGGGAAACTTTATGGGCATATGGAGATTCTGTTGCTAAAATTTGGGGCAAAGTTATTGGAAGCCTGTGCCACGTCCTCCTCTGTGTTGGCTCTGCAATACGTCAGCATGGCTAGGCTGAATTATGTTTCCCAGAAATCCCTCTCCTGTATGAATCACCACAAAGGAGATCATCCTTGGGGGTGGGGGGAGGGAATCAGGAGGGTGCGAGGGAAGCAGCCGCCATTTTGCGGGTCACCCCCATTGCCTCCGATCTGCTGACTCACCGTGTTGGTGTGAAGCAGCGGCTGGGTCTGCACGTCCTCCACTTTCTCCGGCTCCCCCCGCAGCTTCTCCAAGTCACAGGTCAGGCGTGGATGTCTGTCAGCTCCCTGGGGAGGGGCCCCGCGTTCTGCAGGAAGCCCTCATCGCCAGGGTCGAGGCGGCAATCATGACCAGCGTCGGTCCACCCTTGTGTGGTTCCACTAGTGCTTGTGGGCTCGGCCTGCTTCCCATCCCTCCCACCTGGGGCTCCTCTTCCCTTCCTGACTGCTGCCCTGTGGGCTTCCGGCTCCAGCTGGAAGCATCGGACGCAGAGACAACAGCCTCATGGCAGCAGCTCGCCCAGCCCTGCAGGGGTGTCAGCAAAGCTCTGGAACAAATCCCTCTAACTGTGTGTAACTCTACAACGCCTGTGACGGCTTGGAGAGAAATATAGCTTATATGTAGAACCAGTTTATCTGTATCTATAGGATATATTGGATAGGGAGATATATATGTGTCTGTGTGTATATATATATATGATGTAGATATAAAATATGGAGAATATATATGGTATATAGATAGAAGGATATGCCCTATATTTATGTATATGGAATATATGTAATATCTATATCTTTCTATATCTTATGTACATTTATCAATCTACATGCTACATATCTATAGATATACCTATATGATGCATATTATCTGTCAATATAGTATTGATACAGATACCATACATAGGTATATCTCATCCATCTCCATGTTAATTGCATATATACATACACACATATGTGTATGTATATTTCCCGTGGATCTAGAGCTAACTATAGATGTTGGCATTCTATTGGTCTGCGTATTGGGTTGCCCCCTGACTGATGAACTGTCGCTCTCACAGCCACCTGACATCCACTCCTTTGTTACTCTGGGAGCCCAGAACACAAGCTCCAGACGCTTAACAGAACCTTGGGGAAGTAGGCTGAATCCACGCCCACGAACCCCTAAACACAAAGAGAAGCTAAAGCTAAACTGTTTCATCAGCTCCATGAATTACAGGAACAAATAAATGCTAAGGTAAATTAAGTAAAATAATGGTGATTCAATTACGTGCATCCCCAAGTTTGTGAAGTAAGCTTTGTATCTACACTGTTACTTCCATTTTCTTTCCTTCATCAAATCTCAGGGGCTCCATACAGTACTGAATAGGTCAGTTCTTCAGATCCATATTTAAATACACTGAGATTAAGGATTATGTCTTAGAACTGGAGACCCTGAAAAGACCTTGTAGTACCTGTTCTGAGAAGGCTTAGCTCCTCCTGGAATTGCCCAGGTTAAGTACTAGTTTATCGAAGTCACTTTTGAGAGAAGGAATGGGATTTTTAATATTTTTTGAGGCTGACGTGCTACCTACTGTGCTAACGAGGCATCTGGATTTCTAACAGGTTAAGATTCTTTTTCATACTAAAAGAGTAAAATGCATTAGAGGCACACAAGTAGCCAGTTATAAGAGAAAGTTTTACAAAAGGGAAAATTTTATATTTAAGGGAATATGATGGATTGGGGGAAATGGAAGATATCTTAAAGAATCATTTGGAAGGTTAAGACTGAATTGATGAAACTCTGGCCATTGTGGGAAATCACACCAAGTTTTTCAAGATTCACATGAAGTTTTGGAGATGATGCTTTTTTTTTTTGTGGTATGCGGGCTTCTCACTGCTGTGGCCTCTCCCGTTGCAGAGCACAGGCTCTGGACGCACAGGCTCAGCGGCCATGGCTCACGGGCCCAGCCGCTCCGCGGCATGTGGGATCTTCCCGGACCGGGGCACGAACCCGTGTCCCCTGCATCAGCAGACAGACTCTCAACCACTGCGCCACCAGGGAAGCCCGAGATGATGCTTATTGAATCTAGCTGACCGTAGAAAAGTGAATCTAGAGAAACTAGTTCTCAAGATGTTTTGCAGTTTCTGTATTTCATAAATGAACGAACACGAAGGCAGATAACAAGGAAGATGGGACGTAAATAAGGTTCCTGTCTCCCTGCTGTCTCCTTCTTGCTCTTCCTTCTTCTCTACGCTGTGTTACATCCTTGAAGAGAAAGGCTTCTCAACTGCGGAAATACTTATGAAGTCCGGCGTTTTGTCTTCTGAAGTTTGGGGTTTTATTTTATTTCGCTTTCTGTAGAGAACTCAACACTCCAAGAGCTAGACTAGGATGCCTTGTACCAAACTTTCATGCTTTCCTGTCTTCCGTCAGTAACAAGGCACAGCTGTCCTTATCATTGACAAAGGATGTCCATTTGACAGGGAAGCTGATTACCCAAAGTATGGCAGTTATCAGGAAATACTTGGAGAAGAACAGTACAGTCGTTGGGTACCAAATGTGAGTTAAATAAGGTGGACGAATGTAGCTAGTGTAGCCTGAGAGAACATAGCATTTAATCTCCTGCTTAAAAATATAGGCCCCAAATTTATTTATAAATTTTGTAAATATACTCAGTTTGAAAAAAATGACCTGAAGTCTATACAGGGTGTGTAGTGGAGGGCATTTGTGATTTAGTATTTGAATTCTACTATGAAAATGGCTTTTTGAGACTAGCCCCATAAGCACCCTAGAAGCCCCTTATGAAAGGTGAAAGTCTGAGTCTCAGACGGGTTTAGACGCTACCAAAGACCAGCCAGGACGCATTGTGGGAGCAGGAAAAGACCTCTGGTGATCAGTTTCTGTGCCTTACGTTTTAAGCACAGAGCAAACTACGGCTCAGATGTCCCCATGTGGGAACTGTCCAGGAGAGGAAAACAGGAATTTCCCTGCTTCTAGTTGGAACTTATCCGGCAATACACAGCACACCTGTACACCATAAGATTTGTAAAAACCCACTGGAGCTCCGGGGGATTACGGCTAATTCTAAATTATCTGGAAGGATAACGAGTAATAGCTAATTGCTTACTACGTGGTTAATTAATCCAGGGTTAATTAGGAACTCTACATTTTTACTGTTTTTTACATTTATAGTTGCAAGTAACAATGGGTTTTACCTTCCCACCCCTCTTTTTGCAAATAGAACCTGCTGATTTGAACATAGATCTCTTTCTTCATTTTTTTTTTTTTTTGCATTATTATCCTGGACGGTTTTAATGAAGTTTAACGCTATTTGAAAAAGATAAATATATATGATGCAACTGAAATTATTTAAGTTGCATAGGCTCTGTGGTTTATGATGGTTCTGTCATTTCAGAGTAGGCCGATGGTATTTGGAGTCAGAGAGCAGAGTGTTCCCCACTGGGGGTGTGCGTATATGTGCCTCTGAGCTTGTCTTGACTGAGAGTCCGCTACGTGAACGCTGTGCTCTCAATGCATAATCTCATTCTCTCGTCTTCTGCTTTCTCCTGTCGGGCCTGAGAAGTTGCCTGGATGGCTGGAAGCCACAGACTAAGGCTGACACGGGCCGCCGCCCCCATTGATAGCAGCTGCTCGATAGGTACCCCTGGCAGAGACTCCTGGTGACAGGTGTGGCTGAGCTCAGCTTCCTCAGAAGGTCCTGCGTGAACAGCGCTCCTTTCTTGATGGCCCTTATCACAGAGGGATCAGTGAACAGGGCGGATTCCACGGGACAGATTAAAGGTTCCATTTGAAGATGACTGATGACACTCACTCTCAAAGAGCTGTCCTCCGAAAGATGACAAAGCGGTCATCTCAGGGGTCCGAAGCCCTCCAGGGGTGTCTTTCATCTCTCCTCTGTGACTCTCAGCGCTTCTTGACTGCTGAGAGGAAACCGTTGGACAGGATAAGAGGAAAGAGCCTGAGGCCCTCCTGTTCTGTCCTGCCTTGCCCACGGGGCCTTCCAAAAAATCTCTGTCTTTACCCCAGGTGCGGTGACATTCTTGAGAGCAAAGGGGTTTGGTTACAGCCCCTCGAAAGAACAGCAGAGCCACCCACAAACACCTAGATTGGACCCCGCACCTAATGCGACACCTGCTCTAATCTGATACCCAGTGAGCACGGTTCTTTGTCCAAAGATGGAGTCCTAGAGGGCACAGAACCGTGTCCTACAGTAAAAGAACATAATGCATGGGGGGTTGAGGTGGAGAAGCCGAATACTGAGAATATTTAAGCCTCACTGATACATGATGTTAACTCAGACTGTTTTCCACGTCATTTGGCAGAAGTTTGTGATTTCTAAAGTAAGGCGAGGGGGGATGCCTAATTTAATGACTCGCACTATTTACAGAAGTCGTTCATTAGCTTCTGAACTCTTAGATGTCAGGGAACTCACGCAATTTGAAAAGCAAGTTCTACAGTTAATGGATGAAACTGAGCTTAAAGAAGCTAGCCATTTGAGTCTAGGAAGATAATACTTAGTTTCTTTTTACTTGATAAGTTATTTAATATAGTTGGGAATGCAATATATAAAATGTATGAAGTTGGCAACGTTGCAGAAGCAGAATATGTGGTACAGCAGCTGTAAAAGCAAAATGAGGCCATAGTGATGGAATGAAGGGGGGCTTTGTTTAATTGTTTCCATATATCAAGAACTCAGGATGTAGGTAGCCCCGGACTGCTTTGCAGACCAATGTCTTGGGGACTTAGACTCTGGGAATTTTCCTGCTCTGAATTGAGAAGTCTTGCATGTGGACCAAGGGAAAAAAAGATTGACTGTTGAGATAAATAGAGGAAGGAATAAATCAAAAGAATATTTCAAAGAATCTTGCCTGTCACCTTAGATTAATAGGTATGCAGCAAACTTGTGCCAACAGAAGTAACAGGAAACAGAACCATCAAAGATAACTATGCATTCTAAGTTTT
Organism: Pseudorca crassidens; assembly: GCF_039906515.1. Lineage (NCBI taxonomy): Eukaryota > Metazoa > Chordata > Mammalia > Artiodactyla > Delphinidae > Pseudorca > Pseudorca crassidens. The sequence continues at coordinate 129,272,133 of NC_090317.1, read as the reverse complement.
CTAGCAACCTAGCAGAATTGTGGCGTGACTAGCAAGAAGGTTGTAAAGAAGAAACGTATTTTGGAGGAGAAGAGGGAAACACATTTGGGGAAGGTCGATCAAGATGGATTTGATAAAGATGGTCAATATGCTCAGGTTGACCAAGAAATAGTCAAGCAGGCTATAGGCACCAAGAATATAAGAGCAGAACATGGGTGAGAGATGGGGTCTGCAAATGATTAGATGGGATTTAGTATCATGGAAGTTGCAATGGAAGAAGAAAGTGGATTTATTTTCTAAAGGGGAGAATATAGAGAACTAGAGACAATAACACAACAGAACCTTGCATAAGCTCAGCATTAAGGCACAGCCTGCTGGAAAGGAAAGACAGCTGAGCGGGTGACCTGATACGGGGCCAGCAGTGATGGGGCCAGCACGATGGGGCCAGGAGAGTGCCACAGTGCAGGAGAGGCTGCCAGCAGAGGTCAGGGTGGATCAGAGGTCCAGAGATGGGGAATAACAGACAACTGGAGGCATTTCCTAACACCAGGAGATCTGTGTCCGTAGTTACGAGATAGAAGTCGTATCACAGGCATTTCAGGAGGGAGGGTGTGGAGGGAGGCTATCAGCACAGAGCAGAAATGCAGAAAAATCGCAGCATACTTTGAAGAAGCAGTGAGGTGTTGCTATTTAGTGCAACCTATTATTTTTTGCGGTACGTGGGCCTGTCACTGTCGTGGCCTCTCCCGTTGCGGAGCACAGGCTCCGGACACGCAGGCTCAGTGGCCACGGTTCACGGGCCCAGCCGCGCCGCGGCATGTGGGATCTTCCCGGACCGGGGCACGAACCCGCGTCCCCTGCATCGGCAGGCGGACTCCCAACCACTGCGCCACCAGGGAAGCCCGTTTTTTTTTTCCCCCTTAAAGTGGGGGTGATCTGAGCATACATGAAGACGGAGGAAAAGGCCTGTACAGAGAAGCGGAGTGGGCTCTGGAGAAATCGAGTTTCTCCACGTTTTCTAACAGCCTGCCAGGGGGGTGACACAGGCAAATGTGAACCTAGTACCAGCCCTATTCAGTGCACGATTCTTATTGCATAATTTTGTTTAAATGTGGAGATGAAATTGTCCCCTAAAGACAAGAAATTATCATTTTTTGCAGAAATCTGTTTTTGCCTTAAAGCAAAAGGACCTTCCTCCCAGGACGTATCATGGTATTCCCTGTGTGCCAATTTAGCTTTCTTCAGGGGCGTAGGTGTACGAGCTGTAAGAAGGGCAGCGGTTAGGTGTGCATACAGGGCGTGAATGTGTAGTGAAAGTAGGCAGAACTCACTCCAAGCCTGCAAGGGCCCTACGTTTTCCCCCAATGGCATGTGGGAGCGTTGCAGTTCAGTCAGTTTTGCTCATGGGTGGTGCGGTTCTTCATAGATTCTGTCTGATGCTGAGGAGTCAGGTCAGGAATGGGCAGGATTTAGGGGTGTTCTGGAGCATAATCCTGTCAAGTAGGGTGTATTTCTGTGAAGTGTTCCTCCACATAGAGGAACAAAGCAAGTATTTCATCGTTTTCAGGAGCTGTATGAAGAAAGAGGGTAGATGTACCCACAGATAGCTAAGCTCATGCTTTCCAACAAGTTTAGCTCTTAAGTACGTGTATCATGCTTCAACAGCTCTAGTTAAATGGAAAAGAAGGAATACTTTCTTGTTTTATGTCATTGAGGCCAAATCACATCTTTGGCTTATTTTTGTTACTGAGGCAGCCTTCATGTTGACTTTGCAAATAGCGTATTTATTTCCCAGGTCCGTAAGACATAAACTTTACTGTCAACTTGCTTCAAGCCAAGGTCAGAACGTAAGACTTACACAGGTCTGGGCTAAAAAACTCTGAAAAATATGAATTTAACTGAAATGAAAACAAATAAAAGCTGAAGAGCATCCAAGATTTAGCTGAAAAAGAATCAGGCATCTTGCTTTAATTTTTTTTTCAGTACGCGGGCCTCTCACTGTTGTGGCCTCTCCCGTTGTGGAGCACAGGCTCCGGACGCGCAGGCTCAGCGGCCATGGCTTGTGGGCCCAGCCGCTCCGCAGCATGTGGGATCTTCCCGGACCGGGGCAGGAACCCGTGTCCCCTGCATCAGCAGCGGACTCTCAACCACTGCGCCACCAGGGAAGCCCCTTGCTTTAGTTGTTACTTCACCACTAAAGGATTCTGAAACTTAGGATTTCATTTATCTTCTGGGGTCTGCAGTCTTTTCATCTATAAAATAATAAAAGCTTGAGAACATGGTACACGACATCACCTCTAGTGCTAAGAGTATACGATGCTGTGAAAATAAAGCTACCATGTGATGAATGCTGTCCTCACTAAGCTTTATAGACAGAGGGAATGACATTGATGAGGCTGATAGGAGTGTTGACTGGAAGGTCTGCAGCCTGGCTCTCCATTCAATGAGTTAATAGATGGAAACAGCTTAGAATGCCATTCCTGGCTACCTCCTACCACCAGTGCACCAGTGCCTGCACGCAGCGTATTGCAGAATCCAAATGACGGCCCCTCTCCAACAGGCTTTATAAGCTGGTGTAATTGACGCCATTGAAATTGTTTTGACTTGGTTACTATCTCAAAAATTCACATTATATCCCTATATCTAGTAGGTATTTAGTTCACCCACAATTCCTATTTATTCACTGTCTCTTCTGTGCCAGAAGACTGTGTTATCTGAGAGTATAAACTTATAAAAGGCAGTCGTGCAGGAGCGAGGCAAGTGAGTCCAGGAAAAGGAGAGTTACACGGAGAGCCCGCTGACAGACTGGGGAGAAAGATCTCCTCTTTCTGGGTCACGAGAGGCTGACTTCACAGTTGCTCCTGCAAAGAGAAGTGAAGCCCGGTAGGCACATTCTGTAAGTCAGCTCGCTGCCACTCATCTCAGCAGCCGCTGTCAGCGGCGTCCTCCTGGTGTGGGACGTGTCCTTAGTGATCCCGGAAGTTGTTCCGGTACTTAGCGCTGTAAAATAGGTATTAGGTGAGCACAGCAAAACGGACACGGTTTTCTCATGAGCATATGTGTGCATGTCTGCACATGGCTTATGTACAGGAAAAACACAGTGTGATTCTTGTGCTCACATTTGAGAATTTACTTTTCTTCAGGAGCTTGACAGAGGTCTCAGCAAGGTTTGGGGTGGGGACTCTTCTGCTTGGGATCCCCCGTAGGCTGAGCTCTGTGAGGGCTGTGTTGCGCAGCACAGAGCAGGCCTTTGATACAGATCTGTGGAAGGAAAAGGTGAGGGAGAAGGAACATCACCGTCCTCTGTTATCTGTCCAGTCCTCTGTGTTGCCAAACCCTTTTCTGGGACCCATTTTGGTCCCTGTCGCATCCCGATGAGGATGTTTGTACCTTTATCGGGCTGATGCAGTCATTTCTGGCAAGGATCAGTCTCCACGGCCGTCCAGGTCCTAAAGCTCAGGGTCTTCGCTCACTGCATTGCTGTAGTTCTGTTAGATTCCTATTAGCATGTTGTACACAGTCACGCTAGCAGAATTTGAGGCCTGCTACGCATGTGTGCAAAATTATGTGCCCCACCTGCGGGCTGTTGCGAGGGAGTAGTTCCTTCTCTGTGTGCCCTGTTGGAAGGTACGTGAAGAGGTAGAGATGAGGAAGGGGGAGGATTTATAGCGCACCTTTTCTTTTAGATTAGAGGAAACAGTGTAGGGTTTGAATGTCCCCTCAAAAATATTTTCCCGTCATTCCAAAAACCATGTTGCAAGGCTCCTGTCCCATTGCAAGTCTGTCCTCTTCCTAATTCCAAGTCTTCCTGCCACCTGCCTCTCCTGCTGGGGGGAAGGGGGGGTTTGTTGGTTTGTTTTTCATTTTTTCTTACTTTTTATTTTATAGTGGGGTATAGTTGATCAACAATGTTGTGATAGTTTCAGGTGTACAGCACAGTGATTCAGTTATACATAGACATGTATCTATTCTTTTTCAGATTCTGTTCTCCTATAGGTTGTTGCATAATATCGAGCTGAGTTCCCTGTGCTCTACAGTAGGCCCTCGTTGGTTATCCATTTTAAATATAGCGGCGTGGATGTGTCAGTCTCAAACTCCCTAACTGTCCCTTCCCCCGCCCTCCCCCCTGGTAACCACAAGGTGGGTTTTTTTTTGTTTGTTTGTTTGTTTTTTTGCAGTACGCGGGCCTCTCACTGTTGTGGCCTCTCCCGTTGCGGAGCACAGGCTCCGGACGCGCAGGCGCAGCGGCCGTGGCTCACGGGCCCAGCCGCTCCGCGGCACGTGGGATCTTCCCGGACCGGGGCACGAGCCCGCGTCCCCTGCATCGGCAGGCGGACCCCTAACCACTGCGCCACCAGGGAAGCCCCGTAAGGTGGGTTTTATAAGCAGCAGCAAGACAAAACTCTGTTATTTTTGAAGAAGAAGCTTAGGGAGCAGATTTGCCGTGCTCTGACAATGCGTGTTTGCATTCTTGATGGATATTAGGGCCTTTCACATCAAAACGCACTCAAGAATGGAGGCAGAGATTTTGTCAGAAAATGTACGTCCGTATGCTTTGGAACATCATGTTTTTACCATGGAGAGCAAAGAATAGATTCATTTCTTAAACAGTGTTAAGTGCTATGTGGTTAGTTTCCTTTGTAGCTTCTCAGATCTCCAGTAGTGCTGGACAGGTTGCTTGTTGGAAACGTCAGTTAATGTGACCCAGACATCTGACTCTGAAGGTTGGCCTCTGCACCTTCACGAAGAATATCAATTTCTGTGGGACCGGGAGAAGAATAGTAACAATAACTAATAAAGCTTAGAAAGTCTTAGGAGAGTTGCCCTTCGGCCAAGCAGTGGCTTTCTCTTGTGGTAGGGACTGACATGAAATTTAGAGCTGACGGCAAATGCTCACGACACACACATCTTTCCAGATGCAAGGCTGATTGCAAGGACAAATCAGGTTACCTTCTAAAGCAGCAGCTAAAGCTGGCTGATCGGAGCGACGCATGTAGACAAATTCAGAAGAGTGTGTATTGTATCTATTGTGACTGGACTTGCGGACCCTCTGCAGACACAGAAGTGCTGCTGACTCCTTGAAAAGACTGGGAGGGTGGCCAAGAACATTCCTGTCTTGGCAGAAAAAGGTGATTGATTGAGCAAACATCAGAAAAAGTGCCCTCCGCTGCATGCCGGTGGAGCCAGGCTTAGAGGTGGAGTGGCAGGTTGAAGTGGCAGAGCCACACCCGGATGGGCGCCCACACAGGGACGTTTCCGCAGTGCGGGGAGGCTCCTCCCAGCCTGGGAACCACCCAATTCAAATGCATCAGGAGTAAACTGGGGCAAGTCCCCGTTACCCAGGACTCCCAACTACACACTTTGTATCCCTTTTCTCCACAACGTCTGCACACGTCTGCACGTAGGACTTCTTTTGAGCCTGTCCTGAAGATATAAATTCAAGATAAACCTATACATACTCTAAGTAAATCTGTTAAAGTTTTGGAAGATGGTTCTTCCTGTGCTAGATATGTAAAGATCCTTTCTGGTCCTGATTAATCTTGAATTTTGAGAGCAGCTGACGTCAACTTTATGTGAAATGAAGGAAGTCTTTGCAAAAAAAAAAAGAACACGTGTATATGATACACACATATATGTATCATGGTAGCAGTTTTTATGTAGAAGCAATACATAGTCCTAAGCTATCTCATCTAAGTAAAAATCCTGTAAGAACCCAACCCACTCTTAAAGGAAACAGAAGAAGAAAACAGGTATATGAGTCAAGCGAAGTTAAGGGTTGGGATACGACTCATTTCCTTTTTATCCATGTGATCTGATCCCATTTTAACTTCTTCAATTTGTTTATCTGGATAACTGAAAAACAGATTATATAGAGAGACTTTGAGACTTAGCGCTGTTGAATAAGTGCTTATTTACTTTATTCCTATCTATCACTCAATCTGTCTATCATCTATCTGTCATGTATTATGTATGCCTCTATCTATCATGTCTCTAGTATTTATGTATTTATCATCTATCTGTCTATGAATATATGTATTATGTATGTATGTATCTGTCTATCTGTCTATCTCAGGCATTTCTGAAGATGCAGTATGTGGTTGAGACACAGTATGTGTTAACAGAGGTACAGTCAGATAGTAATGTCAGCTGGAGCGTTATTTATGGATTCAGCCATTATTTAATGAGTATCAACTTTGTGCAAAGCTCATAAAAGAGGTTCCTAAATATGACCCCCAATTAGTGAAGAATTGTAGTGCACATTTCCTCAATTTATGCACCCAGAAAGCAGCCCAGGTGTTGTCATTGCCGTCCTTGGGTTTTCCCTACATAGATGGTCTTTGTTCACGAGCTGCCGGGAAGACAAAGCTGAGGGGAGACAGGCATAGGAGTTACGTCCAAGACGGTGACACAGTGTTTTTATAGGGAAACCCGTGCCTGAGCCCTAGCCCTACACATGAAGGAAATCACTGTGGTTCACAGAATGGTTTCTCCATAAACACAGGCTTTGTCTGTCTTGTGCTGGTGTTGTATTTCACATTTGTTGAGCAGTGAGCGGTGTTTTCCCTTGTGTGCCTGCAACCCCTGCTGTTGGTAAAGGCGTCCGATAGAGCAGCAGAGCCTTAAGTGTTTCTGCCTCTAGGGGGCCAGGGTTGCTGCTAAATTAATCTCTGGTTTGGGGAGGTTGCGGGAGGCTTTTTATGAATCTGTATGCCCTGAACTCTGAGTTAAGGCCTTCCGAACGGCGTCTTTGTGGCAATCAAGAGGGAGCAGAGCTTTTATTCCTCATTGGAGTAAGGAGCAAACGTAGAACGAGGGGCCAGAGATGACAGGAGGCTTGTCTCGAGGCGTGGAAGGCAGAGGTCAAGGGCTTCTGCTTAACGAGCGGCTGCCGCATTTCCAGCGGGGCTCCTCAGTACAGCGCCTTATCCGAGCTGCTGCCTCTTAGGAGCGCCTCTTAGGTTTGGAAAACATTGGTGTTAAAGGGACATGACATTCTCCAGGTAGCTTACAGTTCAAGCCAGCCTGACCCATGTGATCCCGGTGCGTTCTTTAAGGGAGTCTGTGAAGCATAACGTGAGGGAAAGAGATGATAAACATCTCAACTGGTCTGATTTTTTTTTTTTTTTTTTTTTTTGGTTGAATGTGTTGTACTTCAGCAAGTACCATGAGCGGATAAATATTAATCCCCTGTAATGCAGTCACTTTCTCACCTTAGCAGAACAGCGTTCCGAGGAAATGTGAAACCACTGTCCTCACTGTGTGCCCCTCCCGCTATTCTGGGGGTTGGCAAACCTGAGCCTCTGGGGCGAATGTGACCCACGGCCAGTTGTGTAAATAAAGTTTTATTGGAAGACACCCATGGCCACTCATGGGCGAGCAATCTATGGCTGCTTTTGTCAGACACCGGTAGAGCTGAGTTGTTGTGAAAAACATTCTTTGGTCGACAGAGCCTACGATTTTTATTTAAGACTTACAGAAAACTTTGCTGACCAACCGTGTGAAGGACCCTTACTCTGCTCACGGTCTGCATTTCACTGTCTCATCTGCGAATTTCTCCTTGGCAGAAGCTAACCCAGCATCTCTTTAGCAAGGTATCCCGGGACTTTCCTGGCTGTCCAGTGCTTCAGACTTCGCCTTCCGACGCAGGGGGTGCACGCTGGATCTCTGGTTGGGGAGCTAAAACCCCACATGCCTCGTGGTCAAAAAACCAGAACATAAAATAGAAGCAGTATTGTAACAAATTCAATCAAGACTTTAAAAAAGGGTCCACATCAAAAACATCTTAAAAAAGGAAAAAGTCTCCTACTGGCCACATGTGCCTAGAGAGTACTTGAAATGTGCTTGCCATGACGAAAGAACTGAGTTTTAAATTTTATTTAGTTTTAACTAATTTACGTGGCTACATATGGCTATTGGCTGCTCTGTTGGGTGCATGAAAGAGTTCTTTGGTTGCCTCACAAACTAAGGAAAGAAGAAATCTGGGGAGCTGTGGTCACACTGTGATATTCCTTTTCTAAGATTTTTTTTTCTTTGGTGCAATTCTAAAAGGTATTATTTTTTTACATTCCCTTTCTGATATTTCATTGTTAGCATAGAGAAATCAATTGATTTCTGTATGTTAATCTTGTATCCTGCTACCTTGCTGTGATATTCCTTTTCTAAATTTTTTTTTGTGAAATATAACGCATACACACATTATGCAGAAACGTAATTATGCCATTTTTACTTAATGTGTATCAGATGATGTAGGATTTCAGTTTCTTTTTGAGTTCGTCTTAATGATTTTAAAGGAATGTGTATGATTGAAATTTTGAAATTTTGTGTGTAATGTAGATATCGTCCCAGTTTCTTTCCAGCATCAATTTTTTGTGCTTTATTTATTTTTTTCCTTTTTTTCTGGGTCAGCTTTCCAGTTGATTATTAATTTTACCTTTCTGTTAAAAAATTGAGTACTTCGCTCTGTTCTACTCTATTTCATGTCTTTTTGCTCTATTTATCAGTTGGTGCTATCTTTTTTTTAATAAATTGATTTTTGGCTGCATTGGGTCTTCGTTTCTGTGCACGGGCTTTCTCTAGTTGCGGCGAGCAGGGCTACCCTTTATTGTGGTGCGCGGGCTTCTCATTGCAGTGGCTTCTCTTGTTACGGAGCACAGGCTCTAGGTGCACGGGCTTCAGTAGTTGTGGCGTGTGGGCTTAGTAGTTGTGGCTCGATGGCTCTGGAGCACAGGCTCAGTAGTTGTGGCGCACGGGCTTAGTTGCTCCGCAGCATGTGGCATCTTCCCGGACCAGGGCTCGAACCCGTGTCCCCTGCGTTGGCAGGCGGATTCTTAACCACTGTGCCACCAGGGAAGCCCCGGTGCTATCTTTATTATTACCATCCTTTTACTTTCTTTGAGTAAATTCCCTTGAGTTTATTCTATTTCTTCAACTGCTTTGTTTGAGTTCTTAGCACAGGAATCTTTAACTATTTTTTTTCTATTACATGCATTTTAGGCTCAAAATTTCTGTCTCCTTGTCTTTGATATTATCAATTTGACTAGCATATGATTCGTCTTTTTAATTTTCCAGTTTGAGATTGGTTGATCTTTGATTCTGAAGATTTGTGTGTTTCACCAAACCTGCAAAGTTCTCAACCATTTTCTTTTAGTATTGCCTCTTCTGCATTAAAAAAATAATCCACTTGAATATATTTTGGATCTTGTCATATGGTCAGTTAAATCTAAAACTTCTGTTTAATTTTCATACTTCTTCACTTTTCTGTAGTTCAGTCTGCATTATTTCTACACATCTATATTATAATTCATTAGTATTCTTTTTTTTTTTTTTTTTTTTTTGCCGTACGCGGGCCTCTCACTGTTGTGGCCTCTCCTGTTGCGGAGCACAGGCTCCGGATGCGCAGGCTCAGCGGCCACGGCTCACGGGCCCAGCCGCTCCGCGGCATGTGGGATCTTCCCAGACCGGGGCACGAACCTGTGTCCCCTGCATCGGCAGGCGGACTCCTAACCACTGCACCACCAGGGAAGCCCCCATTAGTATTCTTTTCAGCTATCTTAATCAGCCTATAATCCTTCCATTGATTTTTTTTTTTTTTTACTTTCAATTTTGTTTTTTGTTTTCATTTAAAACATTTTACTTGGTAGTCTCTCAAAAATCTACCTGGCCATTTTTATTTTATTTATTTATTTTTGGCTACTTTGGGTCTTCGTTGCTGTGCGCAGGCTTTCTCTAGTTGTGGCGAGCGGGGGCTACTCTTTGTTGCGGTGCGTGGGCTTCTTATTGCAGTGGCTTCTCGTTGCAGAGCACAGGCTCTAGGCACAGGGGCTTCAGTAGTTGTGGCATGTGGGCTTCAGTAGTTGTGGCTTGTGGGCTCTAGAGCCCAGGCTCAGTAGTTGTGGTGCACGTGCTTAGTTGCTCCATGGCATGTGGGATCTTCCAGGACCAGGGCTTGAACCTGTGTCCCCTGCATTGGCAGGCGGATTCTTAACCATGCACCACCAGGGAAGCCCTGCCTGGCCATTTTTATGGTATCTTACTCATGTTGTTAATTCCTTCTATTTTTGTTTAGATATTTAATACATATTTATTTTATATTCTGCATTGATAATTTTAATGTCGGGTATATTTGGGGGTTATATCCTACTGTTTGATTCTAATGACTATCACTTTGGTAGGGGGAAATCATACAGTTTGTAATTTTTTTAATGTAATTTTTTGGATCTGTCTCTATGAGGTAGAGACACTTCATAAAGGTGCCTTTGAACCTTCAAACTGCGAAATCTATAAACTGTACATGGTTGGTGGGAAGGAGCAGAGGTGGAGACTGCAGGAAAAGCTTGTGCTCTCTTTAGAGACTGATTTTGAGTATAACCTAGTATCCAGAATACTTGAAAATGTTGATAATGTTAGTCTGGGACACATTCATCATCTTCTACCCTGACAGTTGTCCTCTAATCGAATGGCATTGTGTTTGTAGAATAAAGAAGATGGCTTTGCTTTTCTGTACAAAGGCAAGTTTTCTTAAAGATAAGTTTTGGGCAGTGGAAACTTCTTATCATCCTCAAGCTTAGAAAGGTATCACATAGTTATCTTTTTGCGTGCGTACTTCAAGCCAGGATCTGCAGGGAAATTTTTAAAAATTATCTTTATGCGTGGGGAGATTTTTTTTTTCTCCTATTAAGCAGTAAAGTCAAGTTACAAAATTAATATATTTGGTCTTTGGGAATTTGCTAAATTGCATATGCAGCACATGGATGGGCAGATGTCTGTTTCTACCTTCTTTTAGTATTTTTGGTGAAAGATAACTGAGGGACCATAGACTAACCTGAAAATGCTTCTGTGTTTTTATCTTTGTTTGTGTGTATTCCTTTCTCTGCTTGTTCTGAATCAACGTGGATTAGTCGACTGACACACTAAGCTGGGAACTAATTCCCGTAGGCGCTCTGCTTTGGTGTCCCCGGGTTTAATACCCAAGCATACGTACTTTTTACAAGTTTCCCAAAGTGCTTCGTACCATCAGGCAAGTCAGGGAAGCACTAATTGAGGGAACTCACGCTCCATTAACCACACACTCAATTTACAAAATGACCTAGGTGCTTGTGAAATAATGTTTTTCCTAAGTCAAGATACAAGATAAATATATTTCACCCTTGGAAATTTGCAAAATTCTCATAGAATATCAATTCGTAAATAATCTCATTTGCACATATAATGTCGAACCTTTTCATTTGTTTTCCATTGATTTTCAATCACTGTTCTTAAGCTGTTACCCACATGGGACGAGGAAAGCCCCTTACTAATTAGAATTTTGTTATCTTGGAATGCGTGTTATCTACTGGCTTAAAGATCATTGTGTACTTGCTGTGTCCCTGACATAGACATGTGGGTACACAATGGGGAAGAAGCAATTAGCTCAGCTCCAGAGCTGTAGATTCATCACCTGTGTCACTTACTGGATGAGCACCTTGGGGCAACTTATATAAACTCTAGGGAGTCCCATTTTTCTTTTCTGTAGAATGGACTAAATGATTCCTCTGATCATAATGTGTTGATACTAAAGTCAGATAACTTACATAAATTGGTTTCAGGGGGTTAAGTATTGAAGAAACAATACTGTCTCTTAGTGTAACTGTGAATAGTGGCATAATTGTTATCTTGATTATTACCGTTATCATGAGAAGACATGGCAGTTGTCCATGAAGATAACAGAATGCTGATACTCAAGCAGCTGCAGCAGGGCATGTGTGTCTGTTTAATGTACTTTGTACATTGTGGCGTACCGTGGTTTGGGTGCAGTCAGAAAATAATGGAGCATCTGGGAATAAAACTTGGCGTCACTGTTCATAATTAATATTCGCTTGGGATTTTCACGGAGAACTAGGCAGTGTTATTTCAATTCAAAATATCTCTTTCTCCAAGACATGCAGAGCAGTAAGCCGTGAATATCAAGAAAGGAGGAGCTGGACTTTAACAAAATTAGTGAAATGAAAAATTTAAGGAGAAAAATAGATCTTTAAAATTAACTTTGTTTTAAGATATTGTAAATTGTCATACGATGATGGCCTTGCGCCTAGGATAATTCTTCAGTTTTCTTCATCCTCTTTTTACAGGTAGAATGATGACTGTCAATATATAGTGTACAAAATAAACAGCACTGTGGTCACTGATAGTTGTTTCCAGTTGTAGATGACATCTCTCGATTCTTGGTCCTGAATCTCCATCTGCCTAGAATGGTGCCACCAGATATCTCCTTACTCAGAGGTCACCTGCTGTCTGCTGAGTTCTCACACCCCACGCCACCCCAGTTACAAAGCACCACGGCTCCTGTTGTGGACTACGAGCCAAGCACACTTGACACTTGGTCACACCTGCCTACCTGTATGTATACCTCCATGCCTGTGAGCACCTGCGCAGCTGTTAGCTGTTTGCGGGCAGGAGTCATGTTGTATTGGTTATTCTAGACACAGTGCTAGGACAGTAACGAACCCATGATAGGTAATCATTGTGCAAATGTGAAATGATTAAACAGCATATTAATGTTTTATAAGGAGCTGGAAAGCGGAAATGGAAATCACCAATAAGCCAAGTTCAAATCGGCTGACTCAAGACGTGAAGACACGGTTGAATTTGGGTGTGAGAGATATAAAGCGCTGGGAAAAAGCATGTTTAAAAAATGTTTAGATTTTAGACCAATACAAAACTTAAGAAAATAGTATAATCGTATAATAAACTTTCCATCACTCAGCTTCGAAGCGTGCATGCACGGTCGCTCTGCTTTCAGCTATACCTCCCCTCCCTCCAGTCTGGATATTTTTGGAGCCAAGTCTGTACTCACATTGTTTCTTCAATAAACATTTCAGTGTTCACCTCCACAATGGAGGACTGCATAATGTAGTCTGCTGAGTGTGTGAATTTGGACAGCGAGTGTGAGCCTTGGAGCCTGTTTTGTGAGGGTCACAGCTCGTCAGGATCCACAGAGAACAGATGCGGTGCAGATGTGTGTGCCTTGAGTAAAAAGACTCATTAGGCAAAAGCCGTCCCTCGCGTGGACTAGAGGAGCAGAGCGCATTGCTTACTCCGCATTTTCTTCCAAAGCTCCTTCCCTCCAAGAGACACCTTCGTTTTCTTTTCTTTTTTTTTTTTTTTTGCGGTATGTGGGCCTCTCACTGCTGTGCCCTCTCCCGTTGCGGAGCACAGGCTCCGGACGCGCAGGCTCAGCGGCCATGGCTCACGGGCCCAGCCGCTCCGCGGCATGTGGGATCTTCCCGGACCGGGGCACGAACCCGCGTCCCCTGCATCGGCAGGCGGACTCTCAACCACTGCGCCACCAGGGAAGCCCGAGACACCTTTCTTAACGACGCCAGCCTTAGCTTATTGCTATAGCCTCTTTATCAAGACAGTATTTTCCACACAGCTACATTAGATAAAACCTGTTTTGATCATTTTCTGTTTGTGAGAAACAGAGGTTTTGGGTAGATCAGAATAGGGTAAGAGATGAGGTGGGCAAAGAACCCTGCTTGTCCAGGACAGTCTTAGATTTTGCCCTTTGTTTCAGAGCAAGGCCTGAGTATAAACCCTTCTGCTCAAAAAAATGTCCAGGCTTGAGCCATCCAGCCTGTGGTAACCCTAGACACAACTGTCTTAAACTAGGTTGGAGGCTGACAGGGATAGAGAAACCACCCCAGCTGGAAATGCAGAGGCCAGTCACCATGAGGAGACGGGATTCGCAGAGAAGCCATTGGTCAAATGAACTGTTGCAGGAGCTCGGTCGAATGGCTAATTGCTGAGGCTTTGGGGTCCTCTGACTCCAGCGCTGAAAATAGGTGATCTCCTCCCCTTGTCCATGCATCCAGCTCAGGGAGGTAGAAATGAGCTGTCACTCCACCCTGGGGGCCTGAGCCAGTCTCCCCCCGGGGGCCAGGACTGCTGATGTGCACGCAGACATGGCTTGGTCTTTCTGGAATTCTTCCAGTTCAAACGTGTTGTTGGTGCTCAAGTGAGCATGACTTATTTTTCAAAGGAAATCGTAATCTCCTTGAGAGCAGAGAGTTCTAGTGACTGGTGATGGTTTCCTGAGTATATGCATACGTAGGTTCCCACATATGCAAACTCATCGATTGTATACATTAAATACATGTGTTTTTTGGTATCTATATCATACTCCAATAAAGCTGTTAGACAATAGCAGTAACAACAAAAGAGAAAAGTAACTGAAAGAAGCCAGAAGGGAGCAGTGTTTCCTGATGGAGTACTCAGCCATACTGCTGTAGGTACAGTATTGTAGGGGCAGAGACAGGCAAAGACATTGCTACAAATAGTAGAGGCAGAAAGTGGCACAGTGTATCTGAGAGCGAAACCACGAATTATCAAGATACTATAGAGGCAGAATTGGTAGGCACTGATGATAGATTTGCTTCAAGCGGTGAGGAAAATGGACAAGGACAAGGTGAATCAGGTCTGTCAGAGCACATTGATGGAGAAGGTAAGAGAAAGGAGCCAGATGGAGAGGAAGCAACCTGTGGTGAATATTGAAGGAGATTTTTACGGAAGATTGCTTTGAATACACCAGAATGGGTAAAGCCCCAAAGCAACAAGACGAAAGGGGCTTACCCAAAAAGGGATTTTCGGGCTTCCATGGTGGCGCAGTGGTTGAGAGTCCGCCTGCCGATGCAGGGGATGCGGGTTCGTGCCCCAGTCCGGGAAGATCCCACATAACGCGGAGCGGCTGGGCCCGTGAGCCATGGCCGCTGAGCCTGCGTGTCCGGAGCCTGTGCTCCGCAACGGGAGAGGCCACAACAGTGAGAGGCCCGCGTACCGCAAAAAAAAAAAAAAAAAGTTTAATAACTGTTGTTTTAAAAGCATAGAAGCAGCAGCCACCTAGTGTTTGTTTAATTTCCCCACTGTTTTTAAACATTTGAGTCTGTGTAAAATATATGTGAAAAAAAGAGTATTATTTTGAGCCTAGCATCACTCATTGTGGGCCTCTTCATCCATGTCACCATGACGAATGGTGTGATTCATCCAACTCAACACCATGTAATGATCCCTTGAAACGTCTGACCTTTTGCTCCTTAGATAAATGAGTTGAGATCAGCCGAAAACATAGACCTCAAGTGTTTGGTACTTGCTCTCTTCTCATTATTGTTTAAAAAATAAAATCTTTACAGATGCACAGTTTTTTCCTGCTCTCATTCCCTGCCCCCTTATTCATTTTATCTGGCTACTTCCTCTTGGTCTTTGTGGCCTGACTTTGTTGCACCGTCTGGAAGTATTGTCAGCTGCTAGCAGGCTTTGTCAGCCATGTTTAGATGAAAACACGGTCTGGAAGTGAGTTCAGTCAATCAGCAATCTCTTCCTATACACATATGCTAGTTTCTCCATTTCAGGGTTAGGCCCGTTAAGTCGCACTCCCACTGGTAAGAAGAAAACATCAGCTTGGAAGTTTTTATCGGGAGACGTGGCAGGCTGACTTCTAGACGGCACCTGTGAGTTCTGCCCCAGGTGTTACTGTCATTATTCTGTCGCATTGTGTACATGCCCAAAGGAACTTCGCAGATGGAATTCAGGTTCCTAATCACTTGACCTTAAGAGAGGGGGTTATGAGGACAGGACTAAGCTAATCGCAAGGCCCTATGAAAGCACAGTTTTCTCCAGCTAGTAAATGAAGCGAAGGAGAGATGTGCAGAGGGCTCGGAGGCAAGGGGCGCAAGGAGAGCGACATCACGTCAGAACACACGAGAGTGTTCAGCTGTGCTTCAGGAAAGGACTCTAGTGGGCATCGGGGCTCAGTAAGGAGAGGAGTGGCCATGACAGGGAGCGCGAAGGAGGAGAGATTGCTCGGCTGAAAGAGGATAGAGCAAAGTGAAGGGCACCTCCAAGCCTTGCTGCCTCTGTAAGCTGTGGGAGAAAAAGGAGGGCTGCACGTGAAGCTGTGTCATCCTGCAAAAACTAGGTTTGTGCCAAGGAAGGAAGGTGAAGAGAATCTCCGGGGAGGATGTGAGGACGAAGAGGGGTTGCTGAGCATGGAAACCTGGTGCAAAAGCACCGTGGGGGGCTTTAGAAGGGGGGTGGGAAGGGACAGAGAGGCAGGCTAAAGGAGGGGTAGGGTCGGTACCAGGATGAGGGCAGGCAGACGAGCAACCCGCTGGGGTCCCCTGACAGCACCCAATGTTGCTTGTTCTCCTAGCCCCTTAGGACACAGTGTGGGAAGGGGGCATCGGGCGGGGCGGCCCTTTACTCCCCGAAGCTCTGGAGGGGCAGGCTGCCAAGCACAGGGCACGTTCTGTCAGGCGGTGTCGAGTTCAACACTGAACCCAGGGATACGGTCCGTTAGTTCACTGCTGTAACCCAAGGCCATGGGATAGTGCCGGGCGCATGGCAGGCGCCCCATCCACGTTTGCTGAATGAATCATGGGCAGTGTGTCTTTTCTGTGCCTAGTCTTCGGCCATCTGGAGTGAGGGGAGTTCAGAAACTGCCCCTTCTCCCCGGCACGCTGGGTATAAACTAAGTCAGACTGCCCAGGACGTCTCAAAACCCATAACCTCGATGCTTGTGTAAAGCAAGATTTGGATTTGTAGTTATATTTTTGTTTCTTTACACAGAGAAACTGTCCATGTGTGAGAACTTCTGAGTTCCATCACCCCACACCCACCCGGCTTCTGAACCCACGAAAGAGTCTTGATACTCCCGCAGCCTTGCCCCTTGTAGCAAAGGGCAGCTTCTGTCCACTCGCTCCTCCTCGGTAGCTGGGCCGTTCCTGAGCTCCCTGCTGCTCTTGCACTCTGTATCTAGATCCTTCACGGACTTCGCAGGCTGTGTCTTCCAGCTCCCTGCAGAATACAACGACTTTTCACCACTTCTGCCCCTACCACCCTAAACCAAGTTACCACACAGCATCATAACTCACCTTGAGGGCTGTGAGGGCCGTCTAACTGGTCTACCCCTTTCTACCCTTGTCTTCCTACTCAGCCACAGTGAGTCGGTTAATGTATAAATTATCATTCTTCTATATTAAACTGTATGTTATTGTACTCACATATTTCAGCGTCAGTCATAACAAAGCCCTGTGTAGTTTTCCTTCTCTATCGGAAAGAAATCCGAAGTCTATACCAGCGTCAGCGACGTGGTCTTGTGCCCAGCTATCTCTCCGATGTCATTTCAGCCTCTTTACCTGTTGTAAAGAGGTGGGGCCAAGCACACCGCTGTGCACTGGGGGGCGTCTCTGCTTACGGTTTCCGCTACCTAGACCTTCTCCCCGCCAGGTGCTTGCACTGCTCCCTCCTTTACTGCCACTATCAGAGACTTTTCTCTCTGGCTGCTCTGTCGTAAATTCCGCCCACCCTATCACTCTTTATCCCCACAACCTGGCACATTTTTCCTGCTAGCTTTCCTTATCACTTGCCCTGTTATATATTCTGTGTATTTATATTGTAACTGCGTGATTGTTTTCTGTCTCTCCACGTTGGAATGTAAGCTCCACAGGAGTAGAGCTTTCTCTATTTTGTTCATTGCTGTATTCCCAGTTTCTGAAACTGGGCCTGTTATTTAATAGGTATTTAATGATGGTAAATGAAATCAATGGATGGCATTATTCCTTTCCATAAAAGTCATTAGAGACTTGGCTTAAAGATAGAGTCTTTCAGGAGAGAATGTCAATTTTGTTTCATGAAGAGGAACAAAGAAAGGGAGAGGGAACAAGGTGAACATGAAATAAGCATGTGATTGGCTGGACAACAAGTCAGAGAACAAGGAGCTGAGGTGCACTTTAATCTGTACCTGAAGACTTTGAGACCAGAGAACGTAAACGCTCTTTCAAGCTCCAACAACTACGTGGCAGCCTGGCTAGGACCAGAACTGTCTTTGAACTGTGTGAAACATAACACCACCTCCAAGAGTTAAAAGTAAGAGACCTGGGAGGCAAGGGAAGAGTAGAACTCTTTGTCAGTTGCACATTGGCCAGTCACAGTGCTAGACACATGCATTATCTTTTCAAATGCATTTACTTCAGAGAAGGCCAATACACATATAGAGAACAGAACAGACTGCCAGTTTGTCTTATGTTTTTCATGACGGGTGAAATGTCTTTGGTTCATAACAATTAATTTATAGTTAAGCTTGAAGAGGCAAAAACACATTAATTTTTTACAATGTAGCATTGAAGGAATAAGCATAAATAAAAATTACAAATAAAACATGTAAAGCAATAGCATAACGTTAAGGGGAAAGATTTATTTTTGATTGTGTTAAGGAGGAGAAAATATTGGGTAAACAAGTACAAATGATACTCCATGACGCAAGTTTTAACTGTGGGTAAAGCCAACAAAAATAATTTAGGACCTCATCGTAAAAGAGTGTACATGGAGATTCACCAAGCTAGCATGTCAGCCAAGTCAGCCTCACGTATTGTCACACTGGATGACGTTTATATCTGCTGGTCCACTGCAAGGTGATTTATAGGGCTATGTCACGCTGATCATCTCTTGCCAATGTCCTTCCTCACTCTTGCCCTGTGGTTTTGAAGCATTGTTAGCTTCATCTAAGAGCCCATTTGGTTATGAGCTAGTAAAATCCTTACACATGATATTTAAACAAGAAGTCAGTGACATACCATGTCGGCACAACCCCCTTGATCTAACTGTCAAGTTGGACAAGGTAAACTCTAAGAGTCGGGGCTTGGTCAGATCAAAGCTAGGTCTCCTGTAAATTAAAAAGATGTGTCTCTCCCATGACCGCTTGCATCTGGGCGGCTGGTGTCTGTTTCAAACCTGCCTCTTCTCCACTCTGCTCCCTAGGCTCTGTGAGTCTTAAAGTGGCCAGCCGGCTGGTCAGTGTCTCCCCACAGCTCGACTCTTTCTTTTTCCAGTTTGAATTGGTTACTTTGCCGCTGGCTCTTCTCAAAACCTCAGAACTATCTCCACTCTCCTCCCCCTTGCTGCTTATGTCTTTCAGTAGTGAAATTCTGCCGATTTGATCTCTCAGGGACTCGTAGCATCCGCTTCTAGTTCCCCGCCTCCCTGCTCAGACTTAACAGCCTCTCTTTCACTTTCCGACAGCTGTCTCTGCCTCCGGTCTCTCCCACTCTGATCCATCCCGAATACGTCAAGAGAGTTACCTTCGTAGACCTAAGCCTTCTCATTGCCTCTCACACCTATAAAGTATATTCAAGTATGTCAAGTATAACTTGACATGCGGATTCCCTAGGCAGGACTAGTCCACCGTTTATCCTCATTTCACATCCTCCCTCCCCGACACTGAAGTCTCAGCCCCACAGAAACCTGCCCGTCCTCCAAGTACACCGAGCACATTCCCACTTCGGTGACTTTCTTCCAGCTGTGTAACACCTTAAACCTGCTCAAACCCTATGACTACCCTGACCTTTTGTTTTTAACTGATTTATAGCATCATCAAAATCTTCACGGTACCCTATCTCATTACGTGTTTGTATGCATCACAGTAAATCAACTATACTTCAACCAAAAGACAAAGACACCACTACACACCCATCAGAATTCTTAAAATTAAAAAGACTGACATTACCAAGTGTCAGAGAGGATATGGGGCGACTGGAAGTCTCATGCACTGCTGGTGGCAGTGTAAGTTTATACAACCACTCTGGGAAGCTGTTTGGAAGTTCCTAATAGACACACACCTACCCTATGACCTAGTATTTCTCCTCCTTGGTATATATCCAAGGGAAATGTGTACGCTCCCCAAAAGATAGCCCCAAACTGGAAACAACCTAAATGTCTACTAACAGGAGAATGAATAAACAAATTGTAGTATATTCCCATAATCAATGCTACTCAGCAAAAAAAGAATAAGATACTGATACCTGCAAAAAAATAAAAACATAAAGTATGTGTGTCATATATTAGTCATCATTGTCACCTACCCACTACTTAAAAGAATACCTTGGACATAGTAGCAGCTCAATAAAATATTTATGCTGTTTCCTTTAGATTCGTGACTGAGGTTTGTCCCAGAAAAACACAAAATGTATCCCTGATATCCATAATAAAATACT
The DNA here is from genome assembly GCF_039906515.1 of Pseudorca crassidens. Classification (NCBI taxonomy): domain Eukaryota; kingdom Metazoa; phylum Chordata; class Mammalia; order Artiodactyla; family Delphinidae; genus Pseudorca; species Pseudorca crassidens. Next base: position 129,252,133 of record NC_090317.1, on the reverse strand, counting down.
CTCTGTGTGATATTATCATGGCTTTAACTAGTGATCAGGTTAATTGCAGAACACCTACCCTAAAAAATCAATTTATCCCTGCAAAAAAATAAAAACAGTGTGTCATATATTAGTCATCATTTTAACGTACCCACTACTTAAGAAAATACCTTGTACATAATAGCAGCTCAATAAAATATTTGTGCTGTTTCCTTTTGATTCGTAACTGAGGTTTGTCCCAGAAAAACACAGGATGTATCCCTGATCATATTCTCCGTAATAAAATACTCTCTATCTGATGTTATCCTGGCTTTAACTAGTGATCAGTTTAACTGGGGAGCACCTACCCTAGAAAATCAATTTATCCTAAAGTCAGCATCTGATAATGAATTCATATATTTTCTCTCAAATAGGTCAGTTCCATTTTAGTTTGGCTCCTTACTAAATAAGTTCAGTAAGTTACCTGTGAAAATGTTGGCACTGAGACTGGGTGGTGATGAGAAATTTGTGGTCTGGGGCACTTTTAGGAACCCCTAACCCACATCACAGAGGTGAGTTCATGGGTCAGGATGCTGGCACTCCTCTGAACCAGGTACAGCCAAGGAGAGGCACATCTACATCTCCCACAGGTCTTAGCACAGTTGTGAAAGCACAGCAGAGCTTTGTTGTTGATGCACCAGCTGTTAACAGCGAGCAAGTGTGTTTGAGACATTCAGTTTCGGGATCAGATGATATTACAGCTCACTCCATTTGACTAGAGGACCTTATGTGACCCTTCAGATTCTACCCGAGAGGATAAACTACTTCTTCTCTTCTCCAACGTGTAGCTGAGTTGTAGAAAGAGAGCAGTTTTGGTAGGTTCTGTGTAGAATCAAGAAAAGAAGGGTTAATGAAGAATGAATTCAATATCTGCACAAGAAAAGAGTCTGCAGTGGACTTCCCTGGTGGCGCAGTGGTTAAGAATCCGCCTGCCAATGCAGGGGACACGGGTTCCCAGATCCTTGGTCTGGGAAGATCCCCCATGTCGCGGAGCAACTAAGCCTGTGAGCCACAACTACTGAGCCTGTGTGCCACAACTACTGAAGCCCATGCACCTAGAGCCTGTGCTCTGCAACAAGAGAAGCCACTGCAGTGAGAAGCCCACGCACTGCAATGAAGAGTAGCTCACCACAACTAGAGAAAGCCCGCGCACAGCCACGAAGACCCAATGCAGCCAAAGATAAATACATAAATAAACTTTAAAAAATAAATAAAATGAAATGAAAAGAGTCTACAATGAGTTACGATCCTTTGAGAGATAAAGTACCTTCCTTCTTATGCCTACCAAGTCTTCCTCGTGTGTTTGTATACGATGGTAAATAAATCATTGAATAAAACCTAGAAAAAGGTTGATGTTGGATGAAAATAATCTCATAGTTATATATATATATATACACACATACACACACACACACACACCTTTAGATTGTATCTACCTTTATGAAAACCATTAATCAGTAAAAAATTAAAAATTCAGTAATCCAATAACATATAATTAACAATTGCTGTCTGTTTAAGAAATTAAACTACCAAAATTCAAGGTCATGGATAGGTCAGCTACACTGAGATTCTAGGTCCACAGATGTAATTATCAAGACTGCCTTGCTAGATATGAGGGCAGCTGTTTAAAGTCTGCACGATTTCCCGTCTCAAACTGAGACTCCAATTTAGAGAAAAAGTATTTATCCAATTTCCATTCATACAGATCAGAGGGAAAACATAGTTAATTTTAAATAACTATTTTAGCAAATGTGGTGTTTTCTTCATAACAAAAATGGAATGGAACTTAATTCTAAAAGTGCCTCTTATGAGTTTTCTCTACTGCCTCGCAAGTTGTCGCAGATGCGCTGGTTCACAATAACATGCGTCTGTCATCCCACCATCTCTGTGACACAGGAGCCCAGATGTGGCTTAGCTGGGTGTTCTCCTGTCTCCCGGAACTGCAGCCGAGGTGTCGTCTGGGCTGTGTTCTCACCTGGAGGCCTGAATGGGGAAGAGTCTATCTTCAGGAGCACTTAGGGTGTTGGCAGAAGCCATGTCCTTGGGGCTGAACGCACGAGGCCCTGACTTTTTACTGGCTCTTGGCTGGAGGCCACTTTCACAGCCTCAAGGCTGCCCACAGTTCTCAGGCACGTGCCTTTCTCTGTTTGCAGTTCACGACGGGGCCGTTTGCTGCTTCCAGGCTGGTATGGGCTTCTCTTCAGGACTCTAAGCAGACAGTCTGCTAAGATGGAGTCTCACGTAGTGTCGTCAGTGGATTCTGCAGTCCTGGATGTTCTGTGGTTAGAAGTAAGCTCCCGCCCACACTGAACGGGAGGGGACACAGATCTTTAGCACCAGGGAGGCCAGCTTGGCAGCAGCCTATCACAGCACATGCTTCAGAAGACTTGCCCTCTCTCTCTGTCTTTCTCCCTCTCCCTCTTTCTAGGTGTATATATATAATTTGCCTACATTCATGTATATATAATTTGTATATTTTTTGTCTAATATTTGTGTTATGTAAAAAAATGGTTTAAAAATTCTAACAAAAGCCTTGACTCTTCCTTGAGGCTTTCGGCATAGTAAATATGTTTCCCTGAACACATCTTAGATACCTTTTTTTTTTTTTTTTTTTTTTTGGCGGTACGCGGGCCTCTCACTGCTGTGGCCTCTCCCGTTGCAGAGCACAGGCTCCGGACGCGCAGGCTCAGCAGCCATGGCTCACGGGCCCAGCTGCTCTGCGGCACGTGGGATCCTCCTGGACCGGGGCACGAACCCGTGTCCCCTGCATTGGCAGGTGGACTCTCAACCACTGCGCCACCAGGGAAGCCCTAGATACCTAATTTAATCCCATTAGTCTTCCTCATCTTTGTCTTTTCATTCCATGCGCCTTGAATCAACTGTGTGTGTGTGTGTGTGTGTGCGTGCGCGCGCGTGCGTACTGCATCTTAAAAGAGTTACCAAATTACCTGGATGTTTTAATGACTTAATGAAAGGAGATAAGAACAAACTTACAGAACAACAAGAAAAAGTTACCGTCCAAAGACTTGCTAACCCCTACTACAACTAACATGTTCCTTACATGATGAAGTTTTTGTTAGAGTTAAGAAGGGTTGATTATTGTTAGATACAGCCATTTCACCGGAATGGACCGCATTAATCTAAAAGGAACCACAAAGAAGATTCTTTTATTTCAACTTCACTACATTCAGCCATAACAAATCCATGGAAAATTCTTACTTGGAATAGCTCTCCTCAGTCAGACACTCCATTTATGGGTACAGGATTTTTGTTGTGATTCAGACATGAAGAGAAATGTGAAGTGATGTATATATGTTTGCTCTGTTTTATACAATGAATGTATAAAACAAAAAGGAATGTTTTATGTGTCTTTGCTGTGGCTCAGAATTAAAGCCATTACCTCCGGGGCTATTTCGACATGTCAAGAGTTTCCAGGCACAGATTTGTATCCAGCTCAAAACCATTACTCACACCTTTTCCCTCACCCATATGTTACTGCTGCTGCTCTCACCTGCTTCCATCTTCTCCTCCAGCTGCTTGTTCTTACTTGTGTCATGGCCACCTCTCCCTTCTCCACCCTGAACATTCATCCCCGGACACTTCTCCTCCTCAGCCTGCTGGGAAATCTCAGCTTCTTGTTCTGGGCTCTGTGCTGGGGAGTGTCAAGTTGGATGTCCATCCCCTCACAGCTACCCCGTATTTCAGACTGTAGAAGGGCAGAATAGTGACCCTACCCGCCAAAGATGTCTGCATTCTAACTCCTGGGATCTGTGAACTTGTTGCTTTACGTGGCAAAGAGGAATTAAAGTTGCAGATGGAATTAAGGCTGCCTGTCTGCCGACACAAAATAGATTATCCGCGCGGATCCAGTGTAATCACAGGGATCCTTAAAGTGGACGAGACAGACAGTGATGCAATATGAGAAGCGCTTGACCAGCCGTGGCTGGCTTTGAATGTGGAGGAAGGGGCCATTAGCCAAGGAATGTGGGCAGCCTCTGGATGCTGGAAGAGGCTAAAGAGTGCATTCTCCCCTGTGTCTCCAGGAGGAAATGCATCCTTGCAGACATCTTGGTTTTGGCCTGGTGAAGCCCATTTTGGACTTTTAACCTTCAGAACTGCAAGGTAATAAATTTGAGTTGTGTTAAGCCACTGAGTTTGTGATAGTTTTTTGCAGCAGCCCTAGGAAATGAGTGCATAGGTCCCCTTTCTGATGGACACATTTACCTGGATGTGTTACAGGCATCCAACTGAATTCTCCAATTCCCTAACTGGAAAGCACCCTGTCCCTTCTGTGCCTCATTAGGAAGTACAGTTTTCCTCTTTGTCTCTGTCCTCCGTACCCAGTCGTTTATTCCAGATCTGCATCTGCCTCAGGTTCCTTCTGCCACTGCTTTAGTTCAAGCCCTTGTCATTTCTCATCTGCAAGACGCAATTAATTATACTAACCGGTGTCGCTGAATATACCTTTGACCGCCTTAAACCCGTGTCCGACTCATGATTTGTAATCTTTCCCAAACAGAAATAGGTTTTATCATTGCCCTGCGAAAACCCTTGTATTGGTTCCGTCACCTGAAGAATAAAGTGCAGGCTGGCCGCCATGCAGACGTGGTGTGCAGTGATCCATTCCCTGTCCTGCCATTCTCCATGTCCCTCACATTCCAGCTGAAACTAGGTTGCAGTTCTCTTAGGCCATGCTCTTTGACGTCTCCCTGCATTTTCCCTGTGTCTGGGATTCCCTTCTCGTCCATTTTCATCAGGCTCAGGTACCATTATGGTAGCTCAGGCGTCATTATCCTCAGGAAATCTTTCTTAAGTGCTCTAGTTGGGAGTAGTGTCCACCACTTGGATTCTGGTAGCATCCTCCAGCTACCTATATAGGACCATACTCACCATTTCAAATTAGCACTATTTTTAAATCTGAGTGAAAAAAGGTTGCCTTTCTAGATCAGAACATGGAATACTTAAACGAAATTCATCCCCTAATAAAACTTTTTGACATTTTGATGGAGAGATGAGGGGACGCTTTAATGACACGGATATATTGGAAAATAGCGAAGCTATTGATGTACCTTCAGCCAGATAGCAATGGCATTCATCTAACTAACCAGGATCGTCTGAGTCCACAGCTGCCAGCAGTGGTTCTCAACCTGAGTTGAACATTGGAACCACCTGGGTGGACGAATTACGAGAAGTAGCTGGGGATGGGACCCAGGCATCAGCGTTATTTCAAAGTGCCTGGGCAAATCTAAAACGCAGCCAAATGCCCAGGACGTGTACAGGGTGAGGGGAATCCCCACTGAGCTGAGGAGGACGTTCACAATGTGAAAGGGGTCCATTCTGCAGCCACACCTTCCTCCTTCCAGCTTTATACGTGGCTCTCTGCTTCCCAGGCCCTTCTCTTTGTTTCTGCTCTCTCATTGTAAGCGGTCTCATCCATTCTCCTCGCGTCAGATGCCAGTTACAGGTTCATAGCACCTACACGTATCCTGTTAGCGTAGAGTTCTCCTACGAGCTACAGAGCTGTATCCAACTGGTTGGGGGTTTTTTGTTTGTTTTTGTTTTGTTTTGACATTTCTGCTTAGATAGATCCCAAACTGATCATTTAATTTTGCCTAAAATTATCTACTCAGTTTTCCAGATCTTAATAAATGATACCACTATCCGCCCAGTTTCTTAAGCCAAACACCTCCGAGTCACCCTTTGATTCCTTTGCTTCAACCCCCAAGTCCCCGTGCTTGGTCTCTCGAGTGTATCCCAGCGGGTCCATTTTCATCATCTCTACTGAATCTGGTTCAAATGTCCATCATCTCTTCCCTGGACCTAGTGATAACTTCCTAGATGGCCCCATGATTCTCCCCCGCTTGTCTACGATTCATGTTCCACAAGCAGCCAAAGCAAAACCCTTAAAAACAATTGGACAAAAGCCTCTCTCTCTGTCAAGCCTGTGATGACTTCCTTTGGCACTTCTGCAAGACTCCGCACATTCCAGCCCTGCTGAGACGTTCAAGCCCATCTCGACCTGCTTCCTTCAGGTGGTGGATTCGTTTGTGGACTTGTTTATTGACGAGGCAGGTTAGGCTCTCAGCACGGAGACCTTTCTGTTCTGATGCTGTGCCCCTCACAGCCCCTGGGAAATAGTCGTCATTCAACATAAACTTGTTTTGTAGAAAGGAGGGCGAGGAGATAGCCCCACGGTGAGACCTAATTTAGCTTTGTGGACCATAATGCTAGCTCGTAGTTTATGATTTGGGGGAAAACGTGCCATTTTTCAAAGATAGGAACCTTTCCGCAGGGGAAAAAAATAGCATAGCATGAAATGCTGAGGAATACATTTTTTAAAACTGTGTTATGGAAATACCTTAGAGATGTAACGATGCAGAATACCTCTTTGTGTCTTTGGAAAGCACAAGGATTTAAATAAGGGATACAGTTGTTGGAAAAGGGTAGCACAGTAATGGAAAGTAAACATACTCGTTCAAGTCAAAGTGAAGGAAGGCTTTCATGGCAGCAGAAACCGAGGTTCCCTCAGGAACTGCCCAGGGTCACTTCCAAACCTAACTTCGGTTTTGCTGAAATAAGATATACAAGCTGAATATGAGACACGAAATGTGGATAAGTGGTAAGGAGTTTTGAGAAGCTGTGTTTAAGGGGAGGCAGTCTTGACGCAGGTCACTCCAGCCATCGAGGTCAGTCTGAAGATATCACTATCAAGACGTCAAAAGAAGAAATTTCTGGGTAACGTAACCCTCTTCATCTCCCCAGAAGCCTCCATGTTGGAGTTGTTTGGGAGACTCTGTGAAGGGACTAGTTTATTTTAGGGAAAGTGTTTGTGGGAGTGCTCATACTTTTTGAGTTGCACTTGGGAAATTTTTTTTTTTTTTTTTTTTTGCGGTATGCGGGCCTCTCACTGTTGTGGCCTCTCCCGTTGCGGAGCACAGGCTCCGGTCGCGCAGGCTCAGCGGCCATGGCTCACGGGCTCAGACGCTCCGTGGCATGTGGGATCTTCCCAGACCGGGGCACGAACCCGTGTCCCCTGCATCGGCAGGCGGACTCTCAACCACTGCGCCACCAGGGAAGCCTGGGAAAAGATTTTTTTAAATATGCTTACTTCTTGTAGGGTGGACCTTTACCTGGTGCCATGAAGGGGATTTGGGGAACGTTACCCATCACACTCCAGACAGGAGACAAATACCACAGCAGTAATTGGCAGAGGGAAAAGTAAACAATTATTTTGACAACTAATGAAGGTCAACTATGAAGAAAAGGCAGAAGAGAATCTATCTAAAGAATACGATAGGGCCCGAGGAAGAGTGTTGAAGGCGGGAGGGAATAAATTTGGGAAGGAGCTCCTCCCCGTGGATGGGATTCAGACTCATTGGAGAGGGTGTGGTTGCAGCCCACTGTGGATAAGTTTTGCTTTGCCCGGGAAGAGGACTGGTCCAAATTAGCGGGTTGAAGCTAGTGAGGAACAGAAGTTGCTGCAGGGTGACCACTGCTCAGTGGCCCATGCAGACCCCTGGAAACCTGGTCATAGGAGCATCAAGGGAGGGGAGTCATTAGAACCTGGAGAGGAAGAAGCCCCTTCCCGCTGCAGGGTCCCTCCTGCACTGTCTACTGACAAGCCTGACATTGTGCATGTGCGTCAGGAAGAGTGTTTGAAGGGCCCAGCTCCAGGCTTCACTAGGCAGGGCAGAGAAGGGTGATTGGACGTGGAGAGTGACTCTACTTGATGACCGACATGCGAGCAGCCTTCTGCACGTGGCACAGGCCCTGTCACTACCGGGAAGACCTCAAGCGACAGGTCCCTGCACACAATTCGTCCTCCTGGGTTAGGAGAGTTGGGGGTTGTCACGAAAAAGCAAATATTGCATTTACATGTGCAACGTCAACTGTAGCTTCTCTACAATTAACCACGTTTGATTTAGAGTCAAAAGGGAATGATTGGTGATACCGCATCCCAAATTATTATTTTAAAAGTTTGCCAAGGGGTGATATCTGTTTCTAGGTTTCCTGATGGTCTCAGGAATGAGTATTGAGAAATTGGTGATCGTGTGAATTCTTCAGCATAAGTTACGGGATACAGACTGCTCTGCAGGTTATGGAGTAAAGGCTGTTCCTTGTGCTGCAGTTATTTCCCCACCAGTCTCGCTTGCTGATTCCCTTCAGTACTTTTTGTCACAGTAAACCATTGGGTTGAAACGACTGGCATCCTTTTATCCCAGAATCAGGGATTATGGATTTTAAAATGGTCTCCATGTATTTATATATGTAAACTCCATAAAATTGTTTGCCAGAACTATAAATGTTTTTAAGATCCAAATTTATAAACCTGAGAAGAACTAAAAACTTGAAATAAAATAAACATAAATCAAATATTGGCCCGTTGAAATAATTTTTTAAAGAAAATATTTATTCCTAGAAAGGATGAGTGATACATAATTTACTGTTGATTATATACTGCTTTTATATTTATAGCTGCCACAATAGATAGAAACATTATATATATAATGTGTGTATATATATATATATATATATATATAGCTATAACTCATAGAAGTATATTTTCATACAGTTTTTATAGACACTAAATTTTACATTTTTACACATAAAATCTAATTTGGAAACAATATGTTCTGGCCAAAACAGCCTTGCTCATTTTAGTTTTCAACATTTCCATAACTTGTATGGATTTTATTTCAAACCATGTAAGGCATCCAGCTGGCAGCTGAATATTTAGTCAACACAGCCAAATTAATACTAATGCAAAGCAACCAACTGTCTTTCAGAACAGGCTGTAAACTTTTGGACTTCAGACTTAGAAGAGAAAAAACAAATGAAAGGAGGGGAGAGGAGAGAAAACCTTTTAACCTCTAGATGTACAGGAAGGTGTCATGAAAAACACTTCAGAGATTGCCCGTTTATTAGCGTGAACAACTTCTTCCTGCTTCTCAAGGATCGAACAGCTCCACTTTGCAAATGTAACAGGTTCACAGTCTTGTGGGCGGAGGCAGAGGAGTGCCTCTTCCTTCCTCAACAGTTTTAGAAAGCGTTTGTTAATTGCTGCTCTTATGACCCCTACCCCGTTCTCACATTTGACATTTTCTAATTTAAAGATGATGGTAGATTTTTCTCTTTAACTGCCTGTTCTAGAAGAAATTCTTCTCTTTGCTTTCAGCAGCAGGTCAGTACACCTCTACATCCCACTTTTATCGTAATCGTAGAGAAAGGAAGGAGGATTCTTGATTGTTTTCAGGTCCTGTGTCTCTCTTATGTCCCACACTTAGGAGTGTCTTCTCAGATGAGGATTCTCTTAAACTGGCTCTGGAGCCAAATTGAAAGGACAGCTAATGAAAGCATCCTACGAATTTCCAGAACAAATAAAGCAAGCGGATGAACACCCAGCCAGCTTTCCAGGCCATACAGCCCTGTCAGCTGGACGTTTGTTTCTTTTTTTCTTTTTTCCTTAAAGAGCTTCAGTTCCCTCCATGCACAAGGATCCCTTGCCGTCTGCCAGCGAGTCTGTCCCCACGGTGTTGATATTTGATGTGGAAAGCAGTGGAAAAGCAAACTTCTACCAGGGTGACCTCACCTAGATAACCTCCCAGTGCCTTAGAACAGGAATGACCGTCCTTGGTTATGAATGACTCTCAGGATGAAAAGTGACTGTCCCCCCAGGTCTCACAAGTGTGAGAGCAGATGTTCCTTTCCTCCTAGTCCTAAGTGCAGTGGTGAGCAGCTCTGAACATCTGCCGGAGCCATTGCTACCTCCTCACCGACTAGTATCAGTAGCATTACTCTTAGTGTCTAGGCTGGTTTGGCACGGAGTTTGCATGTTCCGTGAATCCCCTGCTATCAGGACAGGTAATCCGTTTGGTCTGAGAAGCACTGACCTCTGGAAAGCCGAGAGTTTCCTTTTGTGAGTTTGCGGGTATGTCAAAGAAACAAATGAATATTAGTGAAGGCATTATTATCGATTCAGGCCAGTTGGATTCAGGTCTGAAGGGATTTGAAGTCAGAGTAGACAAATATGAACTATTCCCATCCTCAGCAAACATTTAAAAATAAGTCTGCCCTTCTGTGCTCTTGGCGTCCTTTGGGAATGTTATCGTGGTTTAATTCAAGCATGAGTACCTAATGAGATAGAACCTGTAGTTCTTTTTTCTCCAAACTCCAGAATATTTGCAATGAGTTAAGCTTCTCAAAAGGAAACCAAGAGTTTCATGGTTCCCCACAGGTAATTCAGTTTGGAGCAAGTGTGAAAAGGTGAGTTGAAATGAAGCACAAAATAGGAAACAGTGGATTCCCGAAAACCAAGCCGCAGGTGAGGCGGGCCGGGCCCCCTGCGTCCCCAGGCTTGCTGGAGCTATCTGGTTAATTTATTTCTGGGGTCTAGTTTTGTAGCAGCAGCCCACCATACTCAGCATGAATTCTGCCTCTGAAATATAATTACCAAGATGTGAAAAATGATGGAATTCACTGAAATGATAAAATAGCATCTGTTAAGGTAACTTTTGGCAAGGTTCCCAGCTTTTCATTACTTAAGAGGAATAATGATGTGTTAGTCGCTGTGAAAAAAAGAAAACTCTGAGAAAACGTTAATCATGACTCAAGTGTAACGCCATCATGTACCTCTCAGAACATCCCACGAATAATTTCTTTGGCCTTTACAGCTATTTCGTGCCCCTCTGAAGTGCGGTTTTGCAGTGAAAAAACTTTTTACCTGCAGAGTTTACTGTTAGCCAGTAAGTTCCCTTTATGGTTGATTCCTTATCTTTTCAGTGAGGGAGTAAATAAAAAGGAAAAAACTCGTCAAAATGATGTTTTAAAGTAACATGTACCCGAGGGACAGAGTGGCATGAAAGTTTGGGGCTGAGGATAGGTAGTTTCAGTTTTTAGAATATTGTCCATATGTGGGAGTCTACCAACACCGACTCAAAGCATTTTAGGTTTCCATCATCCCCAGTAAATGCCACAGCTCTGTCCTCTTTTCCTTCTGTAGTGTTCAGCACTGCCAGATGAAACACAGGACACCCAGGTAAATCGGAATTTCAGACGAACCGTTTTTTCATTTGAGCATGAGATACACGTACTGTAAACAATTAACTGCTGTTTATCTGAATCTTAAATTTAATGTGATATCTTGTATTTTTATTTGCTAAATCTGACAACCCTTGAAGTGGTACCTGTTTTCACACATATGAAGTTATTTGGTCAATAAAAGCAAAGTTGATTCAATATCACAGCATAGCAGCTGCTCAGTATGAGGGAACATCTAGTAAAAGTAATGTGTTTTGGAGAGGAAGTCACATAAGTATGGGAAGTAGAGCATATTGTAATTCATTCTTGAAGGTTCAAGGTTCACATGACTACATGAACATCTCTAAGAATTTCTAAACTGGGGAAACAGAAAATGTTTCTATAGCCCAGAATTGATTAATCTGATTTTACCAGAGAAACTGATTTGTTGCCTTCATTTGGAGGGAGGGGAGGAAGGTACTTCGTGTGTGTGTGTGTGTGTGTGTGTGTGTGTGTACACATGCACATGCGTGCTCGTGATTGCATAATAGGCCCCTGGGAAATATTAGGAAATAGGAACGAATATGAATCCTGAGATGATAATTTCGGTGTATTCCAACACAACATGAAAAATACCTATTGCCTTTAATTTCCTTTTCCCCACATGTCTCCCGAAATCTTGGCAATTAGGTGAAAAGGGAGGAGATTTTCTCATGTGCATCTTGAGTCATTCTTAGGACTCGTATAAAATAAGATTACCTTATTTTCAAATGTATTTCTGGTAAATTGAATGTGAACGGCAGCTAATGTACATTATCTACAGTGAGAAATGTTACAAATGAGAACACATGGAATATTAAGTAACAAGAAAGGGTCAACTTTTGAGAGACTCAGCTCAGCTGTGGATTTTCCCAACACCTTACACTTGTTCCCTGTGTGATTATCCATACCTGTGTATGGTATGTAATTCCAAGGTGTTGAAAACAACTCTTGAAAAATCTTTCTCTCCTTATTTCCTGAAGTCTGAAATTCAGCAATTCTGAGAGCATCGTGTGGTTTTTCATGTTCGGTACTGTAGTAGTTACGGGTTTGGACTGAGACCGAGATCCAAAGTTAGGTTTTGCCACTAACTTTCTATGTGACCTTGAGCAACATAGGAAGTTTCTCTCCCCAGTTAGCTCATCTGTGTGTGAACTGGTGTTTCCCTCTGGGGCTTCTGAGGATTGCACGAGGTAGCGCTCGTCCTTCAGCCTGAGTGGAGGGACCCTATCTTTAGTGTTGTGTTGTTCGTTGCTGTTTTATTCTGCTTTGTGTTGTTGCCGCTGCGGCTTGAGCTGTCAAACACCTGTGCTGGGTGGGAAACATGGTGGGAAATGGAAACATTTGTTTCTAAGTGTGGTCCCAGCATTCAACTGAGAGGGTGTTACCCGCGGCTGTCCTTTGCTCTGCACATCAGGGTGCTTTTGTTCCAGAGAAGCTGCGTGTCCTGCCCTCTCCAGACACAGGTTTTGGTTGACATGGAGGCTGTAGAGAGGGAGGGTGTGGTTCTCTGGCACCTCAGGGTGCCTGCTACTCTTATATTCCTTTTAATACCCTCGGAGTATAAAATTACTGGGTGACACATTTCCCCGCTGAAAACTATAGATACCTCGCTGTTGTCTTCTGACTTTGAAGTCTGAGCCTAACCTGACTTTCTCCTCCTCCAGTGAAGGTGTCTCTCTTTTCTGTCTAAACACCTGAATGGCTTTTTATCCTTAAAGCAAAAGCTTTGGAATGTATCCCAGCGCCGTTAAGTCTTACCTGATCTCTCCCCAAACTTATGTTCTTTGGATTCGCGTGTTTCCTTTTATATTATTTCAGGAGAAAATTATTTTTTTCATAATCATCCATTTCACAGTTTAATGTATTAAACAATGTAAATGCCTTGATTTCACATATTTTTTAAATCATTTTCACCATATTTGCTTCAGATTTTAAAAAAAGATACACGCGTGTGATGAACAACCAAGAGACTTAATACTGAAACCTGATGTTATATTGCAATGTTCTGATGTGCTATGAAAAAAAAAGTTACACTGACATTCTCCCATTCTTCTCCTCCCTCCTCAAGGAAATCAGCTTGTAAAAGTGACACTTGTTCTTCTTGTAAAGGTTTTAAAATATTTTAACTATAATATGTACGTATCCACAAATTCATGTGTTTCAAAATCCTACTTTATTTGGGGGCAGTCCTTAATCTTTTCATTGGATCATCTTAATCCTTCTTCTTTTTTTTTTTTTTTGTGATACGTGGGCCTCTCACTGTTCTGGCCTCTCCCGTTGCGGAGCACAGGCTCCGGATGTGCAGGCTCAGTGACCATGGCTCACGGGCCCAGCCGCTCCGCAGCATGTGGGATCCTCCCGGACTGGGGCACGAACCCGCGTCCCCTGCATTGACAGGCGGGCTCTCAACCACTGCGCCACCAGGGAAGCCCCATCTTAATACTTCTTAATGGTCGTCATCTCTCTTTCAGATTTTACTTCAATCACATTGTCCTTTTCAGCTCATTCATTGTGGTTCTCTGATGGCTTTCCTTTAAAGCTTTCCTTTAAATCCAGTTTATGGTCCACCCTATCTTGTTTTCTGATGATTCCTTTATTCATTGATTCTGTAAATCATGACGCCTTTGTTCCCTTGGTTCTGCAGTCTTTCTTTTTTATCTCAATTCAGTACTTTTATCATCTTACCTCTAAGCTTTTTTTAACAATTGGAAGTCGTGTTCTTAAAAGGGTTTTCAAAGAGCTAACATAAACTTTTGGGGGAGTTTTAAACTTCTCTTATATTTTCTTCCAGAATGGATTTATGCCCTTTTCTCTTTCTCTTTCTCGCACAAGACACTTGGTACCCATCAAGATGTGGCCCTGGAGTCTTCCCTTCCTGCACAGAAGTCAGACTCACCTGCTTCTTCCTTTCATTTCACCTTTCCCCCCCACCCCCACCCCCCAGAGTGTTTTCTATGCAGCTTTCCAAATGCAGGAGTGTTATTAAGAATTCTCAAGAACTTGCTGACTCTCAAGTATGTTCTCAGAGGGATGGGAATAGGCAAATAATTAGAAGTCAGTCCTGTTCTGTTCTATCAAGACTAGTTTTTTTCCTTCTAGTACTTTCTGAAAGTTTGTGGTGTAGATTTTGATCAATTTGGGAGGTGATCAGTTTCACTTTTTTTGACATATGTCATTGGAATATGGGTAATTTATCACATGACTTCATTTTACTATCTTTGCCTGGAAGGAAGGAATGGATATTTTAGAGATGTAAAGAATAACTTATGGATTTACTGTAATTCTTATGAAACTCAACATGCCCCAGACTGAATCCACTATCTTCCCCATCCTCTATACAGTCTTCTCTTTCTCTTTGTGATCTCACTTGGGGGAACAAGTCCGTGTTCGTTACCTAAGACAGAAACGTCTGAGTATCATGTGATATTCACAAAGGTACTAGTGTATGGTCAGATTTTTTCTCAGAATGAGATGTTTGGGAAGTGGCTTATTTGTGGAAACAAATTTTATAAAAGGTAGAATTTTTCCTTTTTTTCTGAAATATAGCATTTAAAAATACAGTTAAATAACCTCATACTTATGGTTGCGACTGGGTGTATTGTTAAACAATCCATGCATATGTAAACTGGAAATTCTGTTTCAGCAGCTTATGGACAGAAGCCTCCAGAGATTAGCATTTTCGATTACTCAGCACTTCACACACATTCTGTGTCTAATGAAATTCACTATTCGAAGACCTTGCCTTTTTTTTTTTTTAACATCTTTATTGGAGTATAATTGCTTTACAATGGTGTGTTAGTTTCTGCTTTACAACAAAATGTATCAGTTATATATATACATATGTTCCCATATCTCTTCCCTCTTGCGTCTCCCTCCCTCCCACCCTCCCTATCCCACCCCTCTAGGCGGTCACAAAGCACGAGCTGATCTCCCTGTGCTATGCGGCTGCTTCCCACTAGCTCTCTACCTTACGTTTGGTAGTGTATATATGTCCATGCCTCTCTCTCGCTTTGTCACAGCTTACCCTTCCCCCTCCCCATATCCTCAAGTCCATTCTCTAGTAGGTCTGTGTCTTTATTCCTGTGTTACCCCTAGGTTCTTCATGACATTTTTGTTTTTCTTAAATTCCATATATATGTGTTAGCATACGGTATTTGTCTTTCTCTTTCTGACTTACTTCACTCTGTAGGACAGACTCTAGGTCTATCCACCTCATTACAAATAGCTCAATTTCGTTTCTTTTTATGGCTGAGTAATATTCCATTGTATATATGTGCCACATCTTCTTTATCCATTCATCCGAGGATGGACACCTAGGTTGTTTCCATCTCCGGGCTATTGTAAATAGAGCTGCAATGAACATTTTGGTACATGACTCTTTTTGAATTATGGTTTTCTCAGGGTATATGCCCAGTAGTGGGATTGCTGGGTCGTATGGTAGTTCTATTTGTAGTTTTTTAAGGAACCTCCATACTGTTCTCCACAGAGGCCTTTTGCCTCACGTTTGTGTTGTGAAGTGGATCAAAACACAGCCTTGAGAGAGACACAACATCCAATCACTGACCACTTAGATGATCCTAAGAGTGTTGGTTCCTCCAACAGAGTGAGTCTGTGAAGAACTGAGAATAAAATTACACACTGAACACATGAGTTGGAGCATCCTGGTGATGGAGCTGGACTGGGGTGTTGTAATCTCAGACTAGTGTAGGTGATTAGGCAGTCTGCAGCCTGGATAAGGGGTGCGGGTTGTAAGACCACAAAACGCGGAGAACATGCAGTCTGTCTCCAACGAGATGAGGGACTGAGAAGAAGTCTTGGAGAAAAGGAGCTCTGTGTATCTGTGCCCCAGGTCTCACGTTACACGCCTGCTTGCTGAGGAGACACCCTAGGAAGACGCTTAGGAAGGTAAGTAAATTACCCTAGTTAGCAGAATCCCACTTTCCCAGGTAAAGGGTGTCCTTACCTGGGAAAGCTGGACACCAAATACAGAGAGGCATTAGAGGAGCCCATAGGATTCAAACCCATTTTGTGCTAATTTGGGGAGTAAATCAGGGCAGTGTTCAAGAGAACAGTGCCCAATAAAAACCTGAACATATGGGCTCTATAATTCCAATATAAAATATACATTTGAGATGAAAGGTATAAAAGTATTTCACCAAGCTCATAAAAAAATGTTGGAATGATTGCAAACCAGAGACTTCATAAGCTTATAAGTTTAATTTATTTGATTTACAAAAAATTACTTCTTGGAGACATTTTTTGTTAGAATATCAAAGTCATTTGAGTGGTTCAAACATTACTTTTATAAATGTTGAAAATACCGTTTGGGTTTTTGTTTTTGGGTTTTGTCTGGAGAAGCTGACCGCTAAGACATCAGCTCACGTCAGCAGTCCTCGTTCAGACCCCATTTTCTCCAGGGTTATCCAAGGTCACCATCTAGCCGTTCCGGAACCGGGACAGGAAGACCCATTCTTGCTGGATTCTTTCTTCCCCTCAGCGAGCCCCACCCCAGCACACACCCATCCATTATCCTTCATTGTGTCACAGCATTTTCTGCCGACCTGTCTCCCTTCTCTCCATTTCCCGGGATATAGTTACAGGCTGATAGCTCTGCTGGGGCCCCAGACTTGTTCTCTGCCAACCCACTGTACCAGCAGAGACCGGCAACACTTCCTGGGGTACAGCTCAGGCCACTTACAGCATCTCCAATTTAAGAGCCTGTGGTGGCCCCGTGCGCATCCTGAGGCACCTCAGAGCTCAGGTGCCAGCCCAGCCCTTCTGCGGAGGCAGCTCAGGTTCTCACCGTTGGTCTATTATTCCCCTCCCTGTAAACGGTATGCCTTTCAAGGAGAGATGTCTTATTCACCGTTAGATCCTCTGTACTTTGCACAGCGCTTGGCACTGTGCTCAGTAAATGTCGAACAAATTCCTGAATTGCTAACTAATGAACCGTCTAACTGATAGGCCTCCAACGCTGACATTCCCGTTTACTTATTCCCGTAAGCCAGTGGTCCTCAGCTCCTCTTGATTCTGCCCTCCAAGCAACACTTGGCAGTGTCTGGAGACATTCTCGATGGTCATAACCCGAGTGGGGTAGTGATTATGGCGTCAAGCGAGCAGAGGCTGGGGGGACTGCTAAACAGCCTACAGTGCGCACACAGGGTCCTTCCTCATGACAGAGGATGGTTAGGGTCCGAGTGTCAGTACTGCCGATGTTGAGAAACCCTGATTCAGAGTAGCTGTAAGGTGAAACCTGACACAGTGTTGCGTGGATTATTTTTCAGTTGTTAACTAGCAACAAAACAGTTTCTTTTATTCCTAGGTAACTGTGTCTTCCCCAGACTTTAGAGATGATTGTCTAGTAGAACTTTCTAAGTGCAGTGTATTTTTTTTTTATCCTCAGTGGTAAATGTGGAGAATTAGTGGAAGTACTACTATATCACGATTCCAATTGGTTCCCCTTTAAACACTGAAATGTGTCTCAACTTGTGTTCTCTATTGCTTCTTGAGGTTTACAAGCAAAACAGACTCAGCTTCCTTTTCATGTGTGAAGTCCATTAAAGTGAAACTTACACACAGAGTCCTCACCCTAATGGTTTTCCTCTTTGGGCAAGTACTGGATGTATTTGAGGATTGTGAATGAGTTGACAGAAGTTGAGGTGGGCCCAGCTGTGTGGAATTGCGGCACCGAGGCATGGAGAAAAGTGGTTGCCAGGCCCCTGAGCTTCATGGCTCAGCGCGAGTCACTAAACCAACACGTTCCTGCGGAAGAACTGGTTTGCCGGCAGCCGTGGAGTTGCACAGCATTGTCCTGTCTGGTTAAGTGACTGACGATGAGCGGCCTGGGAGCCACAGAGCGTCGTCTGGAGGGAGAATCCACTGGTGTTAACGACTTGTAGGTGCATTTTCACCAGGTGATCCGTGTCGTGTGTCTGTGTGAACCAGGGACACCTAACAGACAGCTTTGCTCCAACAGAGAAAATCTTACGAAGGTCACCCTTTCAAGTAAACGGGCCGGAAGGATTTGGGATTTATTTTCTGTGAAAGCCAAACAAAATATAATTGCATCATGGTTTGTAGATTTCAAGTACTGATTCAGGCAGGGATCCAGTTCCTGCTGAGAGCAGTGATTGGGTGATGGCTGGGGGTACTCAAGTGCAGCTTGTGAGGGAGGACTTCATCCACGGTTTATTTATTTACACTGGTATAAATTCAGCCCCTAGGACTCCTCGTAGCTCCTTCCCTTTGACTGCTAAGCCAGCACTAAGTTGGTACAGCAGTTTCAGCCATTAGCCAATTTGGTGGCTAAACTAGGCACTCAGAACATGAATAATTAAAAAGTGGAAGCATTTTCATGGTGTTGAGTCCTGACTGATGAGAAGATAGCTAGTTAACGATCTATAGTTAGTTGACTAGCTGGACCTGAGACACTGTATGCAGCAGTGTGGATTCCCTACATGTAGGCACGTGTAGGTACGCAGATAAACATTTGCAGAAGAGTTGGCTCTACATTGCTTTCCCGTCGCTGGTTTTTGTGAACTGCCCTGAAGTGGATTAACGCTTTCCCTGTGTACCGTGTACGGAGAGAAACAGCATTAACTTGATCCGCTAACAGAACAAAGCAGTGCACTGCCCGTGTTGTGGCTACTTAACTGTGGTCGCCGCTCTTCTGGATATATCGTATTTAAAAACATAAAACTCTGGACTGAGTCCTGCTGTTCCTATGTGGATTACTTTGAGCAAAAAGATAGATGATCTGCAAGGGCCGGTGTAGATCAGTGTGGGCTGACCGTGGGCCATGTGGTAGTTACAGCTCTGAATGCTGCACCGTTCAGGAAGTCATTCGATAAAACGGTATGTGGAGGAGATTCTGTTGTGCCTAATTGCTACAGCCCCTTTGACTTACGTGGGGAAACTCCTGTCCAACGTTACGGAAAAGGCAAAGAGAATGAAGTCTCTGGAAGTCTCGTGGTGTGGCTTATTCTCACCTTTTAGAAGGGAGCTAAATCCCACTGTTTTGCAGAATGGAGCAAGAAGAATGCAGCCCTGAAACTATGGCAGCAGACGATCTGAAAAGAGCTGAGCCTTCACCTGTTTTTTCATGTCACAATGGGGTTTTAATTTCTTGAGTGGGAAAGAAAGTTCTGGGAGGAAAGCAACTGTTGGCTAAGGGTTCAGTAACGAATCCAGATGGAAGCCCCCATCCAATTATCACCATCTTTATTGGCCAAGTGGTGTGCGTCCTTTACAATCACGGGTTAGATATCAAACCAGCTACAGTTAGGAGTTGGGAGAGCACTATGAATAAAGGGAAAATGAAAGAGGGAGACACATAAATCTCAGTTGGGAGGTCAGGTAGTTAAAACACAACACATGTTTATACATGAGATGTTTAAGTTAGTCATTAGAACACCAAATCTTTCGAAGCTTCTCTGTCCCGGTTAACAGAGGTTTACCTTTACCGTGTCATTTTAGACGCCAACGCAACCGTTGAGAAAGGACAGAAGCAATTTTACACCTTGCAGCAGTTTTGAGAACTAAACTAGAGCCAGATGTGTTAATGGTCTTGAAGGGCACGCTTGGTACATTTGGTACACTGACGGGCAATGTGCCCTTTACACTTGGGTATCTACCTTGTTGGTGGAGCCAGTTTTCTGGCAAATGCAAAATGTTGCAAAACATTTCTTTTGCAATGTTCTGCGTCCCTTGCTTGGGTCAGTGAATCCTCTAAATGCAATCCCCTTCTAGCTGCAGGAGCACTGTGGTACCTGGCATCAAGCCCCCATCTACTAGTCTAACCTTGGTTTCGCACAAACGATGCAGTAACCAGATTCCAGTTTGCCCTTCTCTTGTGACATGCTGGCTGCCTTTTCTGGTTCTGGTCAGCAGATCCATGCTCTGTGAGCTCACTGTCCTTTCTGGAACCCTAAACTTCCAGAAGCTGGAAATCTCCCAGACCTTGCTTTGAGGATGAGCTAACCAGTGAGCATCTTCCCAGTGTCTCTCTCCCTGGTAAGGGCTTGGGGGTGATTGGAAGGGAGGGAACAGCGGACTTCTCGGAAAGGTGCATTTGTGTAGCTCGCGTGCCTTTGGTTTTGAATTTGTTTTCCTGGAGCGATCTTGGAGGCCACCTTGGTGGTGGTGCTGGTACCGGTGTGGGTTCCAAGCCGAATTCCCTGAGGCACTGCTGTCAGCCTACAGAGCTGCCTGCCTGCACCCTGTCCTGCTGCATCTCCTCGTCTGGTGTGCGTGGGTCTAGTGACCCATGAGACCTGAGTGCGTCTGCATCAAGTCCTATTGCTTGGTGCACTAATATGAGTCGCTGTGGTGCACCAGACCCTTAGCACACCTCATGCCCTTGAGCTCTACGACAGCTGTATCAGATGTGAAGTGTTATTCCCACTTTACGTAAGAAGAAACTCAGAGTCAGGACTTTAAAAACCTGGTGCAGGTTGCATACCTATGAAGTGGCAGAGTCTGACCGTACCCTCAAGATTGACCTATTCCAAAGCCTGCATTTTTAACCTGAGGCCGATCTACCGTCCTTCCGGATGGCTTCTCTTGGCTTTTCTTGTACACCTGTCTGGCTCTCTTCTTACCAGTGGGTGTGTCTTCCCTTTGTTGGATTGGGGTTTTGAGCAGCTCACCTTTAACAACTGGGCAGGTTTAGTTTCTAACTGTCTTCCAATCTGGTGTCACCTGTCCCATCCCTGATACTCACACCATGCCTGGCAGGGTCCTGAGATATAAAAGCAATAATCTCTATTTCAATACCCAGAGGAGAGCAGGGTTCCAAAGTGCATTTTGACCTAGATTTTCACTTAAGTAAGTCTTTTGTGGCCCCTGCAAGACAAATGCACATCTTTGTCATTTTCCAGCTCTGCAATATTCCTGTCACATATGTGGAAGCACCTATTAACCATTTTTCTTATTTCCCGTAAGTAACTCCTTAAGAGTCAAACACATTAGGCAAACCTTCCCAGTTTCATAACGGTTTCATTGAAGACAATCAGACTCCTTCTCTTTAACACCACATGGTTTTGCAAGTTGTATCATCACTGAAGGTAAATAAAGACTGCCCCAAATATTAAGCAACATTGTATATTGTCATGGTGATGTTTATTACATTAGAAAAGTTTCAGCAATCCCTTTGTAAGTGGTTGTTCAGAACTCAGAACACATTCTCTCATATAAATTGTTATGAACCCTAGAAAAATTCCTGGGGTAGCACACTGAAAAACTACTAAATCCATATGTAGCTGTGCTTAGTGGTATAAGAAGAGTTTGTTTCATCCAGTTCCATTGGGTAAGCCATGTGTTCTATATATGAACATTGTTTTGAATAAATGGTTCCTGCACTTTAAGTGAAAAAAATTGTCATCTTTTAAACCACTTTGGGTATGATACTCTCCTCTAAAATATATTAAATTCTTCCATCCCATCTAAATCAGGGTGTTTGGAATGTGTTATACTCAGGCCCTCACATTTGGAGATAAGAAAGGTACTGGCGGTTGAGAGTCCACCTGCCGATGCAGGGGACGCGGGTTCGTGTCCCGGTCCGGGAGGATCCCACATGCCGCGGAGCGGCTAGGCCCGTGAGCCATGGCCGCTGAGCCTGCGCGTCCGGAGCCTGTGCTCTGCAACGGGAGAGGCCACAGCAGTGAGAGGCCCGCGTACCGCAAAAAAATTAAAAAAAAATAAAACTAAATAAAAAAAGAAAGGTACTGGCTTGTCGAAAAAAATAGTGTCACAATCTCTTTGTCTAAGCTCTTCGAATTTGTTCTCATACTGAAGTGAAGATATGCTAATCTGTCAGTGGAAAAGTGGTCAGATACAGTATTCTAATGACTTACCAGAAGCAGAACCATATTTCCTCCTTTCTCAAATGAGTGATTTAAACTATTGTTGGTGAATAAGGACTGTTTCAACTTCATGCTGTAGTCCGACCACATCCCATATTGTAACCTGATTGAGTCATACTCATTAGCACGGTGATAAAGCAGAATATTAATCTGGGTAAGTTTTGAGAATGATTTTGCTGTACTCTGATCTCAAGAGATGTTCAAATGCAAAACAGGGGGTTTTATTGCATTTGCTAAATTAATGCACCACTCCCCAGCCCAGAAAAAAGCTTGTTACTTTTAAGAACATTAAAATTGCTTTGCCATTAGTCATTCCAACTCTGTATTCCAACATGGTCAGACCAGGTGAATTTTCAAATGATTTACCTTTTATTTCATCTCCCGTCTTTGCGTCACGCAGTGTCTTGAGATAGGGCTTTCCCACAACAATCATCATCTTGCAGTTACTGTGAGTACAGCTATGGGACTGGTACTGTGATCCACAGCCAGGAAGCCATATTGATTATTTCTGCAAGTGTCAGTTTCATTTTTTTTAACATCACCATCTTTTTTTGCCTGTACTGAACTGGGAACTAGACATAAGACCTGGAAAGACAGAAAAATATGCTTCAGAAGAGTTCTTGGGCAGGGAATTTGCTGTGGTCAAACTCAGTAATATATTGTATAGAGAACTCTCTACTTTGTCAAGTGTCTAAATATCCTCAGTGGAAAATAACACACACACACACACACAGACACACACACACACAGGTTGGCTGCATCTACAGCTATATGACTATAACACACTGCCCCCCATTTTTTGAGTTCAGTGAATATGAACTGCTAGGTCTACAGATGTGCACAGCAAAACCTTCCAAGTAAACAGGTCAGTGTTAACAGGTATCTGAATATGCAAATTAAATGTTAATTTTTCTCTAGAAATACTAAGGTATATATAAATTATACAGTCTTGCTTTAAAATTTATTTTATTAAACTGTGTATTTTGATTTTTTAATTGAGAAATATTATCTTTAATGTGATTTTTGGATTGAGAAGTAATCATAATGAAAACTGATCAAAAACAGAGGCAACAGTGTCCCTTATGTGAAATGTTGGTCAAGTCAGATCAGCACCTCTTTTTTTTTTTTTTTTAATTTATTTATGTTATTTATTTTATTTTTGGCCGCATTGGGTCTTCGTTGCTGTGCAGGCTTTCTCTAGTTGCGGCGAGCAGGGGCTAGTCTTCGTTGCAGTGCGCGGGCTTCTCATTGCGGTGGCTTCTCTTGTTGCGGAGCACGGGCTCTAGGAGCACGGGCTTCAGCAGTTGTGGCTCTCGGGCCCTAGAGCGCAGGCTCAGTAGTTGTGGTGCGCGGGCTTAGTTGCTCTGCGGCATGTGGGATATTCCTGGACCAGGGCTCGAACCCGAGTCCCCTGCATTGGCAGGCGGATTCTTAACCACTGCGCCACGAGGGAAGCCCAGATCAGCACCTCTTGATGAATGATGATCCCACCTTAAAAAATGGAATTCAGTCTATCTGAAACGTCTTTCACTGCTGAGAGGGTAGAAGGTTGAAACGACAGGCATAAGCAAATGTATTTTGAAAATAAAAGCTGGAAAAATAAATTTTGCGATGTTCTATAGTTACCTCTGTTTTTGTCAACCTGCTGCAAACTAAAGATGGTAAGTTTAAATGCACACGTGGAAGAGTCATAAGCAGTGAGGTCAAAGATTACTTGTTGAGCCCTGTGCTACTTACGACACTGTGAGGGACTGTAGAATGTAGGGGTCAATAGAGTGATTTAAAACGTGAAGCGCCCACAAGTCGGTACTTAAATAGGAATCTCAAAACCTTGGGAGCAGCACGTAGTGCTTGGTAGTGTGGCAGGGTTAGAGAGGGCGTGAGGCCATGGTAATCGCTCTGGGAATTCAGAGGGGAAGTTGGCTGAGGCTGGCGGACAGTGAGGGCTCTCCTGGGAAGGTGACTTTGACCTCGGCCTTGAGGGGTGGGTACGGTCTGTGCATTCAGGGCAGGGTGGGCAGCCCCCTGCAGGAGAGGAGTGGTGAGCGACACCAGGTCGGCAGGTGCAAGGCCTGCTGAGGGCGCCCCCTGCTGGCACAGGTGGCAGGTGTGTGGTCACCACCTGGGCCTTCGAGGGGACGTGTGCTCACGGAGGAGATGCCAGTCCCTGGGACGGACGTCCGTGCTTTACCACCTTATGTGATTTAATTCCCACCGAACCCTGAGACTCCGATGTATCATTTCCTCTTTACAAATCTGGACGTTGAGGGAAAAGCTAACAAGTATGTCCAACAGCACACGGGGATTCGAAGGGCGTCTCCCCTCTCTGCAAATCTGCACCGTTTCCACAGCACCGCTGTGGCTACGGGGCTTCCTCAGGGGCACGCAGCTGGTTACATGTCAGCGTCCGTCTAGAGCCTGGTCTTCTGCCGTGCATTCCGGCACCTCTGTTACACTCTCTTGACGTCATCGTGCAGGACTTCTCACTTGGCTGAGAACTTTCACAGATATTGGCCGCATTTTACAAAATAAAAAATCTTCTAGGGAGTTGGATCAGATAAATGTACCCGGGAGAGAGAGGGAGAGAAAGAATCTAACCGCATCAGGGCTGCCAAGTGCCTAGCTGCTGGTAGAGTTTGGCGTTTTAACCCAGATCTTCTGACGCTGAAGCCCTAGCTCGTTCTACGGTAACTGATTTATTTTGAAATCAATGATCTTATGTCGCTTTATTGGGAATCTTAATTTGTGCACACTCCCTTTGATAAAATCAAGAAACTGTCAGCTAAAACGGACAAACCAGGAGAAATGTATATAGACCAAAGTCACTTTAAACATAGCCGTTGAAATAGTCTACAGTAGAGTGTAGGATCTACTAATAAAAACATGCAGGACAGGTTCACAAGTGGGCGACGAAGGCTACGTACGGTAGACAGAGAATGAGACAGACTCAGCATTTCTCCGCTATGACAAGCATAATTTGTAGTTACGTTGTACCAGAACATATTGATTCCAATGTCCAAAAAGTTTTATTTTTCACAGACATCAAACGTGCCCTTTTTCTTTACATGTGAATTTTTTTTTTTTTTTAAGGCATTCCATCCTATGATTTTGGCAGGCGGGGGCGGGGGGTGAAACTTCTTTGTCCTTTAAGAACTGACCCTGCAGAAATCCTTCTATTCCCCATCTGTTTCTTCTGGGGATTCTTAAATTTTTGCCTCACATTCTTCTGACAATCATTTGTGTCTCTGTGAATCTCAAATTCATCCTAGGTACCTCTGCTTTCTGAAAATCGCAGTCAGGTCTGAGACCCCAGGATGTTACTTAACAAAACAGGACCCAGTTTAATAACTGCATCTATTTTCTGTTTCTCTTTTCAGAGTTCGTTTGGGCTTTCCCCCGTCATTCCTTATCTGGCCAGCATTTACCAGAAATAAAAATATGTATTTCGATTGTTGATTCTGCATAAAAATAGATTATTTAAATCCAAACCTGAAACTCTGAAGGAAGAATGTATATTAATAAGTTGAATAGATGGGTTTAAATTTCTCAGTGATCCTAAAATGTAAATGTTTAATTCCTTCCTCGTCTTGTTCCGGGCTGCCTGAATCTCTGTGAACCCCTAAGAGAGTAGGTACGTACGTATATATCAACAGGGAGATTGAAAATAGTGGGCAGTGTTCGGCATGGGGGGTTCCCTTGCACTTCCAAAGGCTTTCCGCCTAAATTGGGGTATTATTGTACCCCAATTTAATTTTCCCTCAAGGTCAGCGGTTAGGAACATTTTTATCTACCATTCTTTCTGAATTAGGGGTACTGGCATATACCATTTCCGTTTGGATCAGTTTCTTTTAAGATATTATTATTCAGTGTGCCTTGGTTAAACAGTTCTAGATGGACCATAAGATTGAAATTGTACTTATTAAAACATTGACTGAAAAACAGTTTTAACCCATGAATAAAATTTAATTCCGTTCACAACGGTCATGCTGACTTAGCCTGGGATTTTAAATGGTTTTAATTTGACACGGCACGGCATATTTCATCTGCTATATGTCAATGTCCTTTTTACAATAACTTAAGACAGTAAGCAGCGTTCTAATACGTGATGCTAAAGCTGTGTTTTTCATTTTGTATAAGGACTTTCTCTTCATAGATGCCTGTTCGAAACTGACAAAAAGTCCAAGTTCTTTTTTTTTTTTCTTTCATTGATGTTTGTTCTGCAGATCGTTGTGATTTTGGTGTCCTCCTGAGAGGAGGTGAGCTCAGGGTCTTTCTACTCTGCCATCTTCGATGCTCTCCCCAAGTTTTTATCCGTGGGATTAAGGTGATGTGTGACTTTCCAACTAGAGCAAAACCTTTGAGAAGAAATAACCTACTACCTCAAAGCAGATAATATTCTTTCTAAGGAGAAGGAAGAACTTTTTACTATTAGAATTCTAAAAAATACTAAATTTTCCTTGCAAAAAAGCTGTCATATCTTTATCCTCCAAGATTGCTTGTTAAAGAAAAGAAAATACTCTGAAAAATTAACCGTTCACTGAAATCAAATTATCCTTTGAGTCTGTTTTTCAACTTGATTTCAAGGAAGAGTTTGAAAGGAAGTTACCTTACATTAGATGCTTCGAACACACAAAGTGTAGGCATAATTCATAGGAGAGAAATAAGCATATATTTGCATTGTATCAAGTTGATTTTCATACACGATACCATACATTAAAACACTTAAGAAATGTATAACAATTTCCATTTAAAGTCTGATACATTAAACCTTGAAGTTTCATTGTTTCAATATCTAAACAATTACAGGAGTATGAAAATTATTCTTCGTTTTCTTACGTTCACATTATCTTAGTGGGTCCCTCCTACACACTGGGTGTCAGCAAATGGCAGCCCCTGGCCACATTCAGTCCACTGCCTGTTTTACTGACACACATCCAAGGTCATTCATGTACATATTGTCTATAATTGCTTTTTGCTGCAGTGGCAGAGTTGGAGAGCTGCCCATGTGGCCTGAAAAGACAAACTTATTTACCGTCTCACCGTTTACTGAGAATGTGTTGCAGATCCCTGGTATATATCAATTTACATCATTTTTATAGGACCTTTAGCACACACAGGAAATGTATGAGCAGCACAGCTGATGAATTCAGTTTAGGACTGCACTAATGGGGGCGCTATAACTTTGTTTTGAGCTCTGCTAAAGAAAGTACAAAAAGTATATTCATGCAACCATGAATGAGAAGACTAAACTAAAGACATATTTACCCAATATATATCAATGTCCATTTCACAGTGATTTGATTTTAGACAGTGACAGTGTTTTAGTGTGTAGGGCTAAAGCCGTTTTTTAAAAATCATTTTATAGCAGCTAAAATTTTATTATACTTAGCATATAGATGCGCCAGCCAAAAAACTATTGTATTTAAAACAGAGTTTTAAAGATAGAACGGATCATAGACACCATCTGACCCTTCTTTGAAGACAGGAAAACATGGTAGAGAAATTAAATATTTTTCCTCACAATCACACTGTGATTAAATAACAGAGCTAAATTTACAGTCTGTGTCAACTACTATTCCTCTTCTTTGCCTGTGAACCAACTTGAACATATTCTTGGAAGAAATATGAAAGCAGTTCAGAATTGATCCAAAAGTCATTGAATCTAATCTGGGGGCCTGCAGACAAATTTCTGGTATGCCGCTGATTTTCTGCCACATTGTTTCTTCTTATTTTTTTTTTGTCGTCATTTTGTCTTCATTTTAGATTTCATTTAATCTAAAAATTAATGAACCACACCCTGCATTGTCAAGATGGCTAACTTTACACAAGACAGTATGAGGTCTCAGTGCAGTACCTTTGTCCGTGTTTACAGTTGCCCTGGTGCCAAGTGGTACCTTCTGCTTTGGTCGAGTAGTGAGAGAAGAGAGATGGGCTAAGTACATAAACGCTGCGTTTTTCCCAGTGAATACCACAGGACCTCAGTGCCGGTTGTTTGAGTGAACTTTGTTCTTCCGAGAAGAGAGAAGCATCCTGGGTGGTGAGTCTGGGGGGCGTCGCAGTTAAGTACATCACCCTGCAGTTGGCCATGCCTCACACGTGGCGGCCAGATCCACACGTATGTTCTAAGCAGCCATTCGGTGTCAGCAGCGCAGAAGCTTCGATCACATTAAATGAACAAGAATTTGGATTTTATGGGTTTTGTTTGCTTTACTTTGTCAATTTCATTTGGTTTCATTATTGTGTAACGCTAGAGATGAAGGAGTTTGAATCAGTTTATGTTTGCATATATTCACGTAACATGAAGATGATCCTTTTAGACAATGCTGGAGATGGAGGAGAAATTTGTTTTCACCGCTCTTATTTTTCTTTATTAAGACTCTTTCGAACAGTCTTAGGTTCACAGCAAAACGGAGGGGAAGGCACAGAGAGTTCCCCTACACCCCCTGATCCCACACGTGCACAGCCTCCCCCATTGTCCACACCCCCTTCCAGAGGGTACATGTGTTACAGCTGATGAACCTATACTGACACATCATCACCCGAAGTCCGTAGCTTACATTAGGGCTCACTGCTGGTGTTGGACCTTCTGTGGGTTTACGTAAATGTATAACGACACGTTTCTGTCATTGTAGCATCATGCAGAGTACTTTCACTGCCCTGAGAATCCCCTGTGCTCCGCCTGTGCACCCCTCCCTCATCCCCACCCCGTGGCAACCACTGCTCTTTTTACCGTGTCTATGGACTTGCCTTTTCCAGGATGGTATAGCTGGAATCATGCAGTACGTAGCCTTCTCAGATTGGCGTCTTTCACCTAGTCGTATGCATTTAAGATTCCTCTACGTCTCTTCGTGGCTTTTTAACATAGTTCATCTCTTTTAACCCTGGTTCATATTCAGCTGTGCTGCCGTATCACAGTTTATGTGTACTTTCAGACACTGAAGACATCTCGGTCACTTTTTTTTTTTCACTTAATTTTTTTTTTTAATGAGTGTAACATGTACATACCATAAGGTTTGCCATTTTAAGCATTTTGAAGTGTCCATTCGGTGGCATTAAGTACATTCACATTGTGAGCAACCGTCACCAGCATCCGTGTCCAGAGCTGTTTCATCTTGCAGAGCTGGAACTCTGTCCCCAGAGCACCAGCTCCCGTGCTTTCCTCCCTCCAGCCCCTGGTGACCAGCATTCTCTCTTCCGCCTCATGTGTTTGACGACTCTAGGGACCCCACATGAGCGCAGTCATACACTGTTCATCCCTTTGTGACTGCCTCTTTGCGCTTAGCCTAATGCCCATTTGGAGAGCGTCTGTGCCATGTGCAAGTGCGAGAATGTCTGTAGCCTCGGAAGCCCTTTCACCTGGCTCTTCTCCCCTGCCTCTTGTCAGACACTCACAGAAAGGTGTGATCGCCAGAGACGGAGGGTTGCACCTGTGGCAGACAGAGAGGCATTTTAGTTTCCCAGTGATCTGTGGGGAGACAGTTGGTGAGGCAGCCTCCCCTGCCATTCTATTACCTTAGCATGAGAGGCATGGCTGCTGAAACCTAACTGCCAGCCGGGGTGGGCTCTCGGGAGGTCAGCTTCCACAGGTGATGAGCAACGCTGCTGAGCGCCTCTGTTGTGGCAGCCCTGGCGGGCTTGGCACCGGACTGTCGGTTGCAGGTGGACTGCTGACTCCCGATGCCCAGGCTGAGTACTGCAAAGGGGTGTAGTGCTGACTGAGAGCACTGAATGCTTCCAGAGGGTGTCCTTTCTGGGTTGTTCTGGACACACGTGTCCACTGACCCTGTGTGACAAATGACCACAGTGATGGCCACGCAGCAATGATGGCTTACATTCTCTAGCAGAAAGGATCCATGTGGATTCCTTCCCCCAGCACAGATGCACACTCTTCTCCTGAGACTACAGCAAGGCCTCTCTCAGCCATACTTCTGACGTGATGGCAGGAATGGCCGGAACCAGCTGGGGCTCTTTCCACCGATGGTAATGAACAGAGACGATAGAAGCCAGGTCAAAATTAACAAGATCTCTTTGTAAAGGCCAACTTTTCTGGTGTCTGGAATGTTCAGCGTCCTTCCTGACTCTTACTACAGGAGGCTAAAGGCTAAGTAGCTATAACTAAGAGACAGCACAGGACAGCCAGTCCAAAGGACAGACATGCATTTCTCTCCTACCCAGAGCGCGAAGGCAGATCTGGCTCCGAGGGTCGCCCAAGGCCCCGCGAGAGCAGGAGACCCTTACGTCATCACGTGACTCCCAGTGCTATTCCAGGGGTCGCAGATGGTAGCCAGCAAGAAGGCAAAGGGAGAGAGGCCAGCAGGAGCACCCGTAAGGACCCAGAAGTGTTACGTAGCAGTTCTGTTCACGTTCCCACTTCTGAGAACTAGGTACAGACCACATCTGTACTTGGAGAGCAGGAATAAAGTATACTGTGGCCGTAACCATAGGACAACAGCAAAAAAAGGCGGGGGGAGGGGTTGGTTAGGGACACCTTCAGAACTCGGCCAAAGTCCAATCTTTTATGCCCTGAAATATACACACATTGCTTGTTTTCCATCCGTAGGAACCCATTGCAAGGGAGGACAACCCCAAGTCGCATGCAGTGAGAGCATCCAGCTCTTGAGAGAGGTGTAGTTTGCTTCCGCAGGTCCATACGGGGCTTCTCATCACCCACTTTTTTTTTTTTATGTGAGTATTTAATTTATTTATGTATGTATTTTTGGCTGTGTTGGATCTTCGTTCCTGTGCGAGGGCTTTCTCTAGTTGCGGCGAGCGGGGGCCACTCTTCATCGCAGTGCGCGGGCCTCTCAGTATCGCGGCCTCTCTTGTTGCGGAGCACAGGCTCCAGACGCGCAGGCTCAGTAGTTGTGGCTCACGGGCCTAGTTGCTCCGCGGCATGTGGGATCCTCCCAGACCAGGGCTTGAACCCGTGTCCCCTGCATTAGCAGGCAGATTCTCAACCGCTGCACCACCAGGGAAGCCCCATCATCACCCACTTTTTGATTTAAAAAGTAAAAGCCAAGTTCCCTGCCCTCTTCCGTATAAAATGGCATTGCAGTAACACGGTACATATGATGACCTATCATCAGAAAAGGGGAGAATGAGAAGCAGATACTGTGAAGAGATCGCTATAGCGATCATGAAATCTTATTGGACGGCAGTGCTTCTGGTGGTGGCTTCGCGGCTTGGGTCTCTGGGAGGCATATCCTTGTTTGTCACTCTCCTTGGCTACGTATAAGATGGACGTTGGCCATCACGACCTGCCTGGGTTACTGTAGATCTGTAGAAACTCCTCTTTTTGATATCTGTATGAGAGCTTTTGAAGGTATTCCTCTGCAGGCAAGGCTTGTAGTTTAATTAAGAATATAAATTCCTCAAAAAATGTCATAGGTTTCCAATTTATTTACTGCCCAGGAGGCTCATGAGTCTGTCGTCATTCCCAGAGTCCTTTTCTGGAAAAAGGTCTTGAGTCTGCCTCGCGTATTTGACTTCTTAGTTTACCCAAGACTTTCTCTCTCGTCTTAACTCTGCCTACCATGAGATCATTTAATATATTAGACAACATTGTGAGTCAGATCATTGTCTTAGGGCTTGATCTCTTGTTTTGTTTTTTTTTTTTAATGACTAAATATGGCCTTTGAGAAAGGCATTGCTCAGCATTGGTAATTCCTGTGATGGAGGACAGAAACAGTTTCTTTTTCTTAATGACCCCAATTTCTCACCCCACTGTTTCCTTACCTCTCTGCCTGCAAATTGGCCAATTATTGCCTAAGTTAATTTCCTTTTTGTAATGCCTTAGTAAAAACCAATTAGGGTCAGCAAACATAAGAACTTTCTTTTTCCATTCATGTCCTGCAAAAATCACATACTCCACCTTTTAATTTACCACATGTGACACATTTACCAAATATTTTCAAGGTTTGTTCAAGGTCATCAGCTTTCTATTCTAAAGTATGAGTTTCCTTGCTACCAAAGCAACAAGCCAATGCCATTCTTCTGTTATTGTTGTTGTTATCTAGTGGCATACTTGCTGTACCAGTTTCCATATGGATAGTTTTACTAATTTGTCTTAGAGTCGCATGCTGTATGCTCAGTAGACACTATGGAATCTAAGCATTTTAAAGAAGATTATTACGTGGGACTGGACTAGTAGTTGAAAAAAAGTTGGGGAAATCTTGCCGATCCCATCAAATGCTGTTGACCTAAATTTAGTAAGTAGCTGGGTCTGTTTATATTTGAAATATCCTGCCAGGGCTGCTTTTAAAGTTTGTTGAAAGAAGCCAATACTTTTGGGCAAAGAATCAGAAGCCAGTGGTAAATCAGAAATGGAATGGAGGGTATAAGAGCTAGTTCCAAACGCTCAGCAACAGTGCTACCCAGATTGTAAAAGTTGTTCAAATGATGGCCAGACTAAACCATTCCATTTGAGGAATGGTTTAGTTGATGTAAAAAGGCGTGGGCACATTTTTTTTGGTATTGAGGAACATATCTATAAAATTTCTTTTTACAAATACCCTGTTCCCACTGAACTGTACTGAGATTCTTGGATTACTTTGGGGAAAGGAGATAATTCCTCTGTAAATGACTGTGGGAAGAAGCGCCCTGTGTGAGTTTCAGATTTGTTAAATCTTTCCTGTTGAGATGCTACGAAAGATTTTTCACTTCTGGCTGTTGAAATGGAAAGTAATAGTGGACAAATAGTTTCCAATATGAATTTAAATTCATTTTAAAGATGAGTCATAAAAGGAATTTATCATCATCATATTACTTTGTGGTAACTGGCATTATCCAAAAAACAGGAAAATACTTTCTAAAGGAAAAATGCATCTCTTCAGAGTTTTTCCAAAGGCAATCATTTATTCATACTGTAAGAAAGGGTACTGCTTTCCTTCTTTTTTAATTCTACTATTGGGCTGATATTTATTTTTCCTTTTCCACGTGGAAAGTTCTTAAGAATTGACCATAATATTTATTTCAAAGGTCACTGTGGCAGCTGTCCAGCCAGTTTGCCTAGTCTTCTTTCTTGTATGTTCCCAGTGACTCTGTGATACAAATTTATAGGTTATTTAGTTTGTTTTGGACACAATTTTATAACAACAGGAGGCACAAGCTTATTTTTAAGGATGATTTTTGATTTTGGGAATTTTCCATTCTATCTTGACATTTTGACATGGACTTTAATAATTTACATGTGTAAATAGTAAAAAAAAAAAAAAAAATACAGTTACTTTTGGCTACCTAGAATAACTCCGGGCACAAGGGAGGTGTTGAAGGGAGACTGTAGTTTCCTTTCCGTGCCGTCTCTTTGCATTTCTACCAAGAAGAACATCTTCTAGCGCAGGATTCGTGATCTCTCTGCCCCTCACTCCCTCTTCCCGTAGGGGAAAGAAATCACGTACCTCCTGTGACTCTGGGACAAGGCTCAGGGATGAATAACTCTGCTTCTCCCTCCGCGCTTCTGTTCTGGGAGGCGGCCTGGCCAGTGGGCGAGAGCACGTGTTCTGGTCTGAGCCTGTGTGGTGTCAGGTCCACATATGATATAAGGGCTGGGGGTGAGGCTGCGATCGCTGGGCACCGTCCTTCCTTCGGGGGGAAAATGAAATCTTCTGGGCAGTCGGTCGTAGCCCATTACTGATAAACATCAAATACGTATCTTCTAATCTGACTCTCATCACTTATAAAGGCGGCAGTCCGCCATCCACCTGCCCGCCTACCTTGCAGAAGAAAAAGTGAAATGATCTGAGAAGCCCAAATACTAAGCTCTGGCCCTTGGTTGGGAGCCTTGAGACATGGGTTAGAATTTGGGAACCACTTCAACAGGAAGTTACTGAAGCTTCAAGTAGGGGTTGGGCTCCAAGCTTCCTGGCCTTGGGATTACCAAGTGGCCTTTTGCTAGAGTTTGAATTTTCCCTTTAGTGAGTCATGCCAGTTTGGGCCATTACTGACAACACAACAGAAAACATTTTCATAGTGAGAGGTTCCCTTATGCAAAAACCAGCCCCAGGAAGGACACTGGCTGGGCATACTTGTGTGGGCCTGAGCAAAGGATGGGCCTTAGGGTATAGGGAGAGGTGGCCTGCCCTCCATTCACACAGGCCCTGGACACGTGAAGACCCTCATTGCTACTGCACTTCTAAGACTTCTAAGGCGTCCTAAAACAGGAAAGGACTCGTCCTAGGAAAATATGTTCCATTTTCATACTGTTGATTTTCAGATACTCTGGAGGCAGGAACTGGCAATCATCTGCCTTTGTTTTTAATAAGGCATTTCAGAGCCAGAGCTTCATGGAATCATGCCAGGATTTTAAGTTGCACCTAAGCTCCGTGAATGTGGGCGAGCACGAGCGTGTGAAGTTCCAGCTTTTCAAGAACCACGAGTACCGCGCTGATACTGGCAGAAGGAAAACACGGCCGCGGACAGCGCTGTGGGATTGAAAGTTGTTCTCAACCTCAGCCACCTGAGGAAGGCGTGGAGGGTGGAGCTCTGGGATTCATGTCTTCAGGTTATCAAGAGTCTCTTAGCATCACGTGGACTAGGTTGGCTTTGGGTTTTAATGTGGTTTAAGCTCATAAAATGGCCCTAGGTGTCAGAACTCAAAGGGATATGATTTAAATTTCTGGGACTGTGTGAAATTTAGGAAGATGTCTAGGAAATTCCTTTTGTATGTGCTGCAAGAATGGAAGAGGTTTCCACAGGCTGGCTTCTGTCTGTTTCCCGCCTTGTGTCTCCTACATTGCAGATACACATGCAGTGCTGGCACCCAAAGAACATTTTCATTTAGAAAGAAGCCTGCTGGTCTAGCTCCTTTGTCGTGTCACCAAGAGCGTCAGCACAGCAGGTGGTGGGCGCCTTTTCCACACTAGGGTGTTGCAGTAGGCAGAATAGTGGTCCCCAAAGGTGTCCCTGTCCCAACGCCCAGAATGTGTGACTGTGTTTCCCTACACCGTAAAGGGGACTTGGCAGATGTAATTAAGAACCTTGAGATGGGCAGATGATCCTGGCTCTTCAGAGGGGGAGCCAATGTCATCATGAGGGTCCTTGTAAGAGGGAGCTGGAGGGTCAGAGTCAGAGCGGGAGATGTGAGGAGGGGATCAGAGGTTGCATTGATGCGGGAGCCCAGGAATCCAGGAGCCTCTAGGACTCGAAAAAGCGAGGAGGTGCAGTCTCCCCTAGAGCCTCTGAAGGGGTGCAGCCCTGCTGACCCACTTAGGATTTCCGACCTCCAGATCTGTTCAGATGATGACTTTGTGTTGCTTTGAGTCACTGCATTTGTGATAATTTGTTACAGAGGAAGACGAAACCAATAGAATTGACTAGCAGTAACTTAAACATAGAAAAAAAATGCTGAGATCTTTAAAAATGTTCCACTAAACTGAAACCAAAACGTTACCCCAACTCATCCATCCATAAATATGCCTGAATAGACCAACCCTGCCCCACCAAAGGGAAACGTGGGAGAGGGGTTGGGAGTAATGCTGTGTAGGGATCACAACTGACTGCAGAAGTGTGTTCCTTCTGTCACAGTAACAAATGGCCCTGTGAACTGGACACATTATCAGGGCCAGGGCCAGGGTCCCAGTGAGCCACTCAAGTCCAAGGTCCAATCTGTCCTTATTGAATATTTTGTTCCTTGTGGTATTTTCTTTTTTTGCATTAATTTACATTTAAAAAACAATAATGTATTAAAATATTATTTATCCTGATGTCTTACTTTTTGGGCCCTCCCTTCGATTCTGTGCCCAGAGTGCCTCATGCACCTCGCTATTGGAGTGGAGGCAGAGTTTCAGCCTCACTAGCCTCGCAGAAGTCGGCCTCCGCACCAGTGAGAGCCTGGGATAAAGGGACAGGCCTCGGGAGCGCGTAGGTTTGCAGGCCCACGCAAGGGTCCGCGACTGCAGCTACTGGGACCAAAGATTGCACGGGCTGACTCCCCTGAAGGCAGCCTTGGTTCTGGAAAC
The DNA here is from genome assembly GCF_039906515.1 of Pseudorca crassidens. Taxonomy (NCBI): domain Eukaryota; kingdom Metazoa; phylum Chordata; class Mammalia; order Artiodactyla; family Delphinidae; genus Pseudorca; species Pseudorca crassidens. The sequence continues at coordinate 129,216,240 of NC_090317.1, read as the reverse complement.
ACGGGGCTCAGAGGAATCAGAGGGCCGGGAGGATGTCGGCAGAGAAGATGGTAGTGACTGGCTTGGCCCTTCTGTTACTCTGCAAGTTTTACAAGACGCAGCTCTCAAACGCTGCACCCCGAGAGAAGCAGCACACTCTCAAGATTTTGAACATGATGAGAAGATTTGGGGGTGCATCGGTCAGCGTATGAAAGACAACGGAGTGGCACTATTTCGTGCACGCGCGTGTGTGTTCCTGAGTCTCACACAGCGTCCGCCCACACACCGCCGGCGGGTCAACTCCTTCCTGCCCAGCGAAATGCTGCCTGGGTGTCGCTCCCAGGGGAGCTGAGAGGCTCGGGTGCCGGGCCCTGTACAGCGCGGGGAAACAGACACCAGACCTGTTGTCTCCATCCCCAGCTTCTGCCTGGAGGCCACGTCGCCTCTGCCCTGATAGGCCCGTATCCCACTGGATGGGCGGGCTGGCCCAGGCTCTGCGCGCAGAGGAGAGGTGCGGCCTGCACGCTCGGTGGGCCTGGGAGGAAGAAGTGGGTCTGCCTAGCCTTCTCCCCGCACCCCGCTCCTGTCCTGACTGCGGTAGCCCCCACCCGAGGGCGGGCATCTGGCCTGCCCGTCCCCCCCACCCCCACCCCGCCTCGTTGCGCACAGGGCCACTCCCCCGCACGGAGGCTGGGGTGGAGGGCCGCCTGCGGAGGCTGACTGCGAGGGTCCCTGCCCCTGCCTTTCCTGCCCGGGCCCTCCAAGTCAGCTTTCATCAGGCATGGATTGCACATTTCTAATGCCAGTTGTCTGAGTTCTCGCTCTCGGTTGTTTCCGAATTCGGCCAAGAGCAAACTGGTAGTAATTTAGTAAGCCCTCTTAATCCCCAGTAGTGGATGATCAATAAATCTTTCCTGAATAAATCAGCAGCCTCATTTTTTTTTTTTTTTTTTTTTTGCGGTACGCGGGCCTCTCACTGTTGTGGCCTCTCCCGCTGCGGAGCACAGGCTCCGGACGCGCAGGCTCAGCGGCCATGGCTTACGGGCCCAGCCGCTCCGCGGCATGTGGGATCTTCCCGGACCGGGGCACGAACCCGTGTCCCCTGCATCGACAGGCGGACTCTCAACCACTGCGCCACCAGGGAAGCCCAGCAGCCTCATTTTTATGATTGGCCTCAAGTTTATGCGTTTGCAGAGTTTCAAGAAAGTATGAATCATTTAGTTGGCTACCACAATCATTTAGATTACCACAGGGGAGAAAAATAGTGTGTGTGTGTGTGTGTATATATATATTATATATATGACTGATCTTAGGTCTATTCTGCATCCAAATTTGATTAACTTTATTTTTTGGTGAATACAATAAAAGTACTTATACATGCGGTCCCTTTCCTTAAATAAGTTTTTCATGCATCCTGTTGTCGTTTGTGAATGTGCGTATGTGTGTGTCTGTTGATGGAAGCTGAAGCCAGACTGTGTGTATGTGTGTGTAATTAAGGCTTGTAGCATGCACTTCATGTGGTTTGATGTAAATTTGATCTGTTGTAAGTTCAGGGTGAAAAATAAAATCCACGTCTGACAAAGAAAACCAAAAGCATTATGAAAAATCATATAGTTTCACATACATCCTTCATTGGGATACAAACTCACGCCCAGCAATGATTCAAGCAGACAGGTCTCCACTGATCGGTTTGGTTTTAGATTCCACCAGATTTCCTAGACTTGGACCTCTTCATTTGTCAGGCGGCCTGTACGCTAATTGGTCAAGATATCAGACATGTCGAAAACCAGAAATCCATTCATACCGCCTAGTTCAATCAGTGTAGCGAATCTGTATTCCACACGTCCAGGTCAATAGTTTTAACCTGGCATCCATGGCTAAAATTGGAGCCTAAGACCCAAGTGTTTCTCATTAATGCACTTCTGCTTCATATCTTGAACATTCTCTTCTTTGAGGCATTCCTCTGCAATGCCTCCATCCATTCAGAGCCGGTTCGCAAACATTTTGCTGTTTGAGACACAGGCAGTTTAAATCACTTGTAAAGGTCCTGTCAGGCATCCTCTTGTGATTGGCAGTTCAGAGTCCTAAAGAAGGGGTTCTCCCCTTCCAAACATTCAGAAACTTGAAATGGGTTGTGCACCATATAAATGAAATCACCATTTCCTTGAAAAAGTACAAGATCATGATATTGAATACTGCTATAAAATTATCGTGTGTTGATTGGTATAATAAGACAAAAGAGTGGTACTATTTTAATTTTCGTTTAGCACCGCTTTCTGCCCGTTGCCCTTGCCAGGATTTTCAGAAGTTTTTAGCAAGGAGGCTGTACAGGTTGCTAGCACGCTGTGTACCCCACTGTGTCCAGGCGGGAATCTGCCTTCTGACCAACCCAGACTCCCACCACATTCCCGCTCCGTGCTCCTCTAGAATTCCATTGCCATCCTCTCCTGGGTGATACCAAGGCTTCTGGGAAACAAACAAAAATAGAATGCCACCCCCCGACCCCGCAAATGTTATGGACAGCAGATAAAGGCCAGCACAGAGAGCAGCTGGACAGGACCCGGCCACGACGACGGCGTTATAGGTGTGATTGCATCTGACGTACCTGACAGGCTGCCAGGTGGGCATCACAGCCCCCATTTGTGCACACGCGCCTTCTTATACCCAGCCTGTACCCTGCACTCTTCCCTCAAGGGCAGGGTGACTTCTAAGTTTCTGCGCTGCCCTTCAGGGCTTCCCTCGCCAGGTCTTACAGACCGTCTCCCTCTTTCTCTGCACTGTGTAAGTTGTGCCTTATCCCAGATCGTCAGGCACACGACATCCCAGAGAATATTAGCACTGTGACCTTCTTCAGACGGAAGGAGGATATGTCACTACTTTTTCACTCTTGTCATTTTGCCGTTGGAGACACAGGCAGTTTAAGTCACTTCCCACTGTGTTCCAGATGGTCCCTGGTCACCTTTCCCTTGTCTATTGGGAAACTACATTTTCTGTAACCCCCCCTGGATGTGGGTTTCAGGGTAGATTCTACCTCAAATCATCCACGTCATGGGCTTCTTTATGAGCTGGGCAGAGGCTGGGAGGAACTTCCAGTGGTTACTAATCTCTGGGCAATCTCCCCTCTCCTCTGAGCTTCTTCTGGGCCTCCTACCCCTTTGTAAACAGTTTGTTTTCAGCAAAGTGCCTCTGTTTGAACCCATAGAGTGCTAATGTCTTCCCGTCAGACCGTGGCAGATGCAGTAAGTGAAATCTAACTTTATTCTCATCCCAGGACAAAGAATCAAATTACTTTGGGAAACTTTAGGCAAACAAGTGGTTTTAAGACCCTTTACTATGGCCTAAAGAATTCCAAACATCATTTTTTTCTCTTTAAGGAAGTTCCTTGAGTCAGGGATGAACACAGTTAAGAATACATTGACCTTAGTGTCTATAGTTTCCCTGAGAATTTTCGGGCATTTTTATGTTTCCAAATACTGAAACATCTTCTAAGCTTCATTGATCGAAACTTCTAACAGCTCAGTGAATTATATCTATATCTGAAGTGGAACATAAGAAATGCCCCAAGGTTCTCAAAGATGTTTTGTAATGATTTACAGTAAGAACCGTGTCTAATGGAAATGACAGGCATAATTTATTTATGAAAGCCGAAATGAAATTCAACCTTGACTACAGATGGGTATTTTTCCACTGTGCCATAGAACTCTGCTGCTCATGATGGAGATGAAACTATGGGCTTTGGCTTCTTGTTCAAAAACACTAGTTCAACTTTAATTCTAGAGTCACGCAGCACCTGTGCAAATGTATGATCAAGATAATTTTTAAAAATCTTAATTCTTCCTGAGATTTAAATAAAGCTCTTGTCTTTTAGAGCATGCTTGAGTTTTGTGCACGTAGAAATGCAAAAGTCAAGCTCGCCCTTAAAAGGCAACGACAGTGTCATATTCTCACACGCGACTTTCAGACAGACCCGCGTGAGCATCATTTTGTGCGGACAGTATGGATCTAAGCCTCGTGATATGTGGAAATACGTATACAGAATATTTGGCATAGAAGGGTCTGGATAAATAAAGTGATAGGAAAGATGTTCCGTAGGGTATTTTATAAGTGGTGTGAGATTGTGACAGGCTTGTTTTACATAACCTTATGCAACATCAAAGCGTAACTGGCAAAGAGGGCGACTAAAGAGCAAGTAATAGGATTACGCAGTTTGCTTGAGGATCTTACCTGTGTGTTCTGATCGATATTTTCTCCAGAAAGCAGAGCAGATACTGAATTTTTTTTTTTTTTTCTTTTTGCCCGCACCGTGTAGCTTGTGGGACCTTAGTTCCCCAAGCAGGGATGGAACCTGCGCCCCCTGCAGTGGAAGCGTAGAGTCTTGACCACTGGACCACCAGGGAAGTCCCCAGCGCAGATATTATTATTCCCGTTTCATGGGTAGACCGTAGTATTGAAGGTCACCTGTTCCATAGTGCACACCTGGCCTAGGGCCGGGTGTTCCGGCTTCCTCCCCGCCCACTTCGGGGCACCAAGCAAGATCACTGTTGTTCTCTACAAGTACGTGCAGTTCCCCGCTTCAGAGTACTGGTGACTGCTGTTCCTTTGGTTGCGATTTCCTCCCCATCACTTTTATTTGTTGTTGCAGTTCCCTCGTCACGTGTGTACGTTGCAACCCTTCTTCCTGGCTCTGCTCAAATGCTCTGAAGTCTTGTGTTGAATTCTGTTAAATTATCAAAAGTAATTAAAGGATCAATGATCAAAAAAGAGGTTTAACCTCACCATACAGCTTTTATTCCAAATGTGTTGATAAACTGGATATTTTATTTCTTAACCTACCTAGTTTTTATAAAATTTTAAAAGCCGTTAAACCAATACAAACCAGAAAGCCTAATTAAAGCCATTTTCTGGTTATTTGTAGGTTGAATTCATTTAATTACAGTGGTAATTAAAGCCGTTGGAGCTCACATGCTTTTTGGGTGGGGAGGGCTGGTGGCTACAATTAAAAACAGTGTTTCAATTCTTTTATGTGTAGACAGGGCCTTAGGGATGAAATGATGTAAATAACTTAGTATATTCACGTTTTAAAGTGAAGTATAAATATTCATATTGCAAAATATTTTCTGGCTTTAAGGATGTTCCATCAGTATGATTTTAGATTAATCTTTACAGTCAAGATATGTCAGAGAAACCTGACATAGGTTATTTTCTGCACTGTTACGATGTCAAATGGTTGGGATTATGTTTGTTCTTTTTCTGTTCATTGTTATAGCCAATGCATAGTTCCTACTGACATTGATTTTAAAAAGGAATTATGCTGTAAACCTTTATATGTGTATACAAGATTTCAGTTCCCGGCCAGAGACTGAAGTCAGGCCGCGGCAGGGAGAGCGCTGAATCCAAGCCACTAGACCATCAGCGACAGCGGCCAGTGACGAGGCGCCTGGCCTGTCGGCTTTGTAGAAATGAATTCCCACCAAGAGACGGAAAGTAGTGAAACAAGTAAAGTGCTTGTTAGGAGGAAAATAGGTACGTGTGAATAGACTCACACGGATGGACTCAGAGAGTCACGCCCTCGCGGTAGTTTGCATCACGTTTATGGGGCATTTCTGCCGCGCTTCCTCTGGCCAGTCATCTTGCTTTGCCGGGTTCTGAGTCCGTATCGGGCTAATCGCAGGGTCCTCCCCTGTGTGCGTGCGCATCTCTCAACCAGGACGGATTCTAGCGAAGAGGCCTGTGGGTAGCTTGACGTCACCTACCACGGGGTGGCGCCCCCTCCCTTTTGACCTCCGAGGAGGCTTTCTGCGCATGTGTCGTCGGGGAGGTCCCGAGTATGAGGACTGTGTGGTCTTTTACCTCTTAACCTGGGCAGGGCTCGGCTCTTCCATCCCTCTGCATCTTGGAGTGTTTGTCCACAGGGGACAGCTCAGCTGTCCCGTGGCTCAGCCTGGGGCCCATCTATCTGCTGCCTCAAGTGGACTTTTCTAATCTGCTCTGAGAGGTGGCAGATTCTTTCGGGAGAGGGGCTTTGCCTGCGAGCTGGAGCCGCTTCCTTTATGCAACCTCTTCGTTATGTCAGGGCTGCCGGAGCCTTCTTGAGGACCAAGGAAGTTTGCCAGTGCCTAACAGAATCTGCTTTTCATTAAGCCCCTATCATATGCCAGCAATGTTGCTAAGGATTTTATGTGTGTAATTTCTCATTTCTTGACAGTCCTGCAAGATAGGTATTACTATTCATATGAAAGGCCGCCTAACTTATAAAGGGGTAGACGTGCTGAGCTTAGAGTCAGGTCTCACCTAACCCTCAACCCACTCTGTGTTTAATACACCATTGCTGGGAGCCCTTCGTTGCGGGAATCCCAGGTTTCCGTAATTACCTGTCAAGTGATGAACAAATGAGTGAATGCAGGAGTGCCTTTTAGAGCTTCCATCTTTCAATACTCAGAGAAAGTGAAGATTTCACATTATGTGTGTGCAGCCAGGAGGCTGCTGTAGGACCGCTTGGCTCGAAATCTAAGACGTGCTTCAAGGCAATGATGTAGCTGTTTGCGGTCCAGCTAGGATACCCTGCTTCCAGTTTGCTGGAGGCTGCCCTGATTTAGCCCTCTGTGGATCCACAGCCCGTGTTCATGACTTCTAGGTCTCCCTTTCGCTCTCAGCTGTGTTTGGTTTAAACAGTTAATCACACAGTCACAGAAATGAAATTCTCTACAAATTTTAACAAAACTTGTACACAAGAAGAGGAGGAGGAAAAAAACAAAAGGAAGAAAAAGAAAAGAGAAACGCCTCATGTGCAGGTTTACAAAGGACAAGTGTCCACATCTGTTGTCTCTGGCATCTGCCGATACCGTGACTGGGCATTGTGAAATCATCTTTCATTCTAAACCTCAGGGTTCTTTCTCAGGGCAAAGTTTAAAAAAATCAGTTCTAAAATCAACTATACTTCAATTTAAAAAAGAAAGAAATTAAAATGGCAGTTCAAAAAAAAAAAAATCCTGGCAAGGTCAAACAAGGAAAAAGAGAATAAAATCGGTATTAGGAATGAAAAAAGAGGATATCGTTATAGTTCCTTGCAGACATTGAAAATGTAATAAGAGGATATTACCAACAACTTTAATAAGTGTAAAATTTTTGAAGAAAATGTTAGCAGGTCAACTCAATTAATATATAAAAAACTTAACACATGAGCAAACTGAGTTTAAACCAGGAGCACAAGACCAGTTTAATGTAATTTTCCACATTAATTTTATAAAGGGGAAAATCATGTGATTATCTCATGTATGCCAGTAAAGTATTGATTGAAATTAAAAAACAAAACAAAGTCAGTCAGTTATGCTCATTCAGACACCTAGTGCTGCAAGAGATATTTATCCTCAGATATTAAGAACACGTTCATTAATTTTGTTTTGCTTTGTTGTCCCCTCTGGTTGTGTAGTATGTTCTCGAAGGTACAGCCCAGGCCCATAAACACAGAGGGAAAGGGTTGCATGTCACGATGCCCCTTCTCAGGGCAGGAGTTGAGGGGTGTCTTGTGAACCATCTTGCAGGGTGCCTGCCGTGGTACACCAGAGAAAGTGAAGATTTCTCACCTGCTGTCGATTGATGGGGTGGGCTTTCAAAATTTGAAAGTGCTGAGGGAAAAAATGGTCTGTTTATTCTTCTACTGTACAGTGTTTCATAAAAATGAGAGACGGTATTTGGAGAAAGTGTTGTGTTGATCTTGATTTTTAGCGGTGGCACAATTTGAGCGATCTCTGTGCGTCTGCTAGTGGTCTAAGAATTTTGAGTGTGCGTACTGTTTTGCAAACAGAGCTCAGGGTGAGAAGGGGAGGGTGTGGTCGGCAGAATTTTAACCTCGCCCCTCCCCCGCCGCCGATTCTGCCCCCCCCAACCCCGGCGTCCACACCCTGTACGATCCCACCCCTTGAATGTGGATGTGATGAAGGCGCTCCTGTGGTTATACCAAGGATGTGGCAAGAGGGAAGAGATAGGGCAGAGGTGACCAGGAAATGGGGCCTCAGCCCTAAAATTGCAAGCAACTGAGTTCTGTCAATAACCTGAATGAGCTTGACAATGGAGTGTTTTTTTGGTCAGACCTCAGATGCAAATGCAGCCCGGCACAGCTTGACTTCAGCCTGGGGAGACCGTGAGCAGAGGACCGGGCCCCCCCCGCCCCCCGTCCTGGACTTGTGCCATCTCGTACGCGCGTGTTGCTCGAACATGCTGAGATCGTGGGGCGTTGCTATTCAGTGTAGAAAACTAAGGCACCCGGGAAGCCATCTTGTGAGGTTACGTGCAGCACGCATCCGAACACGACGTAAGAAATACTGTGTGAGAAATGCCCTGTTGTTTCTTACAGGCAGTAAAGAGCCCGAAGTACCTAACGTGCTAAGTGGGACACCGCCGTGCGAGGAGCTCAAGGTCACGTGTGCCATGCAGCCGGGAGCCACCCGTGTCTGTTCTGCTCCATGTCCACCTAATGACTTCTCGGCTTGCCCTTTATTTCACTCCCAAGACCTCTCTTTTTATTAGCAGTTTTTTGTGGACTGGTTTTGTCTTTCCTCCTCTACTGCAAGCCTCGAGTGGACCCAGAGGCCCTTATTTTTCTTTCCAGTGTGTTTTCCTCCAAGTTCA